>NC_091437.1:98809684-99109684 GCF_964237555.1 Oryctolagus cuniculus | reverse complement strand
TAACCTGCACCACAGCATCAGCCCCTTGAGTGGATTTTTGTGTAAGGTATAAGGTAGGGCTCTTGTTCTTACTTTTGCATGCAGAGATCAAGTTTTCCTAGCACCATTTGTAGAAGAGACTGTTCTTGCTCCCAGGATTGATTTTAGATCCTTTGTCAAAGATCAGTTGGGTGGCCTGCAGCGCCGGCATCCCATATGGGCACCAGGTTCTAGCCCCAGTTGCTCCTCTTCCAGTCCAGCTCTCTGATGTGCCCCGGGAGGGCAGTGGAGGATGGCCCAAGTGCTTAGGCCCCTGCCACCCGCATGAGAGACCAGGAAGAAGCACCTGGCTCCTGGCTTCAGATCGGCGTAGCGCCAGCTGTCACGGCCATTTGGGGGGGGGGGGTGAACCAATGGCAAAGGAAGACCTTTCTCTCTGTCTCTCTCTCACTGTCTATATTTCTACCTGTCAAATAAAAAAAAAAAAAGATCAGTTGGGTGTAGATGTGTGAATTGATTTCAGGAGTTTCTTTCTGTTACAGTTGTCTACCCATCTGTTTTTTTTGTGCCACTACCAGGCTGTTTTGATTATAACTATAATTATGTCTTGAAATCTGGTATTGTGATGCCTCTGGCTTTGTTATTGTTGTGTAAGACTACTTTAGCTATTCAGGGTCTCTTGTGCCTCCATATGAATTTCAGAATCATTTTTTCTAGATATGAGAAGAATGTCTTGGTATTTTGATTGGTATCACAGTGAATCTGTAAATTGTTTTTTGTAGAATGGACATTTTGATTATATTGATTTTTCCAATCCATGAACATGGAAGGCTTTTCCATTTTTTATTGTCTTCTGTTTCTTTCTTTAATGTTTTGTAATTCTCATTGTACAGATCTTTGACATCCTTGATTAAATTTATTCCAAGGTATTTGATTATTTTTTGGTAGCTGTTGTGAATGGGATTGATCTTAGAAGCTTTTTCTCATACACATTGTGCATACAAAAGCTATTGATTTTTGTGTGTTAATTTTATATCTTACCACTTTACCAAACTCTTTAATGAGTTCCAGTAGTCTCTCAGTGGTGTCTTTTGGATCCCCTATATATATAGAATCATGCCATCTGCAAATGGGGATAGTTTAACTTCTTCCTTCCCAATTAGTATCCCTTTGATTTCTTTTTCTGGCCTAACGGCTCTGGCTTAAACTTCCAGGACCATATTGAATAGTAATGGTAAAAGTGGGCATCCTCGTCTGGTTCCAAATCTTAATTGGAAAGCTTCCAACTTTTCTCCATTCAATAGGTGCTGGCTGTGGGTTTGTTACCGATTGCCTTGTTTGTCTTGAGGAATGTTCTTCTGTACCCAATTTTCTTAAGGTTTTTATCATCAATGAAAGTTGTATTTTATCAAATGCTTTCTCTTCATCCATTGAAATAACTATCTCGTTTTTGTTCTTCAGTTGACTAATGTGATGTATCACATTGATTGATTTGCGAATGTTGAACCATCCCTGCATACTAGGGATAAATCCCACTTGGTTCTAGTTGATGTTCTTTCTGATGTGTTGGCTAGTATTTTGTTGAATATTTTTGCATTATAGATATTTATAAGGAAAATTGGTCTGTACTCTTTCTCTGTTGTATCTTTTTTTGTTTTAGGAATTAAGGTGACGCTGGCTTCATAGAAGGAGTTTGGTAGGGTTCCCTCTCATTCACTTGTTTTGAATAGCTTGAGAATAATTGGAATTAGTTCTTGTTTAAATACCTGATAGAATTCAGTAGTGAAGCCATCCAGTCCTGGGTTTTTCTTTGTTGGGAGGGACTTTATTACATATTCAATCTCTGTCTTGGTTACTGGTCTGTTTAGGTTTTCTGTGTCTTCATGGCTCAATTTTGGTAGGTTGTATGTGTCTAGAAATCAATCCATTTCTTCTAGGTTTTTATATTTGTTGGCATACAGCTCTTTGTAATAATTCCTGCTGATTCTTTTTATTTTGGTGATATCTGTTGTTAAATTTTCTTTTTTATCTCTGATTTTATTAACTTGGGCCTTTCTTTTCTTTTTTTTTTTCTTTTCCTTTCTTTTCTTTTTACTTCCAGTTTCATTTTTTTTAAACAACCAGGTCTTTGTTTCACTGATCTAATATTTTGCAAAAAATACAATTAAGTGCCAATATGGTCTTAACTCTCTATAATGCTGCTGTAAAAACCCTATACACACAGAAAGGGAAAGATTTGTAAGGTCTTATCTTTGGTACCCATTTTTTGAAGTAATATTCAGTACATTAAATAGAATTCTAATACAGAAAAATTGGAAGAGTTGACCCTAATGAGAGAGGAGTTTGCATTAGTTTAACTTTGGTGTACCAACTACCAACAGAAGTGTAATTTTCTTTTAACCTTGAAAATGTTTTCCTTATTAAAAAGTTATTTCCTTTTAGTATTTATTTTTAATTTGTATGTGTCTCATAAATACAGCATTATGTACATAATAATTCTCACTGTGCCAGCCCTCCCACCCATTCTCCTCACCCTTCCTGCTCTCTTGTAAAAAGTTACTTCTTTATAAAGTACTCTTGATTTTAATGTGCTTTGTTTTACATATATAAATGAATGTACGTGGACATGTCAGAACATGAGTGCTCCCTACAAAAGAGAGGAAGCTCCTTTTGGTGGTACATATGAAATTGACTCTTAAAAATCACTTAGTTCTTTCCTTTGATGGAAATGTAAAACTGAAATAACTGTGTACACTTATGTGTGCATGCATATGTTCGTGTGTGTGCATGTGTGTGTAGATTATGTCCTAATTAGTTGTATCCTTAAGACCTTCACTGCCATGGTCAATGTAGACTAAAAAGCAAAGAAACATTTAGTGCTTTTGTCATGTACATGCTCATCACTCACAGTAAGAATGTCGTTAACTCAACAACAATGCTGACAATACATGTGTTTCTACATTTGTCAGAAAAATTTTTATCTATGGCTTATATTAGAAATATATTTTTATACATTAGTGGCAGATTTTGGACATGAAATATGTCATTTTCAAAGCTTATCCCATTATTCCAAACCTAGAATTTCTTTTTTTAAAAAGCTTATTTATTTGAAAAGTAGAGTTACAAAGAGAGAGATAGAGAGATCTTCCATCCACTGGTTCGCTCCCCTAATGGCCACAACAGCCTAGGCTGGGGCAAGGCCAAAGTCAGGAATCTAGGATTCCATATGAGTCTCCCACATTGGTGGCAGGGGCCGAGATACTTGGGCCATCTTCCATTGCTTTCTCAGACACATTAGCAGGGAACTGGGACAGAAGTGGAGCAGCTGGGACTTGAACCTCTCATATGGTGTGGTGACATCACAAGCAGTATCTTAACCTGCTGTGCCATGATGCTGGCTCCAAACATAGAATTTCTAAGAGAGAGAGAATATAATTGCAAGTTGTGTCCCAGTCTGTAATGTGATTTCCTTCATTCATTTATTCCTGTCCCTTTAGAGGCATTAATGTCACAGGCATATTGTGTGCGTGGTGAAACAGCTTACTCAACAACTAAAACACTGGTATGTGATTGAGCATGCTCTGTATATGTTTACATTTTTGTTAAGGAGTGGATATGTTATGAGTTATAAAAGAGATGGAGGAAAAACTTAAAGTCAGTAAAAGACATTTACTAATGAATGTTATTAATATTTATACATTTTGTTATATCTTACTGCATTTTGGGACTGCATTATAATTGCAATAAGAATATATAGTGTTTATTTTAACCAAGGGCCAGCCACCGTTCTAAATGCTTTTCATAGATCAGCTAATTTTATCTGCTATAAATTAGTTAATTAATTATATAGAACTAACGTAATGTAGATTTGTACTTATTGGCTGTAGCTGACCCAAATAAATAATGTAATTTACATGTCATCAAGTGATCTAAAAAATAGTTAAGAAATGTTTAATACCAATTTAATCTACTTATTTAGGTCAACAGTTATGAAACAAACTACTTCATGCCTTGCTAAGAATATACTGTTTTATGTCACTAACAATCTAGGTGTGTTGTACAGCTGGGGTGCAGACTGCAAGAATCAAGGATGTTTTGATTATCTTAGGATTTGTTGTTGAACTGTCACTCTTTAGCTCCTTGTTGTCTTGATTCTCTGTGCAGGGCTTCTATGCAGTAGCTCCAGTGGAATCACCACTGCCTACTGCTTGCTGTGCAGTTGGCTCCACGGTTAAGGAACCTGAGGTCTGCTAATCAAACCTGGGCTTTTCTTGACACAGTGATTGTGTTATGGATCTGATTTGAATGTACAAACCTTTATCTTTCATTAATGACCTAATGAGCAACTTGCTTTAAACATGGCTCTTTTTCAGACCCTCCTCATTCTTTGTCCCACAGGGGGTAGCCATTAAACATGTCTGACAGGCATGCAGTTAACCAGTTCCCTGCTGAGTTTTGTCAAATATTTAGTAGTCCTGCGACATCAAGGCACTTCAAACCAGCAGGAAACAGTGGGATTCAGCTCTTTTTTTTTTTTTTTTAAGAGATTGGGTAATTTTAACTTAGGTGTTCCTTCGTATTTTCTAATGAGCATGAAAAAATTCATATACCCAACTTTTTATAATAAGTCATTCTAAGACTTATAGTATTTTACTTCTCAAGCTCTGGATAGTTGAAGTGGTTTGTGCCTGTCTCTTCAGGTAAAAAGAAGTCTTCAGACTGGCGAGATGAATGTCAGAATCCACAATAGAAGTATCTCGTCTGGGTTTATTGGATTATAAATCAACCTAGGAAATTTATGGTAGCATAAAAATTATTGCAGGTGTGAAAATTTCAAAGGAAGCCATGTTATTTAATTGACATTGAAATTTATGATTCATTTTTAGTGGAATAATTTCTGTAGTTTCATAAGAAAGAAACAAAATCTCAGTTTATAGTTGTTGATATGTTATAAATCTGTAACAAGTATGACAACCCTTTAAATACCAAAGTCAGGAGCTTATATTTTAGCATACCAAAAGCATCAAAGTGATATGATTCATAAATAATAAATCTTATGGTATATATAGGGAGATAACTTCAGTAATCTTCTAAGATTGTTCATTTTTATTTCATCCAAATCAAGGTCCTTGACGCTGTACACTGGAGTGTTTAGAGGTGCAGTGGCAGAAGCACACTGCTTTGTTCTAGCAGTTTGCCCAGTCAGTTGTGAAGATGTGTGCATTACAGACATAGTTAAATACTTTTGCCATTATTATTTCAACAGTGTTCTAAGATTCCTGATTTCTGCTAATGCTTTGAATCATAGGAAGCATTTTTAGATTTAGAATAATAGATTTCAAAATGTCACATTTTTTTTTTTTGGCTAGCGCCATGGCGCACTGGGTTAATCCTCTGCATGTGGTGCCAGCATCCCATGTGGGCACCAGTTCTAGTCCCGGTTGCTCCTCTTCCAGTCCAGCTCTCTGCTGTGGCCCGGCAGGGCAGTGGAGGATGGTCCAAGTGCTTGGGCCCCTGCACCCGCATGGGAGGCTGGAAGGAAGCACCTGGCTCCTGGCTTCAGATTGGCACAGCTCCATCCTTTGCGACCACTTGGGGAGTGAGCCAACGGAGGGAGGACCTTTCTCTCTGTCTCTCTCTGTCTGCGACTCTGCCTGTCAAATAAATAAATAAAATCTTTAAAAAAAAGTCACATTAAAAAAAAGTCACAGCTGTATGAACAGTCATGTTTTTATTTCTGAAAAGAAAATGTATATCTGAAGCAGACCATCTGAAACTTGTTTTGATAAGTCATTGGTGAAGTTTGTAAAGTATGACTCTTAGGACCTTTTATCAACATTTTATTATTTCTCATTTAATTGGAAATTGGGCCCTCAAGCAGTGGTTTCATATATTTTTATCTGGTTTATTGGGCAGTCTCAATGCAGTGAGGGCATAAATGTGAAATGATGGTGTGTAAATCTACTCATTGCTTTCCTGTGTGCTCTGTCAAATCTCCCATTCATGGCCATTTATGATACCTTGGGCAGATCCCATAGTTTTGTAGTTATTTGTTTAAAAACATCTAGTGTAGTTCAGTGTAAAACCAAGTTCATGTCTCCCTGTTGCAAGCCATTTACTGTGGCTCAGGAGACTTAGAGGCAGAAGGGTAGACATCGGCTTCTCTCTCTGCTCTTCTCTCCAGCATCTTTGAGTGTCTGTGGTTGGTGGCTCAGAGCTTGACCTGATTCTGAGACACCTTCCTCCACAACCTACATCGGCTTCATGGCCTTACTCCTCTCATCCTGAGTTGTTTGTAGGGAACTAAGGTAGGGGAAGAGGGTACCTAGCCTGGTTTCCATCTGCTGCTGGTTTCCATGTTGACAGTGTCTGTGACTTTCTTGAGGCCAAGGTCAGTTTCTCCCAGCTCTCTCCGGCCCTCAGGAGCAGCCATGTTTCCTTTGGGCTTTCCCAGTCCATACCACTGTCCCCCTGTGTTGGTGGGCATCACTTTGGTTAGCTTGAATAGCTGCTTGGCTTCTTCTGAAATTCTCATTCCCTCCAAGAGCCGTGGAGATCCGAGGTGAGCATGTCTTCCATCCTTCTTGGTTTTTTTCAGGTACCCTATGTGCCTTGGCCTCTTTTAGCAAGCTCTCAGGTGTCTCTAGGCCTAGTCTTTATATATAGTTTATATTCTTCCAAAGCTCTAGGGGCACATATCAGACTCAGTCAGAGGGAGCCTGCAGGTTCAGTTCTCAGCAGACCGCCCACCAGGAATGGAATGTTATTCTTCCTTTCGTTCCAGTTCTCCCACTATCAGATGTTCTGTTAGAGCTGTCACAGGAAATACTGTATTTCTCCTAAGACTGGACAATCCAGGTGATGCCCTCCTGTTCACCTCCCCACCCCTTGTTCCTCTGTGTATTCTTTGTGGTTGGACCAATAGTGCTGATTCCTACAAAGGGGACCAGAGTAGAAAATAAGGCCTTAGCTTTAAATGTTGCCAGCCCTTTGAGCTCTTTTATTGTTGGTTCTGGGTTCTGGTGTCAATTCTGGGGCAATTGGAAAAGTCTCACTGAGATTAAGATCTCTCATGAGTGATTTTTTAAAGTTACTTAAACAGAATAGAGGTTATGTTTTGCTCATGCAAAGGTCAATCAGTGTGCCTTGTAGGACTGGCATGGTGAAGTCTTTAGGGACCTAAGTTCCTTCTAACTGACCACTCTACCAAATACAGGTTTTGGTCTTTGTCCTCATGGTCAAAGATGGTGATAATCTAGACGTCAAGCATCAGCTTTGCAAAATGGTTAAAGAAGAGCAAAGGGCGCACACCTGAAATCTAATTTTTAGAGTTTCCAGACCTGCCACAGAATTCTTTGATTCACACTCTACTTAGTCAGATGATCAATCAGGATTACATGAGGGCCCAGGAAGTGTGATCTTTCTTCTGAGCAGCCAAGTGCTCAGATGAGAATTACTGGGGCAGGGAGGGGGTTGTTGAAGGACAGCTTGCGTTCTCTAGCACAATGCTGGGTGCCACTACATCTTGGAGCTGTGTGCCAATTGTGCGTTCATCTTTCACATATGAGTCGCACAAGGGAGCTTCAGCAGGTTCCTGGGAAAACAGAACTAAAAGCTGGCATGCATTGTCCATGAACTATCTGAAACTTCCTAGTGTATGTACACTGACACTGAATGTCTGGAGGATGTGTGGAATTTTATTAGGTACTTGCAGGCTCACAGTGAATTGCGTACAGGTAGGAGAAAAGTTAAAGCCTCTTCAATAGTGGAGTGTAAACCACTGATGGAAATGAAGTTTAAAACCTATCTTTTCAACTGAAATCGTTGTATGTTTGCACTTTCTGCCTTTCGTTCTCAAGGAGAAAGAATAGAGCTGCATTGAGCCTGTTGACATGTAGGTGTGTTCAGTGTCACTCTGTGTCATGTCCTTCACGTGGGCTTTCAATTGGTGTCAAAAGGGTTATTATATTTTATTAAATTTTAAAAGGGCATGTTTTATAATAGCCCTATATCAGCCATAATACTTTAACTGTACCATAAATGGTTGTGAACTGTAGCTGTTACAGTGTCACCATTTATTGGCTTCTGCATAAACCTGTTGGGTGATAAGTTTCATTTTTCCCCATCATACTAAGCTGATACATAGTAAACCACACTTCCACATTCTTGAACTCAGATACACTGAGCTTTCAGTTTGCTCAGGGGGTATAGTACAGTGAATTAAAACTGTCGTCAAATCTCTTTCCCCAAGGTTAACATGAAAAAATGTTTTTATAACAAAATCTTTACAGTACTTTGGAAATAAGGCTTTTATATTGACTTGATTTTAGTCTTAAACTGTGTTTTATAGATTCCCAGGAAGGATATATTTCTCCATCCCTAGGGAAAATGATGGCCATTCTCAGTAACCCAGCTGGTTTAGAAAAGTGGAATTATTCAAGCATTAGACTAGGATTTGTTTTGTGGTAATTTTCAGTTGGATCCATAGTAGACAAGACAGCATAAAGATGGTCCGTATTCTATTGCAAAGATCTGTGGACATTAGGCAGCAATTGAAAGAAAACCTCAGACAAGGACTTGATATGTGCTGTAATTTCCTTCCTCACAAATTCAATTTTCTCACCTAAGCCTTTATCCTAAATTTATATACATTTAACAAATTAAGCCAGTTTTCCTTCTAAATATGATTAGTAGGACTCCCATTGCGTTCTATGGGCATATTTTCACCAGTTTATCATAGAAGCAGTGCTCATGTGACTTTATTAACTTACAATAAGAAAAGATCACTAAAAGAACTTTTTTTGGAAGTAGATAAATGAAAGGATGGAAATTTTCTTAATGAGAAGAGGACTTATCCCTCCCATCCCCTTATCCCCTGCCTCTGATATAGAGGGTCTTACATGTGGTTTTAATCAAGGCTAGTTGTGTTTAAAGGAAGAATAATATTGTAGTAACTTTATTTTGCTCTGCACTTTACAAATCATTTCAGTTTAATTCTATTTGACTATAATGTCAAAAATTTCAAACGGTGTGATATAGTGATATATATATCACTATATATTATATATTTATATATATGTATATATAAAAAACAGTGATTTTGTAGGGACTATAACATAGAAAAAGAGGAAATGTCATTACCAATTAAGTAGCAGTCACATACTCATGGAGTCAAAGATGACTGACAGCTCAGGTTGGTAAAGTTCCATCAGAACCAAATGAACTTGACTTTTGCTTGTGCTTGAATCCTGTATGCATTATGCCTTGTGAACAACTTGACCTTAAAGATAGATGTAGCATTTAGTTCTGAATGGTTTTACCTAGCTATACATAAAGTGCTTTTTGTAGCATTTCCTAAAGTCCTTCAAAAACCTAAAAACAAACAAAACAAAAAACCCACTTAAGATGAAATTAATGGACTTTCCATAGATATAGCAGCATTTCAGTAAGGTTTGAAATATTTGAAGTGTATTCTGCACAAATTTTTTGAATTTTTATTGAAATCTAAACCCTTTGAAAAAGGGCCTTTTGCAACTGGCTCCCTCTTGAAAATCGTGTTCAGCAGATTGCGTGTGTTCTGTTATAGGTTCACTACTGTGATAGACAAAGTGGCAAAGAGTGTGTGACCTGTCTGACCTTAGCCCCTGTGCAGATGACTTTCCATGGTATTGGAAGCTCCATTGACGCCAGCCATGACCAGGTATCATGTGCCACTGCTGTTTTGCTGCATGATGGCCCAGCTAAGAAGTCCGAGGCCATCAGAGTAGAAGCTATGTGCACACATACAGCTTTGCTTTTCTTAATACACTTACCCACTAGCACCATTTCCAGACTTTTCCAAAGTTAAAATTGTCTTGGGAAACTGTTACCTTAGGAGACTTAAATTATTTTAGATTTCTCATTTGTAGTTCATCACTAATTTAAATGTGTAAGATTATTTTCTAAGAAAGAAAAAATTGCCCCACAAGCTACTTTTACTTTTAATAATCATATGTGAAATGAAGGATCCATAGAATAGTGTAACACTGGAGTCTCACTATAATATACTAACTTGGTTCTGCTGAAGAGTTTTTCTGCAATAGAATGAATGTCAAATAACCCTGTGAACATTCAGAACCATCAGCTTAGTCCCATAACGTGAGATGTTTTTGAAATGAAGTTCCAGTGTTGTTGTTTTTATTTCTAAAGTTTAATTTCTGAAGTGAAGCTGAAAAGCTGCGAAGTACATTGTTTCTTCATAAACACATTCCTTTGATTGTTTAGATAGCAGAAGAGATGACATCCTGTTTATAATATATATTTTCAATTAAAATAATCATCACATGAGACTAAACTAATGATCTAGGTCATAGAATTAGTTTACATGTGCCTAACCAGCTATGCTTTCTAAATTAACCATACAAGTTTAGAACTGTGATAACCCATGTTCACTTCCATTGTTGAGCAAATCTGAGGGCTCAGTCTAATGGTCTCTGACTAATATTTTTTTCTCCAGTTTGAGTAGTAGTGCCTCTTGCATGGAGAAAATAAAAGAATACATTAGTGTATCTTCTCAAACTCATGAATTATCTTCATCCAACCCAAACAGGACCTCAGATAATATTCTTAAGGGTACACCTCTCCATTGTGGGTTTCCACTCATTGTTTGTTGATTGGTGGGGAGATGCTGCGATGCTCGGGAATGAGCGGCTAGTTGGTAGTTAAAAAATCTGAGTTTCAGGAACTAACTGTGGCAGAATACAGCTGCAGCTCCCTGGGTGGGTTCTGTCACCTCCTTGCAACTCTGTTTGTTAAATGAGGGAGTTGGGTTAGATGACTTATAAGATCCATTCTGGTACTACCGTTTTATGGTTCTGTAACTGATCTTCCTGCTCCTGGTTAGTGATCCTAACCAAAAATAAAGAGTTACTGCATGTTGATCTGGAGCGCCACTTAGAGATTAGTGCTTCTTGGGACTTTTAAAATTATAGCTACAGAGGAGATCTGAGGCACAGCCTGAACTCTACCTTACAGAAAGTATTATGTGCTCTGTGCATGTGCTATGTGCTAAGGATATATGGTGAGAATTTTAGAATTGGTTCTTGTTCTTCTGGAGCTTATAATCTAGCAACTGCACCCCTTTGAATTTGGCAAGTATGGCCATCTCTGTATCTGTCTCCGTATCCACTCATGGCAGAAACAAATGGCAAGAGCAGCATGGGATACCCAGCCTTCAAAGTTCTGAGGCTGAGCAGAGAAAGAAAGAGTACACCAATGACTCACCCCAGACATCTGAGGAGAGCAGCCCACTGCTCATGGAGGCAGTGTGTTGCTGTAGAGAACACTGGACTGGGAGTGGAAACTGGGCTCAAACTCAGCTTTGCCAAGAACTAGCTGTGGAACTTTGTATCTACTTCTTTGGAACCTGGCTTCCATTCTGTAGATTCCATTTATAGGACCTTCTGGAAAAAGGCAAAACTATGGGGATAGAAAACAGATCAGTGGTTGCCAGGGGCTGGGACTGTGGAGTGGGATTGACTCAAAAGTGTCATGAGGAATTTACTGGGGTTATGGACGTGTGCTGTATCTTGATCGTGGTGGTGGAAACACAACTGCACACATTTGTCAAACTCATAAACTGTGCTCTAAAAAGAGTACATTTGATTGGCTGTGGATAATGACTGAGTAAACTCAACTTTAAAGGAAAAGAAAGCTGGATTCATTGCTTTATCAGTTTCTAAATGCAGTACTGACCCCAAGGAAACGTGGAAGAATATCATCTCTTTGCCTCTCGTGAACTCTTGGGGGTGTTGGATCCACATTGGGACACACTGAATTTAACCTGTGGCCTGGTTTGGTGCTTGTCCAACTGCCAGTAATTGGGAAGGCCTGCTTCAGACTTCCTAAAATAATAATTAGTCTCCAAAAGCGGCCTGTGCTCACCCCTATCGGACTTCAGGGAAAAGGTCTGCAGGCCAGAGTTTCCCATTTGGGAGCTTTGAGTCCTCATTTAGACAGGGGCAGTCGTTCAGTCTGGGTTTGCTGGAGGTCCCCACAGTGCCTCTAACAGTCTGTTATATGTGTGTTTCCTTTACTCATCACAACAAATGTTATGTTAGAAATGTACGTTGGTTTAGAATGTTTAATTGTCCAGAACCAAAATATAGTTTACATTCCCACATACTCACTTCTTTAGCACCTGTGTGCTAACTGTGAACAACTGTGTGGGAGAACTCCATTAGACTCTGGAGTTTACAAAGATAATGAATTTCAGTCTTAGTCCTTGGTAAACCAGTTGTCTTGTGAAATTTAACTATCTCAGGATAGTTTCAATAATGAGTGATCATCATTATTTATGAATCACATAAAAAACACATTTAGATTGAGCTAGTGAGTACTCCAGTCAGTATTTTTCAGTATATCCTATGTGGAGATTAAAGTTACATTGGATCGTGTATATTATTAAAAACAAAATTCTTGGGAGCCAGTGTTGTGGCATAGAGAATCAAAGCCGCCACCTGCGATGCTGCATCCCGCATGAGCTCTGGTTCATGTCCCGGCTGCATCACTTCTGATCCAGCTCGCTGCTAGTGGCCTGGGAAAAGCAGCTGAAAATGGCTTAGATACTTGGGCCCCTGCCACCCATATGGGAGATCTGGATGAAGCTCCTGGCTTTGGCCTGGACCAGCCCTGGCCTTTGCAGAAAACTGGGGAGAGAACTGGTGATGGAAGATCTCTGTCTCTCTCTATTTGTCTCTCTCTAACTCTGACTTTAAAAATACATTTAAAAAAATTAAAAAAAAAATTCTTAGGAATAGCACAAAAAATGTTTTAGAAACCTCTGGATTGATGTAACTCATTAATTGTTCTTTATTCTCTTCTTTTGGCTTGATACCATTTCTACATTTTTCTTCATCACTTCATTTATTCATTTATTTGAGAGGAAGAGAGAGAGAGTGATTCATTCAGTTCCCACATGATGGTTCACTCCCCAAATAGCTGCAATTGGCCATTGCTGGAACAGTCCACAACTGGGAGCTGGGAACTCAGTCTAGTCTCCCATATGAATAACAGGGACCCAGTTGCTTCAGCCATCATCTGTTGCCTCCTAGGGTGCACATTAGCAGAAAGCTGGAACCAGGAACAGAGCCAGGACCAGATAGGGGATGTGGGTGTCTTAACTGTGAAGCCGAGCACCCCCCTTCATCACTTGTGGGGATCACTGAGTACCTCTTCCTGTCTGCCTCCTTTACCTTCCAGTCACAGCTCCACAGTCTTCAGAGTCATAAACTTCCTCCCCCGGCTTTTTTTTTTTTTTTTTTTTTTTTAATTCATCTTCATTTAAATTGTATCACAAGTGTCACAAAGGTTGGGTGAGTAGATGTAGCTTAGTAAAAGTACTTTAGTTTAATTCATTAATAGTTTGCTGCTGTCTCCCTTTATGTGTTTAGGTAAGTCTGGAACTTGCTTGCTTGAAATAGCTATAATAATGAAGTAATAAGTCTACTACTTAATCAAGCACTCTAGAACTAGCCAAAGAAATGTCCCCTAGACTTTATTGTATGTGCCTTCTAGTCAGCAAAAGCAAGATTGTCACGTAAATGACAATGCATATTTGACACAATACTTAGAATAAAAAGTTGACAATTTTACAAGGGAAAATAAACAATCACATTTTTATGTAATGCGTTTAATATATACTAGATACTACACTCAGCTTTCCATACGTTATTTTGCTTAATTCTCACAGTAATTCTCAAGAGTTTTTACTATAGCAAACTGTATTTGCTATACCACTTTTTAAGGTTTATGTCCAGATAGTAAAATTAAGTTGATCTTTTCTCAATCATTGTTGTGTGCTTTGAATAGGATTCAGGTCATTCCTCTCAACAAAAGGACAGTGATTAAGGGTAACAGTTTATAAATCTAATGGGTATTTCATTCTTCTTTTGATTATAAGTTCTGATTATAGTTTATTTTCTGATTAATTAAGTTTCTTTACCTAATTATGCCATAAAGTCTTACAGTGATATGATATTTTAAGACTAAATGTAAAAAGGCCTTCTTACATATTATCCAAACATATTATCAAAACAATGGTATATTGCTTGATTGTAGACTATGTGCAGAACTTTTGCAGCGCTAATTGGTCTTAAATAATATCTGTATTCCCTTATGCTTGTAATTATAGTCTAGGAGTGTTTCAGCCAGGATGCTTTTGGCTACAAATAACAGAAAACCTGACTCATTCAGGCTTAAATAATAAGGAACTTCATTAGCTCATCTAACAGGAAGTTCAAAGGAAGAGTAAACTTCAGGATTGTTTGATAAAGTAGCTCAGTGATGTCAGCAAGGGCTCAGGTTGTTCCCATATCTTGGCTCTGTCATACTACACTTCATCCTGTGACTCACAGAAGGCCACAGTCGCTCTCTGTGTCACAGGCAAGACAGACACATCCAAAAAGAGACATCTGGTCTTGTGTCTTGGCCTAAGATATCTGAACTAGGAAACCCTCTGGCCGTCTTTCCTGCACAGCTCATAGACCTGGATTGGGTTGGCTGCATGGAAGAGAAATGACACCACTGCTGGTATAAATGCTGGGGTGAACTGGTTGTTGAGGAATCAACCACATAGACTATTACATAAGGGATAGAATGCTACATGAAATTTTAATAGCCATTAAACATTAAACAAAAAAAATAGTTAAAATTAATTTTGATGTTTTATTTGACCCAGTATATCTAAAAAAAATATATATATATATATTTTTTTTTTTTGGACAGGCAGAGTTAGACAGTGAGGGAGAGACAGAGATAAAGGTCTTCCTTTTGCCATTGGTTCACCCCCCAAGTGGTTGCAGCCGGTGTGCTGCACCAATCCGAAGCCAGGAGCCAGGTGCTTCCTCCTGGTCTCCCATGCGGGTGCAGGGACCCAAGCACTTGGGCCATCCTCCATTGCACTCCCAGGCCACAGCAGAGAGCTGGCCTGGAAGAGGAGCAACCAGGACAGAATCCAGTGTCCCGACCGGGACTAGAACCTGGGGTGCTGGCGCCACAGGCGGAGGATTAGCCTAGTGAGCTGTGGCGCTGGCCTAAAATATAATTTCAACATGCAATCAGCTTTTAAGATTTTGAGATACCTTACTTTTCTTTAATACTTGAAATTCAGGGTATATTTTTCAATAATAATACATTTAATTTTGTGTACCATCTTTCAGGTGTTCAGTTAGTCACCTGTGTTTTAGATAGCACAGGTCAATGGGATGAAATCAGAGACGTTGTGTGTCTCCAGTCTCATACTTTGCTCTTTACTCTGCATTTAGTTTATACCCATACTTACTGCTCTTATGGTATTGGGTTACCATGTCTGTGCTGTCTCACATTTTTGTCTTTGCTTTCCTGGGTCTTTTCTCCTTGCTTACAGGGGAACTTTAATTTGCGTATTTATCAGATCCAACCAAGATGTCTTGCTGGTCAATAGGCCTTTCCCAAACATAGAGAGAGAGAAAACTCTCCCCAAGTTGTGCTTAAGGAGTATTTTTACATTATCCATTGTTAACCCTGTTACAGCCGTGTTTCACCTTGGCATTCTTGTGCTGTGGTGTTTAGGAGGCACTCAGTATGTGTTTCTAGGTTGGGATTAAATTGAAATGCAAAGAAATCTAGAAGACTTGGATTAGCTAGAATCATTTGATAAAATCAGTGAGAGAAACGGAATGTGTTTCTCTGATGGTGGCCCTGTAAGGACAGCTTTTGTGAAAGGATCCACTCCTTCAGAAGGAGTCCACATGTACTCCTTCTGAGTACAATGTGACTGCCCCTAGGAATCCATTTGTTGTCCATTAGTTCTTCCAAACTGTTCATAACTTTTAATTTTTCTAACCTGTCATGCATTTGAGGACACCCTGCCTGCATATGAGTCTTGGATTCCTAAGTTACCTTCTTCAGGTAGCAGGAGCTGCCTCCTGATTCCATCCTCTGTCACGTCGTATGCAAGTCAGTATTCACTGAATGATGTCATCCTTCATCAGTGCATTCCTCAAAATCTAGAGAGGCGCGAACATCACAGGTTCGAGCAATAATTACCCAAGACAAATAAAATGCCTTACTAATGTAGAAGACATGACTAGGTGGCATTGCCTAATGACAGATACCATGTCATCATCCTTGACGCAACTGCAGTGGGCCCTGGCTTTCTTCATGTTCCACAGACTGTACATTTTGAACTTCAGCTCTTTGCCTGCTCAGTATTCAGCCATAGTGCCATGTGCTGTGGGAGATGGAATGACTGGATGTAATGACTGTTAGTGGTAGCTTCTAGGTGGCCCTGAAGCTGCCAGAATCCAAAATTTAACTTGGCTTTTGTTACTTTTTATGAATTAGGGTGCCAAAAGAGATAAATTAAAAAGGCTAATAAACTTTAGTGTTAGTTTTGGGAAAGTACTTTCATATTTTTTGGTTTTTATATTTCAAAATATTTCCTCCAAAACTTACCCCTTGACTATAGACCTGAAGTTTCTTCTTTATTATATGAAATTTCCATTTACACAAATATATTTTGCAGTTAAGGAATTCAGTCATACCTTCAAAAAGCATACTACAGCAGGAAACGTCTTCAGAAACTTCTCTCAACCACTGGATAGGTATTATGTATTGATTGATGTGCTGAAACTGGAGTCAGCACATTATGGCTCATGGGCCAAATCCAGCCTACCACCTAAACTAAGAATGGCTTTTACTTTTTGAAATAGTTGAAAAAAATCAAATCAGATTAATATTTCATGGCTTATGGAAATTACGTGGAGTTCAAATTTTAGTACCCACAAGTACAACCTTACTGGGACACAGCCATAACCACTGACTTAAATGTTGCCTATGGCCACTTTCCCACTACAAGAGCCACATGAGTAGTTATAACAGAGGCTGCCCTGATTGCCTGCAAAGCCTAAAATATTTACTATTTGTTTCTTTACTAAAATACTTTGCCAATGCAATCTCAGAATTGGAAGGAAGACATTAGGCATTCACTTTGCAAATTTTGCTTCAAATGCTACCTTAAACATGGTCATTCAGAGTTCATTCTCTTTCAGAAAAGAGCCAGTTTCCTGGAAATATTGCCCATGTTATAGCACAATTAGACTTGACTGTGAATTTTGGATTTATTTACTCTACAATAGAAACCAATTTTATTCTCTAAGGGAATAATAAATAAGTCTGTCTTCATCAGTATTCATCAGAGCATTGAAAGGAAGTTTGCCTGTAGCAAAGGTCACTTCTGTCTGCTTGCTGGAATCCCATTTAGAAACACTTCATAAGCTGAACTGGTGTGTGTGTGTGTGTGTGTGTGTGTGTGTTAGGTAACAAGGAGTATTCGGTTGTTCCCATAGTGATTTTTTACTTCTTTCATTTCAGATGCATAAGCAGTTTCCAGGACCAACAGTGAGTTATAGGGAAAGGTAGTGGGAAGATTGAATATTATGTATTTTATAACTGACTCATAATTTCATTTATGCTTAGTGCAGCATGACCACATTTCTAAGAGGTTGCATATATCCAATGATATTGTGCACACAAGTGACTTATTAATTTGAGCTATAAAATAATTTTGGACTATAGTCAAAAGCCACGAACTTACTTACTGCTTTCTTTCTCCCATTTTTCCCCTTAAATGATGAATAACAGCTATTTTAATCAGCAAAAAGTGTGAAATTTTAGGTTAAAAAAACCTGACTTTTCCCAGCTACACAAAAAAAACTTCATTTGCTTATTTAATCTGTAGCTCAGTTTACCTGTAACTCAGTGTCTATAACAGGTTATCTCTTTGAAGGTAATTTCATGTTCATGATCTCATAGAAGACAAGTTAAAGTATAAATAGAATCCAAAGTGTTTTCTAATAATTTATGTCAATTTTCAACCTTCCTACATGGTCCACATCAGTAATTTCTCAATTTTTATTCAGTATTCTAATTCTTAATGTCTCCTCTAAATTAAAAATATTTAGGAAGGAATTTAGTATGCCTAGTATTCTGTATATCTGTATTTTGAAGTTGGTTTGAAGATCATTGGGGAATTATTCTAAAAACTTTTCTGTTAGCAGTTCACACTAATGAATCATAACCAGATACATTATTAAACCAATAAATACCATATGTATATAATTGACTAAATGGATGTGAAAGTTATAATGGAAAACTGTTGCCTATATAGACTTTTTTAAAGTGACGATCAATGGAATATAGTTCCCTAGGCCACAGATTTGAGAGCCTTATTGCCCACTGGAGGTCACTTTTACAACCTAAAGAGTATTACCTTCCTCGTAAACTCAGATTATGGTGTTGTGTATGATTTATTACACTATTTAAAGCTGGAAAACAGTAACTTTCTCTCCCTAAGCAATATACCTTCAATTAAGTCATGCCTTTCCCCAAGTCCAAAATTCTTTTTTAGACAAACCGGTTACAGGTTATACTTCAAATTTTTTAATATTATTCTTTTCATTGCTAACAGTTATTTGGCCTGCTCTCTTCATTTCTAAGTTGGCAGTTAATGCCTTTTTAGATCACATATTTTTAAAATACCCTGTGGTTAATTGGCTTCTTTTTTGCATCATCTAATGGAAGGAATTGAAGGCATTGTTAAACTCTAAAATACCTAACATCTTTGAAATTAAATTACAAGGGCAAGGTAATGATAAAAATTGTCTCTGATACCCTTTATAAATGGCACAGTGATACGCTACCACAAACCTGGGTTGGGTCACTGCTGTTTGGTTAGGAGGGTCATCATTCCACTAAGACCTACACTGATATTTCTTCCTCTAAAAGACTGATGTTCATGACTTTCACTCTGGTCCATCTAATATCACCTGCAGAGAGAGGTTATGCCTTCCCATAGGTTTCTGCTTTAGTAGGAAATATATAAGAAAATTTTCAACTTAGGAGGAAGGTTGCGTGTCAAGCAGAGTCTCCTTGCTGATATGTTTCTGTTTCCTAGATGACTCTTTGAGGGCATCCTTACCCATAATTTCCTCAATATCTGTCTGGCTGATCCTACCCACTCACCCTGAACTCTCAACTCCTGGCTACCTACTTGTTGTCTGCTCTGTTGGTTTGTCTTAGCTGACCAGTTCTTTTGTCATCTTAGATCTTGTCCTGCTTACCTGACTGTTGGCTTCTGACTGTCCACTCTTTTTGTCTGCACCTGACATTGCAGAGACTCATTGTTCTCATATTTCTCCCCAAATCTAAAACTGACCAAGGGTGACAGAATTTTATTTTATAGACAGTTTATTCTACAGCTGTTATAAAATTCAGATAATATCAATCTATTTGCTGGCAGAATTGATACCTGGTGTGTCTCTGATATTGTACCATGAGTTAAAATGTTTAAAGACTTTTATATCATGTGGCAAACAGTTGCTGCTTTACTCATCATCCCTGCTGTCATAGCCTCATGTCCATTTCTGGGATTTCCCAGAATTTCCTATTTTGTATTTCCTATCTTGTAAATAAAACCCTCAAATTGAGTCAAAAGTTGGAGACAGAAGGTACAAAAAATAAAATCTTAAAGAGGGGTCGATGGGAGAAGTTGGAGAAACAAGACATATACAGAAGGTAATTGAGGACCAACTGCAAATTAATATGATTTTTGTATCAGAAATATTCTAAAATCTATGCATATATGAATAATGAAAGGCTATGGAATATAGGAATGATGAAGAACAGAAGAATTCACTGAGTTAAGTATTGTTTAAGAGTTGATGAACCAGAAATTGAAACACAAATTGTAAGGGCATTCCACATGGGGTAAACTACATGAGAAAAGAGATTGGCAAAATATATGCAGAGGAAGAAAAACTCAACTTGGCTGGAGCTCCAAAAATAAATGATTTTACATGAGACCAAGGCAGTTGACCATATTCCTGAAAGCTAGACTTACCAGTATGAAATTTACATTCTGTGCATCAAACAGTCATTCTTTAGTCAGGAGGAAGGGATATGATTATGCTTGTGTCCGTAAGATCAATATGGCAGCCAGATGCAGGACTCTAATGGGGAGGAGAGCATCCATCCTGGAAATAGAGGAATGGATGCCAGTTAACTTGATGGGTATGACTCTGAATACAGTAAGAAAAGCAGCACTCCCCCTTAGAAACATTGCAGAGAAAGAATCAACATACCTTGTTAACCAGCTGAGTAAGAAAACATGAAAAAAATCAGAGTGAGAGCTGCACAAATCCTCTTTTCAGCAAGCTGTAATAAAACTGAACAAAAATGTCAAAAACAGCAACTTTAGGACTCTGAAAGTTGATAGAAGGCATTCAACAAATTGAGAAGCATTCATTCATAGAAAAACTACTGAGTTTCATGTAAGAAAACTAGGATAGTGTGACGTTCCTGCCTGGGGTACTCCCACCCCACACCTCCAGACTCAGCACTATATTCTACAAGCTCAAGATGAGCCATAAAACCCAGAAGTTTCATTGAAGAAGTAACCTTGATTGATATTGATATGAAGAGAAGTATGAAGGCCTCATGCCCACCAGCAGTGTGAGTAACAGTAGACATGTTGGTAGAAAAAACATAAGAAAGGCAGTCTAGAGCTCAGTGAGTAAGATGACAGTCTGGATTGGAGGCAACAACAGACCATCAGGCTTGCCAGAAATTTATCAGGGAGATTTGGGGAAATAGTGCAGCAATGCTCACCACATATTCCTAGTTAACCAAAAGGCTTCATACATGTGTAGAAGAGATCAGAGAGGATTTCAACGCCTTGGATAACTGAAATTCTGCACATATGCAGAGGAGATACAAAAGGGCTTGGCAGAAAATAAATATCAGAGCAGACTTG
The DNA here is from genome assembly GCF_964237555.1 of Oryctolagus cuniculus. Lineage (NCBI taxonomy): Eukaryota > Metazoa > Chordata > Mammalia > Lagomorpha > Leporidae > Oryctolagus > Oryctolagus cuniculus. The sequence continues at coordinate 99,088,875 of NC_091437.1, read as the reverse complement.
AAAACTTTAACTTTTAGTGTGCTCCCTAATCCACAGATCCATTGGTAAAGGACAGAAGCTTTACTGGTTTAGGGCATTTTAGCACAGCCACTGACCATTCACTGATCACTCAGTTGTGAAGACACAGGAGTGAATCCTAGGGAGCCAGATTTAAAAATAAAAACAAGTTTTAAAATGGAGTAGAGATCATTTGTAGTCATGTACTATGAGTGAGATACATTCCACAGATTCAGATAAATTTATAAACAAGAAAACCACAGCAAGAACAACCCCGAAGGGAAAACATTGACATCCAGAATTACTACAGTGACAATGTAGTATCTAAAATTTCAGGGTTAAATAAAAAGTTAGAACATACATAAAAGAAAAAAGGGGGACCAATTCTCAGGGGAAAACAGTCACTGGGAACTGTTTCTGAGTGGACACAATGTTGGCCTTGTCAGCTATAGTATGTTCAAGGAACTAAAGGAACAATGACTCAACAAGCAGAGACTCTCAATAAAAAAAATAGAGATTATTTTTTAAATAAAAAAGTCAAAGAGTCTAAAGTTGAAAAATACACGAACTGAAATGGAAAATTCATTAGAGTGATTCAACAGATTTGAGGTGGCAGAAGAATGGACATATGGACTTTCAGGTAGACCAAAAAAGTTATCCAGTTAGGATAGCAGAGAGGAAGTAGAATGAAAAAAGTGAATAGAGCCTTAGAAACTGTGAACAATATCAAGTTGCATATATTAGGATCATTATTTAGTTTGGTTTAACGTCTGAAAATCAGTTACTTCCTACACAGTATTTATAGAGACATAGCCCACACAAATATCTCAGTAGACACAGAAAAGACTTGAAAAAATAAAACATTCATTCCTAAGTTAAAAACTGAACAATCTGGAAATGGAAGGGAATTTCCTTAATTTGAGAAAGAACATCTGTGAAAAGCCTTCAGGTAATGGCTTAATGGTGAAAGACTGAATGCTTTTATTGCGTAAGATTAAGATTAAAAACAAGGCAAGAAGGCCAGCCCTCTGCTGTGGCCAGGGAGTGCAGTGGAGGATGGCCCAGGTGCTTGGGCCCTGCACCCTATGGGAGACCAGGAAAAGCACCTGGCTCCTGGCTCCTGCCATCGGATCAGCGCGGTGCGCCGGCCGCAGCGCGCCAACCGCGGCGGCCATTGGAGGGTGAACCAACGGCAAAGGAAGACCTTTCTCTCTGTCTCTCTCTCTCACTGTCCACTCTGCCTGTCAAAAAAAAAAAAAAAAAAAAAAAAAAAAAAAAAAAAAAAAACAAGGCAAGAGTGTCTGCTGTCTTTACTACTCAACATTGTTTTAGAGAGTGTAGCCAGTGCAATAAGGCAATGAAAAGAAGGAAAGTAAAAGAGAGAGAACGAAGGTATGTAGCTTGGAAAAGAGGAAGCAAAACAGTTAATTGCAGATGACATGATCTTGCATGTAGAAAATCCTAAAACACAAACACACCTATTAGGACTAATAACCAAGTTTAGTAAAGTTATGGACAGGTGCAATGTACAATCAATTGTATAAGTATTTCTGAATATTAGAAGTAAATAATCCAAAGTGAAAGTTGGAAGTCTACTTTGTTCATAAAGTATCAAAGACAATAAAAAAAAAAGGCTTAGGAAGCAACTGAAACAAGAGGTGGAAGACATACACAGAAAACTAAAACATTGCGGGGTGAAATTATATAAGATTTCAATATATGAGGGATATTCAGGGTTCATGGGTTAGAAGACTGCTGTTAACTTGGCAGTTTGCCCCTCGTGGACCTACAGAGACAGTGTAATCCCTATTAAAATCCCAGCAGGCTGCTTTGGGTAGAAATTGACAAGCCGATCCTAAAATTTACGTAGAAATGCAAAGAGCCCAAAATAGGTAAAACACTTTTGAAAATGAAGTACAAAATTAGAAGACCTATACTTCTCAGTTTTTTAAGTTTCACTGTAAGCTATACTATTCTAGTTAGCAGCATAAATATAAACATATAGATAAATAAAGTAGAGAGCTCAGAAATGAACCTTTGTATTTATGTTCAATCAATTTTTAACAAAACTGCCAAGGAAATCCAATGGGGGAAAAGATAGTCTTTTCAATAAATCATGCTGTAGATCATACAAAAAAGATATAGTTAGATCTTTACCTCATGATTCGTGCAAAAATCAATGATAAATGGATAATAGACTTAAATGTGAAACCTAAAGAAAGCTATAAAACTTTTGAAAGAAATAAGGTTATCTTTGACAATGGATAAATTTTCATGACCATGGATTAGTCAATGAGGTTTTTTAAAAAAATTATTTGGTTCAGTTGAAAGGCAGAAAAAGAGTTTCAGAGATCTCCCAACCACTGGTTCACTCCCCTCATGTTCACAGTACCCAGGGCTGGGCCAGGCTACTCAAGCTGGAACCCAACCACTTGAACATCATCTGCTGCCTCCCAAATGCTCGCTGGCAGGAAGCTGGAAAGAAGTTGGGCTGGGGCTCAGACCCAGGTACTTCACTGTGGGCTCCCAAGTGGCATTTTAATTACAATGCCAAGTGCCCACCCCTGCAAAGAGTTTTTAGATACACATCAAATACATGATTCATTAATGAACAAATTGGTAAACTGGGCTTCAACAACACTTAAAACTTTTTTGCTTCAAAGACAAAATTAAAAATATGAATAGACGAACCACTGATTTAGGAGAAAATGTTCACAGATCAGATGTGTGTATATATACATGAGAAAGAGATTCATTATTAGAAAGGAAGAGTGACAGATAGAGGGAGAAGAGGAGAGAAAAATCTTCCATCTGCTGGTTTGCTCTCCAAATGCCCACCATAGCCAGTTCTGTACCTGGCTAAAACCAGGAATCAGGAACTCCAAATGGTCCTTCCACATGAATAGCAGTGGCTCAAGACTTGGACCGTCATTGCTGCCTTCCAGGTGCATTAGCAGGTAGCTGAATTGGAAGCAGAGTAGCTGGGACTTGAACGACACTCCATTATGGGATACAGGCATCCCAAGAAGCGATTTAACCTGCTATGTCATAATGCCCACCCCTAGATCATATACAAATAGCATCTATGCTATAGGCAACAAAATTAAAATGGATAAATAATATAGATAATTCACCAAAGAAAATACACAATTGTCTACCTAAGAGAATGCTCGATGTTGAGGCTGGCGTTGTGGAATAGTGGGTTAAGTTGTAACCTGCAATGCTGGCATCCCATGTAAATGCAGGTTTGAGTCCCAGCTGCTCCACTTCCAATCCAGCTCCTTGCTAATGTTCCTGGGAAAGCAGTGGAAGATGGCCCAAGTACTTGGGCTCCTGACATCATGTGGGTAACCGAAATGGAGTTCCAATCTCCAAGCTTCAGCCTGGTCCAGCCATTGCAGCCATTGAGGGGCCGGGGTGGGATGGGAGGCGAGGGGGTAGGTGAGACAGGAGGTCATCCAGGGAATAAAACCTCTCTCTCTCTCTCTCTCTATCCCTCCCTCCTTCCCTCCCCCCCATCTTTAACTCTGCCTTTCAAGTAAGTATTTATAAAGAAAAAAAAATGTTCATTAGTGAAATGCAAAGTAAAAGCACAGTAAGATACTATTTCATACCCCTAAGATGATGTATAAAATAACAAAGGTTAGTGAGGACAGGAAGAAACTAGGACCTTCATGAATTACAATGGGGAATGGACAGCCCCTTTGGAAAATAAAAGTGAAACATAAATTTACCACATGCTCTAGCATTTTTACTTCAAGTTATCTACCCAAGTAAAATTATATTTGCATGCAAATATCAATAGCAGCATTGTTCATAGTAGCCACAAACTGGAAAGGACCCAAATGCCCACTAACTGGAGAATGGATAAACAAAATGTGTTACACTCATCCAAAGAATACTATTCAGCAATGAACAGGGATGATCTACTGAACTACTAGCAAGTATACCCATACTACAGCATAGATGAAAGCTCAAAAACATGCTATAACAAAGAAACCAGACAGAACAGACCACCTATTATATGATTCCATTTATATAAAATCTCCAGAAAAAGCTAATTATCTATAGAGATAAAAATGTTGGTGATTGCCTTGGCCTGAGAAAGGGAGCATGGACCAACTTCCATTAGCTAAGGGGAGCTTTTTATGGTAATGGAAGTATTCTACCATGGATCATGGTGCCGTTGCACAATTTTCTAAATTTCTAAAACTACTCATCATGGATGGATTTTAGAGTATATAAATTATACCTTAATGAAAGATTTTTTTTTTAAATAGCTATATAAGTTTCAGTTATAAGGCCATTCATGTTCACGAAAATTTTTGTAAGCAATAATTTACTTGGGTCAGGGATATCAAGAAACTCTTCAGCAGCCTCCCCCCACCCCCATCCCACCCTCCCCACCCCCCCCCCACCCCCCGCCCTGGGAAGTAGGGGTTTGTATATTGCATACAAAGGTAGAGTGGAAAAACAAGTATCATGGTGAGTTGCAGGCCCAGGATTTCCACATCTCTGAGGGTCTTTGGCCGTCTTAACACTTGACTGTAACCTTAGCCTAGAGACTTGAGTTATCATACTCTCTCCAGCCTCTCTGACTTCTTACTGCCGATTTTCTTAGCTTTCGCTTGTGACCTGCCTCAAATTCCTCATATTCCTGTTCACCATTATTACTCTGCTCCAACTCTAGATCATCATGTTTTCTCCTGCCTGACCCAGGAAACTGATCCTGACTTTCGATTGTTCCTTTTCCTTAACTTGTTTCATTAATTTTTACATATTAAAAAAAAATCTCTTTTGCCATTTGGGTTGCCCTGGGTTGCACTCTAGCTCTGGAAAAGTCTTCCATACTGTCTCCAAAGGAAGATCCATTGTCCGAATCTTTTCGAGGATGATGATTTAGGTTTCTGACATATTAAATGTCAGCTCCAGCGATGATATTCAGTACGTAACAGAAGATTTGAGAATAGAGGCCACATTGAGGTATTGGGGATAAAGACGTAGATTTGATATTTACCTAACTAAAAAAAACAAGAATGAGCCAAAACATGGGCCTTGTGAGAGGCTGTGGGTAAGTCCAGAGGGAATGATTAGAGCCCAGGAAAAAGCTAACTTTTTCACTAAAGAGTTACAAATTATTAGCATATCCAGGGGCCAGCTTTGTGGCACAGTGGGTTAACCTGCTTACAACACTGGCATCCCATATCATAGCGCCAGTTTCAGTCCCAGTTACTCCACTTCTAGTCCAGCTCCCTGCTAATGCACCCGGGAAAGCAGCCAGTGATGATCTGAGTACTTGGACCCTGCCACACATATAGGGAGACTTAGATGGAGTTCCAGGCTCCTGGCTTCTGCCTAACTCAGCCCTGGCCATTGTGGCCATTTGAGAAGTAAACCAGAGGATAGAAGATTGTGTGTGTGTGTGTGTGTGTGTGTGTGTGTCTTCCTCTCTCTTTCTGTCACTCTGCTTTTCAAATAACTAAAATAAATTTTTGAGGAAGTATCCCAAAAAGTTTTATTTTACCTTCAATTCTCTGGGTTTATCATTATAATGAAAACCAATGGCTTGAGAGAAATCCAATAGACATGTCACAGACTAGTTTGAAAACTTACCTGAAGTTTTAAACTATAACATCCTCATGATGAAAGAAAAGTGTGTTTTATGATTTTCTAGTGAGAAACTAACTTCTGACTCTTAGATCTTAAAGGGAGATAATCCTTACACAAAACTGAAAACCTAACTTTGAAACTGCCTCGCCCACTAGGTGGCAAAAGTGAGCTACCAGAGACTAAAGAAGCGGCCTCTTCATGCCCTACATTGTCACCTCTCACCAAGTTTGCTTCCTGAAAACTGTGCTTTTGGAAAACGCAAGCACTGTCTCCAGTTGTAATGTACAATCCACATAACACCTGCTCAATACAGTGAAGAAAGGGTGAAGATATTCCTTGGATAGAGTTTTGGTAGCAGTATGAATGTTTTGGGACACTCAGCATTTTTTTTTTACATAAAATACTAACGGGAAAATTGCTGTGATCAATAACATTGTGTCCCAAGAGTACTTGGGAAACACTAACTATCGAAGGACTTTGAGCTAAGTTACCAACTCTGTTTTAAGTAAACTTCCATATCTGGTAGCCACTGGTAGGGAACTATCAGAAGTCATTTCTAAACTAGTGTCTATCGCTGCATGCTGCTTTCCGCTCTGGGCTTTCATTGATATAAAAGTGTCTGGGGATCTTATATAGGACTTGAAATATGCTTAAAAATAGCTTGAGACAAAAATAACACTTTCAAAACATGCTTGTCAAAGGTTTTCTTAATTAGAGTCCCCAATTTTTAATGTTGACATGAGTCACACTTTCCTTCCTCTTCTTTCTCTTTGTGTGTCCTTACTTCTGTCTTTTTGTCTCTGGATCTCTTTGACTATTGCTTTTATTCTGATAAACACTGAGTCCACCCAAAATTTGTATACACATACCAGGACTGTCAGAGTAATGAAGTTTGTGTGAAGGGTGGTGTTCTACAGAGTCAGAAACACAGTAAAACTGGGGGCACATTTCTCAGATGTCAGTTCAGTTTCTTCCCCTGGAGTACACACATGCTCAGATATTTGTATTGCATCACTCGCCAATGTGTTTTTATTTTCTAATAAAAAGGCAGCAAGTCATTTATTCATCTGCTCAATACATATTTGTTCAGCATCCCTATGCGCCCCCCAAAAAAGTACTGTTGCAAGGTGTTTGGATGTTATGTTGTTATTTTAAATGAGTAATTTTCAAATTGTGATTCACTGTTTAGGTCAAGTCCATGAAAAGAAGTCCTGTTTTATTAATTCTTCCATTCTGGGCTTCTCAATTTATGTAGAAGATAGAACTCTGAAATAGGAATCATGTGTCATCCCAGGAAATGGTCCATGCTATTACTTTAAGCCTCATTGATTTGGAGGTTTTGAAATTTGACCACCTCAGTAGGGCAGTAAAAGACACAGTCAGTAAAACTTCATTGTAAAGCACTTCGGTGGACCACATATTTGTTATATTTTATGCCAAACGATAACCCCCATGTAGGCTTTGTGAGACAGTGTATCTTTTCACAGTTGCAAGGATGGCAAGGAAGCCTGTTGCTCAGTTCCTGGTGTCAGCTTTTTGATGGAGAGCTACCATCTCAGTTTATGAATGAGGCTGATCTGTAGTCTCACCTCCAGTGGAATTTATAATTGAGAGGTTAATCATCTCTATTGTTTGCTTTTGAAAGGAGGTTACAGAAAGCAGCAGTTTCTACTGATTATTTATTTTTTTTACAGCAACTGACCAAATAAGAATAATTCAGAATAAAAGATTATGATCATATGAAAGTTATTAATTCATCCTATAAATCTTCATTGAGTGCCTGCTGGGTATAGATGGATTTAAAGGTATACACAAAAAATATATGCTGTCCCTAAGAATTAATTATTGTGATAGGAAGAAAATCTATAATGGAAACAAAGTAACAACTGACCCATGAGAAACACAGAAAAATGTTTAGGGAATTTTAGGGATGGGGAAGGAATGATTTTGAGTAAGAAAATTTTATGTAGAAGGTGGCGTTTGCACGATGAACAAGGTCTCCTTCTGGGCAAGAGAGAAAAAGGCATTTAGAGAAAGTCATTTATGTGACAGCAGGGCTAGCGTGGGTCCAGGCACTGAGAGGGGAAGAGCAAGGCTCATTCATTTGGCACATCTTTTGGGTGAAGGATAGCATTGGTCTTTTGGTATTACTAGACAAAGAATCTGAGTTGTATCCAGTTGGTCAAGGAGAGCCATGAAAATTACAAGCATGCAAGGCAATTACGGGAAATGCTGGTACAGGACATATATAATAGTCATGTTCAATGAGAAATTATTTCACCAACTGAATTGGAGGAATACTTTTTTTCTGATTCTTCTACAATTCTGTGGGATAAATGTTATTAAAATGCTCTACTAGTGATATTATTTATTATGAAATGGCTCAAGTCATTCAATTTTTTTCTTAGTTAGGAACATATTTACTAAATTTTTATACTAAAGGGATATTTAGTCCTAAATACTAAAATATTGTGCAATAATGAAAAACCCTACAGCAACTTGTGAGTGTTAGTTCTGCCCCTCAATTACTAGCCCTAAAAAAAAAAATCCCAATTTTAGGAAAATATTTTTCACAAAATATATAATTTAAATTGTGGTCTTTTGAATGCCATTAGAAAGAACCCTGAGAAGCATCTCCTGTACCCACTTCTGTACACACACTCCCTCCCTTCAGTGGCCAACAGAAATGGAAACTGCTTCTTTTGTGTGTCTCTGTGGGATAATAGGGACTTTCCCAGGATTAGCTGCTCCTGGATAAGAAACAACAGATAATTGAAAACGTCTTAATTTACGTTTATATTTTGGTTGACATATGCGGTCCAAAAGATAAATTGACAAATGGTCTTAGCCAGTGAACAGTAATCTTATTAAACATGCTTTTGGAAATACTTGTTGAATTTTACTCTCATCTCCTCCCATTAAGGCTGAAATTGCGAATTCCATGGTAGGTAAGGAAGGACCAAAGCAGAGAGAGAAGATTTTTTTTCTCCTGGACAAACACGTTAAACCTTTCATAGAATATGCCCAGCAAACTCTGACCTGAGCTTTTACCTTTGGAAATTTAGAATCTGGGAAATGTTTTACTTACACATGGTGGGGAAGATTTATAGAGGAGTGAAATGTACTAGTATACTTTCATAGATAAGGCATCTGGAGTGTGTGTTTAGGGGGTTGTATAACATGATAGCCACAAATGTAATAGATATGTAAAATTTTAAGACACTGAATATAAATACTCAATTCTAAAATAGATAGTACTTTGTCGTTAGTGCCTATTTTCTTTGTATAAAGATGTATTTTCATTGAAAAGCCTCGTGTTACTCAACATAAATTTTGAAGACCTAAAGTACTTAGTTCTCTTTTTCTTACTAACTAACATTTTAATGAGGGTTCAATACTTTTATTAAGTAAATATCTGACTGGGAGGGTTTCTGCAGTTTTTTGTAAGTAGGCAAGTTTGCACAAAAGAAGTGTTTTCTTATTACCAAATTAGTTTACTTTGAAGTATCTGGCAGATTACATCAGTCTCTTATTTGAATTGGTACTACAGAAGACATCTATTGTACATTATTAGTGATGCAGTAAATTGGTTATTTATGTTTCAGAATCTAAGCAGAGTAGAATCTTTTGTGTTTGCCTTCGAAGATTGCTGTTATAATAAAACATTTTGAAGTGAGTAAAGTTGTCTTTTTGGTTTAGTTCATACACCATTGGAGAACTTAAATATTTTAGTTCTAGCCACACATCTCCTTGTCTAGTAGTACAATTTCCTTTATATTTTAAGGGGAAAGATATATTATTTGTGTAACCACTAATATTCACAGGTTGATCATATCATTAGCTTCACATTTAGGCTTCTAAGCAGTTGAATATAATATAATTGAAACATACTGTTCTGTTTTTATCATTGTTCTATGTTATAGTAATCTCCTCTTAGTGCCAGTAAGATCATATTGTTATTTTTATAATTGAAAATATAATTAACCGTTGTATCAGATCTCATTTTTGAACTTCTATTAAAAAACACATACAAAAATGATGAAAAACAAGACCAGCAATTTTTTTTTTTTACTAATCACTGCAGAAATGAACATCGTTTACTAAAGGTTTCCCACAATATACTGTGTAATCCAATACTAGGAACAATTTAACTATAGCAATAGCTAAACTTTTTTGTTTGTTTAGGGACTAAATAAATACCAGGCTGTATTAGCTTGACAGATAGACTGGCAGAGTAGGTTTTGTTCTTTGTATCCTACGTAGTTACTAGACACAACATTTATATATGTTTTTTTTTGCAGACCATTATCTTTTTTTATTTTTTTTTAAGATTTTATTTATTTGAGAGGTAGAGTTACAGAGGGAGGGTGAAACAGAGAGAAAAGTCTTCCATCCACTGGTTCATTCCCCAAATGGCCACAACAGTCGCTGAGCCAGTCTGAAGCCAGAAGCTTCCTCTGGGTCTCCCACGCGGTTGCAGGGGCCCAAGCACTTGGGCCATCTTCTACTGTTTTCTCAGGCCATAGCAGAGAGCTGGATCAGAAGTGGAGCAGCCGGGACTAGAACCAGTGCCCATACAGGATGACAGCACTGCAGGCGAAGGCTTAGCTCGCTATGCCACAGTGCCGGCCCCTCACATACATGTTGTTTAATAGGGAATCTCAGTAATGACCTCACCTGTGAGTCCCTGACTGGGGGGTGGGGGGGGGGAGGATATAAAATAAAAGCCTGGGACCCTGACTAAGAGCAGCCCCAGAGAGCAGCCCTGTCTTGCCATGTGTCCTGGACAGGGCTGTTTCACTTCTGATCAGAGTTACCCCAACCATGTGGTCTAGAGCCCATCTGCTGGGTTACTTGACTTCTTCCAGGACTTGAGTTCCCAGCAGTTGGCATCTATCTTTATCTTCTCCAGTAGTTCCTGTCCCTCAGCCACTGATGGTTCCTTCATTCTAACATAGTCTTCCACCTCTACTATACCTTCCTTCTTGAGCTCCTATATTATTTTCTTTCCTAAGTTGTTGAATTGTTTCCACCTTCTCACCCCCTGTTCACTGGTAGACAATAGAAAGAATGCAGGATGACCTAATTCCCAGCCACCTTGGCAACTTCCCTGGCCATTGTCACCATTATCCTACTAATTGCCAAATACCAGGGCCCATGCGCAGCCCTGGTTCTAGTTTTGCCCTTCCTGTGGGACTGCTTCTCTCCTTCATGAACCTTCCTTTGCTTTGACTGACTTTTCTTTCCTCTTGGCTGTTTGTCTTCTGCTGTTGTACCCATGGTGTCTTGTGTCCTTGGTGTCTTGGTTCCTTTGGGGTCTTCTCCACTTTCATGGTTGCACATTGCCCACATTTTGATGCTTTCCTAACCTCTGTATTTAGCTGTGTCTCTTCATATCAATCGGTGTTCTCCAGAGAAACAGAAGCAGTAACACCTATATGTGTAGGGTGAGGGGATCGATAGATTTTAAATTGATGTATGATTGTGGAGGCTGCCAAGTCCAAAATCGATATTGGAAGTCAGCTGGCTTCAAACAGGATTGATACTGCAGTCTCTAGGGCTGGCCAGCAGATGGAAAGTCAGGCTGGATTTCTATACACAGTCTTCAGGTAGAGTTCCTCCTCCAGAATCCTCCGTTTTTGCTCTGAAGGCCTTCAACTGATTGGATGAGACTCTCTCACATTATGGAGGGTGATCTGCTTTATTAGTTAATTGATTGTAAATGTTAATTACATCTGGGGCCGGCGCCGTGGCTCACTTGGTTAATCCTCTGCCTGCGGTGCTGGCATCCTATATGGGCGCCGGTTCCAGTCCAGCTCTCTGCTGTGGCCCGGGAGGGCAGTGGAGGATGGCCCAAGTGCTTGGGCCCTGCACCTGCATGGGAGACCAGGAGGAAGCACCTGGCTCCTGGCTTCGGATCAGCGTAGCTCCGGCTGTTGCGGCCATTTGTGGGGTGAACCAACGGAAGGAAGACCTGTCTCTCTCTCTCACTGTCTATAACTCTACCTGTCAGATAAATTTTTTAAAAAATGTTAATTACATCTACAAAGTGCCTTCACAGGAACATCTGGACTAGTGTTGGCCAAAACAGGTAAGTACTACAGCCTAGCCTAGACAAGTTGGCAGGTAAAATTAATCATCACACACTCTTACCAATCATCACATTCCCTCGTCAACTACAGGTTTATGCTTCATGGGATAGTTGGAAAATATATAGATTGGGATTTGACAATTGGTTCTTATCTACACAGGCTGGGTTATGTTGGGTAAGTTTGTTAACTTCCCCAAATAACAGTTCTCTTGTTTGCAAAGTCTTTGTTTCTGTCTTCCACATCAGCTCCATGCCTGGGCTACTTCCAGTTACACAAATACTAGATGAATGAATGAGTGCATAATAAATGCAAGGAGGAAAGGGGATTGAGGTTTTCCTAAAAAAATTTTTATTTATTTATTTGAAAGTCAGAGTTACACAGAGAGAGAAAGAGAGGCAGAGAGAGAGAGAGAGGTCTTCCCTCCACTGGTTCACTCCCCAGTTGGCTGCAACAGCTGGAGCCGTGCCATTCTGAAGCCAGGAGCCAGGAGCTTCCTCCAGGTCTCCCATGCAGGCGCAGGGGCCCAAGGACTTGGACCATCTTGTACTGCTGTCCCAGGCCACAGCAGAGAGCTGGATTGGAAGAGGAGCAGCCAGGCCTCAAACCGGTGCCCACATTGGATGTGGGCACTGCAGGTGGTGGCTTTACCTGCTACACCACAGCGCCAGCCCCCAGGATTGAGTTTTGATGTCACCTGAATGGAGAGCTAAAGTTTAGACTTCAGAATCAGATGAAAGGTTCTTCTTAACAAATTTCTCTAGCAGAAAAAAAAAAAGTAAATATGTGCACATAGTATATGTATAGCATATATGTATGGGTTTATATTTATTTATTGAATATATTTGTGTCTTTATCTGTTTATGGAATGACTGCAGACCACATTGTACACACACATAAACCCTGCTCTGAACACATGCTCTATGGCCATTCATTCAGCAGTTACTAAGTATCTCCTAAAAGCCAGGCTGTGTATGAGGCATGGGACACAGCATAAGACTTCCTCTGCCTTTGCCTTTATGACTTTCTTCATTCGTCTCTGACACGTAGGAGAAAGTTGCTTGGAGGAGTCGTAGGTGACTGCAGCATAGATAGCAATAGTGTTTGCCTTTTTTTTTCTCTCCAATAATGAAGTAGTATGACAATGACAGTCTGGCTCTGCTACATTCTCCTTTAATACTATAAATCACGTAGAAAGTCACTTCAACTAATGTGATTCTATTTTATTGGCAAATACACAAACACAATATGTCTTCTGCTAGACCTTAAGGGCTCTGCATGTTATCATCTAGTAATGAGTATTGGTACATCAGTGTTTACTGTGTATAATGTTGAAACAAATTTTAGATATTTGTCAAAATGCCTTTTGTATTTTGACAAAGCACATGGGATGTTTTGTTCACTTCTTTTTTAAAAAATAAGAATTTAATTACCTAATAATTCTAATGATACAGAAACACTTGAGTGTACCCTTGCTAATCTGTTCTAAATCTGAGTGAAAAAGATGAAGTTCAAAAGATTACTATCAGTCCGGCGCCGCGGCTCACTAGGCTAATCCTCCGCCTTGCGGCGCCGGCACACTGGGTTCTAGTCCCAGTCGGGGCACCGGATTCTGTCCCGGTTGCTCCTCTTCCAGTCCAGCTCTCTGCTGTGGCCAGGGAGTACAGTGGAGGATGGTCCAAGTGCTTGGGCCCTGCACCCCATGGGAGACCAGGAGAAGCACCTGGCTCCTGCCATCGGATCAGCGCGGTGCGCCGGCCGCAGCGCTCCAGCTGCGGCGGCCATTGGAGGGTGAACCAACGGCAGAGGAAGGCCTTTCTCTCTGTGTCTCTCTCTCACTGTCCACTCTGCCTGTCAAAAAAAAAAGAAAAAAAGATTACTATCAGGGAGAACATTTATATAATTTCCATAATATTTGGAATATCAAATTCATGAGCTAATTGAGATGATATGTGGTTGTCCCTTGGGATAGCTAATTGGCAGGAGGTTTGTTGCAATTGATAGTTGAAATGTTGCCCTCATGCAGATAGCTTCTACTGTAGTCTTTAAATTACTAAGGAACACTTCATAGCTAACAGATTATACATTTTTTTCTCAGTTGGAGCCTGAATGTCATCTTTGTATCACCTTTTCAATGAATGTACCCTGTCCCAATAATAAGCTGCCAATAATTGATGATATCTATTATTGAATATTGATTTGCTTCTGCAGTTGTTCACTAATACAAAAAGTCTTTAATAGTCTTCATAGTTTAGTCTAAATGAAACAAACCTGAAATTAAATAAACTTTATCACTGTAGGTATAATCTTGGGTGTTTATTCATTAGAAAGCCATTCTTAAAATTCCTATTAACAGATAAAGATGTAAAGGTTCAGATTAAAGCCAAAATGTTATCATATAATATGAAATGGGAACTTGGAAATTATTCAATATACTTAAGCCAGTTTAATAGATGATGTAATCTACTTTCTGTGAGCTTGGATTTGGAAGGTAATGGCCAGCTCTTTCTTCTTAATGATCGTTCAGTGTTAGAAGAAAATCAGCTAGGATTTTAAAATGGCAGATAAGAAATTAATGATTCTTTCCTGATGAAAGTAGATAGTCCTTAGAAACATGTGATCTACAATTTTTATATCCTTACTGACTTTTATACTAATTCTCTTAACAGTATTTTAAACAAAATGGTTAAAAGTTTTATGTTTTGCTGTCTTTAATTTTTATTTTAAAATATTTCAAATAATACAAAAAGTATAAAGAATTCAGTGAGCCTACATAGATTTAATAATGTTTAACATTTTGCTATATTTACATGTAAGTGTGATATAAGCATGATAAATATGCTGTTTTTCTTGAAAGCAGATATATAAATACAATGTAGGATTGATGAAAAGGATCATAAAGCGAGGGAAGAAGGGTATCATTATGGTGAGGATATAATTCAGAGAAGGTAACATTTATAAATATCTAAACACCAACTAATATGGCATCTGCACATTTTTATCCTATGTATACACATGTGTGTATATATATCTATTTATATTAACTTCTCTATATGATAGAAAATGTGGAATTTGTTTTTCTGTGTCTGACCTATTTAACTTAGCATTATGATCTCCAGTTCCATCCATTTTGTTGCAGATGTCATGATTTCATTCTTTTTATGGCTGAGTAATATTCTGTCATGTGTATGTATGTATGTGTGTGTATATATATATATATATATATATATATATCTGTATATATATACACCACATTTTCTTTACCCAGTCATCAGTTGATGAACAACTAGTTTGATTCCATATCTTTGCTATTGTGAATTGAGCTGCAGTAAACATGGGAATACAAATATCTCTTCCATATGTTGACTTCATTTCCTTTGGATATAGTCCCAGAAGTGAGGTAGCTGGGTCATATGGTAGATCTATTTTTAGTTTTTTGAGGAATTTCCATGCTGTTTCTACAGTGTCTGTACTTAGTTTGCATTCCTACCTGTAAGTATCAGGGTTCCCTTTGCTCCACATCCTTGCCAGCATTTGTGATATTTTAACTTTTGGATAGCAGCCATTCTAAATGGAGTGAGATAATACCTTACTGTAGTATAATAAGGTTTTTAAATCTAAAGGACTATTAGCAACTGTCTAGATCTGTGCTGTCCATTTTCTTAACCACTAGCCACATGTGGCTGGTGGGCATTTGAATTGTGAAATTGAAATGGTGCATTGGAAATCTATTTCAGAGACAGTATGAAAAACAAAGACTATAAAAGGTCTCAGTAATTGTTACTGATTAAATTTTGAAATAGTAATATTTTGGATTCACTGGGTTGAATATATCATTCAACTTCATTTTATCTACTTCGTTTTACTTCTTAAAATGTGGCATAAAATTATATATGTAGCCTGCATTATATTTCCTTGGCCTGTACTGGTCTAAATCAACACTTTTTAAAATAATATTTATCTATCTATTTATTTATTTATTTGAAAGGCAGAGAGACCGATATTTTCCATTTGCTGTTTCCCTCCCCAAATGCCTGCAATCACCATGACTGGGCCAGGCCAAAGCTAGGAACCTGGAACTCAGTCCAGGTCTCCCACAGGGGTGGCAGTGACCACTCCCTCCCAGAAATGCACGTTAGCAGGAAGCTGGAACTGGGCAGGGAGCTGGAACTTGAACCCAAATACTGAGAAGCCAGCATCCAAGCAGCATCTTAATCGCCACAGCAAATGCCTTCTCCTATATCAACACTTATTTTAAAGATGAGGAAACTGAAGCCCAAAGATGTAAAGGGACTTATCTAAACTTGTTCACCTTGTAAGTGGCAGAGCAGACACTCAAACCCAGGATTTGTGCTAGCTGATACAATTCTTTCCATTCAAGTGCTCTCCTTCCACTAGAGCAGTTAAGACACACAGAGATGAATATTTGTTCCAGAGCATATGTATCTAAGTATGGCTTCCCCCAAAGTGGCCAGTTTAGTGTTTTGGGAGGCTATCTATCTATGCTTATTTTTTTTTTTTTTTAAGGTTTGTTTATTTATTTGAAAGGCAGAGTGACAGAGAGGCAGAGGCAAAGAGAACGTGAGAGGTCTTCCATCTCCTGGTTCACTCCCCAGGTGGCTGCAACAGCCAGAGCTGGGCTGATCTGAAACCAGGAGCCAGGAGCTTCCGCCAGATCTCCCACATGGGTGCAGGGGCCCAAGCACTTGGGCCATCTTCCTCTGCTTTCCCAGGCCATAGCAAGGAGCTGGATAGGAAGTGGAGCAGCCAGGACTCAAACCGGCACCCACATGGGATGCCAGCACTACAGGCGGTGGCTTTAACTGCTAAGCCACAACACTGGCCCCTCTATGCTTATTTTTTAAAAATAGTTATTTGAAAGTCGGAGTTACAGGGAGGTGAAGGGAGGGAGAGAATATTCCATCCTCTGGTTCACTCCCCAGATGACCACAATGGCCAGGATAGGGCCAGACCGAAGCCAGGAGCCAAGAGCTTCCTCTGGGTCTCCTACATGGGTGGCAGGAGCCCAAGCACTTGGGCCATTCTCTGTTGCTTTAACAGTCCATTAGTAGAGAGCTGGATCAGAAATGGAGCAACCAGGACTTGAACCAGCACCTATGTGGCATGCCGCTTTACCCACTTTGCCACAACACAAGCCCTACTCTATGCTTATTTTAGTGGTACATTCCTGATAGCAAATTTGTGACTTTTTGTGATGGACTTGATTTTTAGAAATAGGTACCAATTATTTGGGGGTGTCTGCTAAGTCATATTGTTATTTCTGAAACAAAGTGTTGGAAGTCAGCCTCCTGTGTGCATGTGTATGTATGATAGAAAGAGAACAAATAAATGCGCTGGAGATACAAAGAGAATTCCAAAGTGTAATTCTAAAACTCTGTTAATCAATTGTTACTTTCTTAGATCAAAATTCTTTTTTTTTTTTTAAGATTTATTTTATTTATTGGAAAGAGTTACAGAGAAAGGGAGAGAGAGAGAGAGAGAGAGAGAGAGAGAGAGAGGCAGGCTTTCCATCCACTGGTTCACTCCCCAGATGGCCACAATGGCCGGAGCCATGCCAACCCGAAGCCAGGAGCCAGGAGTTTCTTCCAGGTCTCCCACGAAGGTGCAGGGGCCCAAGGACTTGGGCCATCTTCTACTGCTTTCCCAGGCCACAGCAGAGAGCTGGATCGGAAGTGGAGCAGCAGGGTCTCGAACCGGCGCCCATATGGAGTGCTGGCACCACAGGCAGAGGATTAACCTACTGCACCACAGCACTGGCCCCAATGAATATTCTTAAAATAATACTTATATATATAATCTCTTAGACATCTTAATCATAGTTATTTCATAGTCATATTTTTCATTTGATAAATCCAAGAAGTTAGTGTTAACTGTACACACACACACATACACACATAAATATATATATATATATATATATATATATATATATATATATACTTGGCTTTGTGAATTATTCCCTCAAGTAGTTTCTTATTTATCTTAAGAGAACCTATGTTAAAATCTGGGTAAGTTAAATAATGGGAAAAGTGTGAATTTTCATTGACATTTTATTTGAAAACTGGAAGACTCTGTAATGGTATGTTAAATAGAGAAGACATTAAATAAGGAATTAAATCATTTGGTAAAGTAACTGACATGTGTTTTTAAAAATAACTTGTTAGAAGAAAATATAAATACTTACGAAAAACTTCCTTTAACATTTCGTCCATTTCTTAAGCTCATTAAAAAATTCGCAGTTCCAGTTAAATGGCAGAATACTTTTACTTTACTTGATATATGGTGCTAGCTATTTGTGCACCTGAAAGGAAGAGTATATATATTGTAACAGCCAACAAAATGAAGATCTCCTTCTGAGGTCTGTGAAACAGTGTTTATAATATTAAGTAGCATACTCATTTTCTAAGTTATTAGATAGCAAAAGCATATTACCCTAGATAGCCTCAAATATTTTATATAGTAATATATTTGGTGCTTTGAATATTTGAAGGAACTAATCCCATTCTGACTTGAATAGATCATATTTCCTTGCATAATATTTTTGGGTTATGCCCAACTCTCCTAGAATGTGATATAAAATAGACTTATTGTTTCGATTGCAAATAAAAAGTCATGCCCAACAGGTAAATGGTCTTTTATCAATAGAATATATTAATTTTGAAATGAGGACAGAGCTTAGGTTTTTATTCTGGGTATTTGATAAAGAAGTCAGAGAATATAATAAACTACTCTAATTGCACTTGACCTGTAAGGTTTGCAGTGTTTTATGATTTCCTCATCTCCATTTTGTTGGCTCAACACAATTGGAAAGATTTGTTTTCCCCTCTATATGCATGTAAATAAGTAATCTATAAATTTTAAAGTGTCAGGTATTAACAAAACTTTTATTAAATTTACAATAATATTTTATAATAATGGTATTTCTAATAATAGTACAAGTGGCTTATGTTTTGTTGTTATAGATAACTTTTAAGGGATTTCTCAGTTTTGACTCTGTTACAGAGTTTTTAATAGAAGGTAGTATAGCTATTGCTGCACTCTCATATTGTCCAAGAACATGGAAAACTTTGATATTCAGATCAACTGATAAAACTGCGCTAACTTTATTTTATACTTTCTTGACGTTTGCCATTGATAGATACAAAAATCATTCAATTATTCTGTTTTAAAAGTTTAACTTCAAAGAGTACAAAGATACAGAATTAACTATAATAAAGGTGGAATATCCGTTTGGGAAAATGTTATTTTAAAAGACTATACCTGTTCATTGTAAATCACCAGCAATCATGCAAACACACATATACACAGGGGATATCTATGTATATCTACCTATCTATCTGAACATACCATTTTACTTAAAAACTGTTCAATCACCTCCTCAAAATATATGGTAGACATTTCATATTCCAATAAATATAAATGAATAATCATTTTCTCAGTGTTTTATTGTGAAATTTTATGACATACAGCAAAGTTGAAAGAATTTTATAGTGAAAACCCTTATGCCTGCCACTTAGATGGCACAATTAATATTTTACTGTACTTGCTCATCACGCGTCTATTTAAGTAACTCTGTGTTAATCCATCTCTTGTGAGATGCATTTCAAAGAAGGGCACAGATATTGGTATATTCCTTCCCACATGTGTCATTAACTTGAGTTCAGGATTTGTTTATGGTTTCTTCTCTTCTGAGACAGAACAAAATGTACAAATCTTAAGTGTACCAGTTGACAAATTCTTACTACATACTTAAGCAACTCAATCCCCAATCAAGCTATAAAACATTATCATCATGATAAGTAGTTCCCACAAGTCCCTTTGAAGTACATCACAGCCCTCATATCCTCAAAGACAGCTATTGTTCCAATATATTCCCACCACGTATATTATCTTTAGCTGTTCTGGAACTTCATGCACATGAACTCTGATAGTATATGCCCTTTTGTGCAATGCTTGCTTCTTTTACTCAGCACGGTGTTTTGAGGTTCATCCTTGTTGTGTCTATCCATAGTTTGTTTTCTTTTTATCGCTGAATAGTTTACTCTGTTGGTTCATTCTCTTTTTTTATAGTTACCTGAGCTGTTTCCAATTTTTTTACTATCATGAACACAACTGTTAGGGACATTAGTCTCATGTAGACATGTTTTCATTTCTCTTGGATCAATCCCTAGGAGTGGAATTGCTGGGTCATAGGCACTTGTAGTTTTTGTATAGGACACCTTTTGGCACTCACACCAAAGAAGTATGAAAATTTCAGTTGCCATACATCCTCGCTGCCGTTTAGTTCTGACCTTTTCATTTTAGCCTTGGTAGTGAGTGTGTACTCTAATCTCATTATGTTTTACATGTGACTACTAATCATGCTGAGTTCTTTCTCATGCATTTATTAATCATTTACTTATCTTGGTGAAGAGTCTGTCTAAATTTTTGTCTGTTTTAAATTAGACTGTTTCTCTTTTTATTAAGTTATAGGAGTTCTTTATGTGTCTCCTAGATAGCAATCCTTTGTCATGTATACTTTCCAAATATTTCTTAGATGTGACTTCCTATTTATTTTCTTTTCAATGTATTTTCATGAGCAAGTTTTTAAATTTTGACACAGTCCAATTTATCAGTTTTTTTTTTTTAATTTCGGGATTATTTACCTTTGTTTTAAGAAACTTTTGCCTGATCCCAGTTTGTAAAGATGTCTTACTTTGTTTTCATCTGAAAGCTTTATAGTTTTAACTTTTACATTTAGGTTTCAGGCAGACCTCGAGTTAATTTATACGTGTGGTGTGAGGAAGGGGTTGAAAACTGTTTTTTAAAGATTTATTTTATTTATTTGAAAAATAGAGTTACAGAGAGAGGTAGAGACAGAGACAGAGGTCTTCTATCCGCTGGTTCACTCCCCAGATGGCCATAATGTCCCGAGCTGCGCCGATCCGAAGCCAGGAGCCAGGAGCTTCTTCCGGGTCTCCCACATTGGGTGCAGGGGCCCAAGGACTTGGGCCATCTTCTACTGCTATCCCAGGCCATAGCAGAGAGCTGGATTGAAGAGGAGTAGCTAGGGCTTGAACCAGCGCCCGTATGGGATCCCGGCACTTCAGGCCAGGGCTTTAACCCACTGCGCCACAGTGCCGCCCCGGGGTTGAAATTCTTTTAAAAAAAGTTTTGTTTTTGCATATAGATATTTAACCATTCTAACACAGTTGGGTTTCCTTGATGTTTTTGTTAAAAGTCAAATGACCAAATAAATGTGAGTCTACTTCTGGGCTCTCTGTTCTGTTGCATTGGTCTGTTTGTTGATCCTAATGCTAATGTTACAATAGCTTTATGTTAGTTGAGTAACAATTTTTAATAGTTAAAGTTTTGCTATTATGTGTCTAAACCTTTGTTGTCCTACCAATTTAATTCCCAACTTTGTATTACCATAGAAAAATCTGCAATGGAAACTTCTGCACATATATCTTTCCCCACTTGTTGAATTATCTCCTTGGGGTTGATTTCTCTATGTAGGAATGCTGGGTCAGAGGATGAGTGCATTTTTCATTTTGATAGATAAATCCAAAATGTCTTTTACACCCTCACCCCCGTCAACCTTTGCATTAGAGTACCTGTTTCCTCATACCATTTGAAGAGTTAAACTTCCAAGAGGTAAATTTTAATAACAAGAGTTAGTGAATATGCACTCTGAGAGGTTTGTGTCTATGTTTGTGTGTGTTTATGAGATTGGTATTTACTTTTTTCCTAATATTTATGTCTGAATCATGTAGGAAGTATTTTCAGCACAGTACTTATCTAGGAAGCATCTTGCCAATAGGCAGTGATTGACTAAGCTTCAGATTCCATTTTATCTTCGGCTGGTAATGACCATGCACTGATGGAAGCAGTAGGTGAGGTTGATTAAGGTAATGAGTTCTCTGTGATTGTGGAGTCACCTCCGAGAACTTTCACTGAACTCTGTACTTAGGCTTTCCAAAACAAGTAAAAAATCCTTGAACAATAGAAAACAGTCTGGCCTCATTTAATGGATACCTGGTAATTTTCTGACATAATAGCAGCTTGTATGGCATAGTTTACAATGCCAATCTGAGTCAGTAACAATGAAATGCTTTATTATTTTTGTACTCTATATTTGTACTAAACTCCTAAATGTTGAAAATTGAAAACAAAGCTTGATACTGGGCCTCTTTTCACCCCACCCCCACCCTGACTACTCGGTGATGTGGGGAAGGAATTTCCCATTATCTCTATCTCTCTGTGGCTAGCTTAACAGGAAGAAAAAAAAATCACAACATGCCAAATCCGAAAAACAGTGAATCATGAGATTTTCCCAGTTCAATGGTTTTTTTTTCCCGTTAGTATTTTTACATTACTAAGTGAAGCCTAATCCTTGTTCATTTCTTGAGGATAAGTATAGTTAACTACTAGAGAAGGCAGCAAACAGATATTCTGGCCCTAACACATCAATAGCTAAATAGAAAGGGGCTTCATGGAGAAAAGTGAGATTTTCACAAACTTTTAGAAGCCCCCTGTATATGAGCTTTGGCAAATCACTTAGATCTCTGTAGGCCTCAGCTTCCTCATCTGTGAAATGAGAGATTTGATCGTTATCTCCAGGGTTCCTTGCTGTTCTCTCACTCTGTGTTCCAGGTTTCTAACCTTAGGATAAAAGTTTGTTTGAAAATCAGATTTTAAATATATAACTTAGCACTTTTTATTGTTAGAAAAAAGCAAATGTATAACATTGTTAAATGTATGTAAACCCCTTAAACTACAAATTCCCAACTCTTCATGCTGTGCCTTCCTAACCAGTGCCAGCACAGAAGGCTGGGATCATTCTTTTTTGTGCAAGTACACACAGAAATGTTAGGGGAAATAGACTGTGTGCTTGTTGGAGTCACCTGTTGAGATAGGCAACTATTGACAAGTCTGATTCATGGCTGAGTGACTGCTCTGCTAGCCTTCACATGATCCCCACCGAGCAAAATCTTTGACCGCCTGCTAAACAAGGTCTGTTTGAAGTTTCTTTTTAACATTTCCAAACCGTTAATTCAGCAGGATGTCTCCTCTGGGGTTCTCCATGTCACCAAATCAGCAGCTGTTGAAATCCATTCACTTCAGCATGAAATGTTTTCATAAGTGCTTTTTTTATTTGTGACAACAGCAAAGTAAATATCAGACTAAAATTCTACCTCATTCAACATTTACATGTGTTAAAACTGCTTCTGATTGTAGTTTATGTTCATAGTGTTTATTTGCAGGCAATACCAATGGACAGTTTTACTACAGAGGATTATCCAGTAGGCTTGTCTGCAAAATATAATGGGCCATGAATTCTTTTTTAAAATAATTCAAACATTCATCTTTGGATAAGTAAAAATTTACACTATGACTTTAAAGCAGAAAAATCCATGATTTTGTGATTATTTTTTGTCTCATAGCCAGTTTAGGGTATGAAGGTACTTCAGAAAGTTTGTAGAGAATGAAATTAAAACATGTTTATTTTAGTGCAAAAAATATTGACACCATGCATATGAGAGCTCTTCAACAACTTGATGGAAATGCATATTATGAAAAAACTGTGCATGCATTTCCAAGTTTTTTGCACCAAAATAAACTTGCCTTTTAATTCCGTTTTCCGTGAACTTTTTGAAGTACCTTCTTACGTTTAAATCTGCAGATGAACTATTTGGTAGTTTCACATGGTGGTATGTACAAATGCTTTAAGAAGTTTCCCTCTTTAAAAGAAAAGATGTTGAGCATTGCGTGGAATGATTTAGTAGGATAAAGTAATGTAGAATTCTGGAGGTAAAGAACTAAAGACCAGCAAAACCCGATGGTAAAGATAAGGAACACCAGGTCTACATTGATACTACATTGTTTGATCAGAGCTGCACTCCCTAGAGCCAGAATCTTCATTGTAAGGAAGCGCCATGAATCTTTGATTGCAGAGTTAAACATGAGAACTGCTATGTTTTCTCAATATGAATTGAGCTAAATCTCCTTTTTCTGTTTATTCGGGTTTTAAAAGACTTAAGTGTAGTTTTATAAGTTCATTAGTCTGCTTCCATTTTTGAGATGCATTTCATCTCCATATGATCAAATTTCATTACAGGCAAAGAATTATCAGATCAACCCATTATACAGCCTAGCAGCATGATGTCTTTTCCCATCTACAGGGAGAACATTGTGTAAATCAGGCTCTCGAGTTTCAGTGGGAGGCAGAGGGTTGCACGGTGTCCATTTGTCAAGTTGATGGCCCCGCAGCGAGGTTACATTAGCTTGTCTTTGAACAGAAGTGAAATCTTATGCGAAGCTCCCCTTGCTGTCATTTACACTAACATCCATCCTCTTAAACCAAGGCCTCTGAGAAAAACAAAGTGATGGCACAATATAATCAGTCACTCAAGTTGTCTGTCATCTGTTTTCTTAAGGAAATGACTTTTAAGTTACTGGAGCAGAGAACTGTAGAAAATTAACAAAGGTTGTAGTAGTAAAAGTAGGTGGAATTTTTTTTAAAAACTGCAGATGTCTTTTTGAGAAGACTTTATATGCAGAATGCCAAAAAGGATTTTCCCCCCTCTCTTTCATAACGAATCTCATGAAATATATTTCTTCTTGAACAATAGACCTACTGCTGTTAGCAACTGGAGTCTTTCTTGCCTAATGTGACTACATATTAATGCTCCCAAGAAACTTGGTGTGAAACCAAGTCTACAGAACTCAGCTTCAGTAGGTCCTCTGACAGCTGGGTTGCAGCCTTCAAGTTCCGAGCTATCCGAATTTCAGTTATGTAATGGCAAGCCTTGCATATAGTAGGCTGATCGAGGGTAAATGGTACTTTAAATGTGAGTTATTGGGATCTCATGACTTAATATTACACTTGGACAGTTTCTTTAAAACCCTAACTGCATTGCCAATGATAGCCAATCTGAGGCTGGTGATCAAATTTGCAGGTTTTATTTCCCTAAGCCTGTTTTATGGGCTCAAACACTCAGGTCATTTGCACCCTGTCTCTTTCATCATGAAGTCGTTAAACTCAGATTGTTAAACCAGGAAGATTAGCTGACAGACAACAGTACATTAGATTAAGACTGCCTTTGGTTGTACTTAACTATTTATCCATCCCATTTGGGTGGCATTTACAGCAAGCTGTGGGTTTTGGTGGACTTTAAGAGAAGTAGGAAGAGAATTTTAAAACAAGGAGAAATAGTCTGTTTTCAACAGTCTGATTAATATCATCTTCATTTGCTCCATCAGTCACTAAAATTGAAGACCTCTTGAAATAATTGGTCAACAAGCTTAAATATAGAGGAAGTCTCCCTTTTGTTTGCTTTGTAGACCTATTTATTTAGTTCCATTGTTATTGATTTCTAAAAAAAATAAAAATTTGAAAAAGTATTTGCTTCTGCCAAAAGTATTGCTGTGAACAGCACATTCAATCTTTTCTTAAAAGCTGTTCTAGAAAATCCCTTAAGAATTGGTGGTCAAAATTGAACCAGACTTCTTAGTGTCTGGGAAAAAGAATCTTAGATTTTTCAGAAAAGAAATACATGAGTACTTATTTTAATTACAGTTAAATGTATTGTGTAAACTGCTACTGTGATTAACCCTTCTGCCGCTGCAAGGAGTTATTCAGCGTCATGTTATAAGGAAGCTTTTTTATAGTCTTCCCTTTTGAAACATATGTGAACATTTGGAATTGGTGAACTTCTGAGAGACCCAGGAGATTAATCTTGATTAGTTTATTTTTCTCAGCAAAGATTTTGATAGCCTGCTATAGCTTTTTCCTCTTCTTCTTCTTCCTTTTTTTTTTTTTTAAGGATTCAGTATTTCCTCTGTTGAGGGGATGAAATATTGTTAAAAGCAACTCGTAAATGAAATAGTGAAAAACAGTTTAAGTAACTGAATCTCTCATTGTCAATGAGGAGACCTCAGATTTAAAAGACTGATCTTTACTTGCCCCTTTCCTCATATTTCTTCCCAACTTAACCTCAAGGTGATTTTTAGAGTTATGGCTTAATTGAGTGGTCATTTTACCTTTGCTTTGGAGCAATTTATTACTGCTTTATTTCCTTTATTACAGCTTTATTTCCTTGGGCCAGCACAGACATAAATGCTGGGCTCTGCGTGATCAAAAGCTATTTTATGATAAATTTAGTTTTCTAAATTGGAAACTTGAATCCATTTTTTACCTTTGAACATTTACAGCTGGATGCAGACATAATGTCGAAAGCACTGTAAAATTTCAGGGAAAAAATACATGGCTTTCTGGCTTTACTCCTATTACTTTGTTTGGAATTTGAAATTATGTTTATAAATTAAGGCAATTTAAATGTTATTCCCCACAGAATAATATATTCATATTACCCCCACTATGCTTTCAAAAGACAAAAAGTATTGATGGTAAATCCTTCACTCATTAACACATATTTCCCCTAACTGTACATCACAACACTGAACATAATTGACTTGAATTAGAAATTTAAGCCACACAAAATGTTTCTGGTTTGTAGTAAACTGAGTTTTTTTCCTAAAAAAATATGTAAGAAAGTTTGTATTTCAGAATCATTTATTCTCCCAAGTAAACCCATTATAATCAGGTTAAGTAAGTTAGGACCCATTGAAAAACATGAAATTAATTTTTATGTTATAGGTTGGACCAATGAAAATGTATATTCTAGTTTCTAAGTGAAGTTTAAATTCTCCTTTCCTGGGCCCCAAATGTTGATTTGCTTTTGCAGTATTGGTTGCTAAGCTATATCAGACTCATTCTTCCTGCGTTTATTTGAACCATTGTTCGACACTGATAGGAATGCCACAACATTGCCTTGTTGAGATAGATGTAAAGCTCTTAAGATGTGCCAAGGTGCCTCGTGTGGGCAATCTACAAGAAAAATGTTCAGTTTCAAAGTTCATGATGCAGCAGGATCAGGCAAAGTTGGACATTTAACTAACGCATCACAAGGTCTCGTATCACTCTCTTCATCATAGAGAAGGGCACTTCTTTGTGTTTAGGTGAAAAAAGAGAATGAAGGAATTTCTTCCATAATCACTGCTATGTTCAAGAGCTTCTACATTATTATGAAAATTCACAAGACCTCTCTTCACTTTCTTACTAGTTTCCAATGCTTATTCCGTGTTTTCACTGGGGAAGGAAACACCAGATTCCCTCCATTCCATACTAATCAAAACGAGTTTACCAACCTCCACTTCTGCCATTACAAGCATTTTGTCGGAAGGCCCTTCCAAAGGAAGTATTGTTACATCATTTCCCCAACAGACATCGCAAAGAGCATCAGCAGCCTGATGGACAGGAGCGTTCTTGCCATCAGAATACGTCCTTGCTTGAATAAAGCCACAGGTAGAAGGGCAGGAGCTTTAGTGCCATTACCACCCCAACCCATTGTAGGAGTTCAGTGGCCAATAAGAAGAGGAAAACTTTAAATACTAGATCTGGCTTTCTGAGACCACTCTAAAAGATTCTCTTGTGTTTCTAGCTTAATCCTTTAACAAGCAGACATGAATAACAGTTTTCAAGAAAAACACACAGGATTTTCTAATATTAGGTGCCATTTTTGATAAAGTAGCTGTTTTACTTTTCATACAAATTTAATATGCAAAACTAGTCTCAAGGACTAGTTTTTGACATTGTCTCCTTGCATATAAAATGTAGTGATATTTCTGTATTTGTATTACAGTTTTACTAACCTGGGAAGGAAGTAATGTGGGTTAAAGAGAATTCCTTTGGATTCTTCAAGTGTTCATTTATTTAAAATAAGTTGCACAGGAACTTGTTTTCACTGAGAGATATACTAATAGCAATATTTAAATTTTCATATTTACTTTTAACGTTTCAATGTGTTATTTGTTCACTGACAAAAATTTAAGTGTTTGCTGATGGCAGGCCCTAGGATTCAGAGAGAGCATGTTTCTTGTATTCGTTGAGTTCACACAGTCAATACAAGGAAAGATATTATAATATATACTTAATTGGCATAGTTTAGGTTAGTTCCTTGTAGAAAGAGTTCTGGCTTCCTTCCTCCCAACCCTTTTTCTGTGTGGACTCCTTCAGAGAAGCCACGATCCTAAATGGTATATGCTAAACTTCTGTCAGCCTCTTCTGCTGTCCCACACACAGTCTTCAGCTTTGGGCGGACCACCTAATTTCCCTTCAGCTTTCCTGACTGTCTATTTTGCGCCTGCTTTTTCCTTAATGGACTGCCTTCTCCCTGCCTTTGCCCGTCATAGTTGGGCTGGTTTCTGACGTCGCATGGCAGGTACCGCCTCATCCAGAAGCATGTTTCTCAGGTTCTTGCACAGGCTCCGCTCCTGCCCTCCACTGGCCCTCTGCGCACTTTGCCCGTGTTGCTTGATGGCCCTTGGTAATTGGATTGCACACTCGTTGAGGGCAGTGTCATTGGCTCAGTGAACAGAATTGTATTCTTCTAAAAGGGCATCGATGTGTATGTTATATTAAAGTTGAATGACAATTCCGGAACAAGTGATTTGTTTCAAAAGTGTCGGAATGTAGTTCTTGAAAAGGATAGGCAAACAGAGCAACATTTTAAAAATTGCCTGTATACCAGTTGCTCAGTTTGAGAATGTGTCGTGGAATTCAAATAACAGGTACAGTTCTGGAAATAACAGCTGCCATGTTGTTTCTGCCCATGAGATTAGAATGTCTCTCTCTGAGTTTGGTCTTCAAAGAAGGATCAAGTGTAATTAAGATGCTAAGTTACCATAGTGAAGTATGGAAAAGATAAGTACCTTGAGGTAATTTCTCTTACTCTGTGGAGGCCAGTTAACAACCCTTACTTTATTAGGGAAAACTGTATAGTTCCTTTAAATTAACCCCAGTGTGCCCAGAGCCTGGGTTATGATTGCCATGTTGTGTTGAGTGATCTGTCAGGGCCACACAGTGAGCTAGTAGCAAAATGAAGACATCATCGGCTGTTGTTTCTTCCAGTGTTTAACAAGAGCCATAAACAGGGTCTCCTTTTCCGTCTGGAGCCATTTTATATAACTTGATTGTTGGTAAGCGGGACTAATATCCACTTTACAAACTGACATTATACACACTTTTATTGTCAGTGATGGAATATGGTGGATGTGATGGAACATTTTTAACACTCACTATATTGGAATTATTTATTTGCTGGGTTTTACACTGCAAAATTTTCAGGGTTTCATTTCCATGCTAAAAAGAATGTTTTAGAGATTGAGAATATCCAAATCTCTCTGACTTTTCCTCTACTGAATAATCACTTGCACTAGAAATATATACTCAAAACTAACACTTGTCTTTTAGTATTTCCAAGAACACTGTGTTAACTTGAATTAGATTCCAATGCTTTGCAGCAATTCTAGAAGCAGCCTCAGAACAATGCCTTCCTCCAAAGTCCCATACTCATGAATATCAAATTTTTAAAATTGTTTTTGTATCATGTCATTATGTTGGCTTCTAAAATCTTACCATTTATTAGTAATATCCACAGGGGCCTACTGATAGGAACACAGGGACTTGATGACCTCATGGTCACTGTCATCCCTGTCTCTGTATGAATTGTAGCTTTTGAAATTGTTGTAGAACACTAATCGCATGTTAAAATGAGCCTAACTCTGGACAAGGCTGTATTTTTCTTTTTCCTCATGAAAATGCTCCCTTGCTGACACTGTGGCTGAAACTAAATCCTTAGCATTTAAAAGAAAAAAAGCATGCAAGAGCAATGACTCTGTAAACACCCCTTCAGTCAAACTCTGATACCAAATATAGCACTGTGTTAGATGCATGTGGGCACGGCCTCAGAATGTCCCACACAGTTAATCTCCAAGTCCAGCATATCAATCACACCTCCTTCACATACCTGGCCTGGAGCCTTAATGGAATTCCTCCTCATTATTGTGGTGATAGCTTACTTCCTCTGTTTTTCCAATTGGCTTCTCAGTGTGCCAACTTCTTCAAGGAGCGATTTCTTACCTAAGCAACATTGTAATGTCGTAATATATGCTGACAGTTCATTTATACAGCCCTTCTTGTTCCAAATGTTTTTATGTCCAATTACTGAAATTTAATCAGAACAGATTGAATTTTGTCTAGATCGTGCAGCTTTGCTTAAATGTTAAATTAATAGTATATTACTGAAATATAAGATTTCAAACGTTTAAAAAATTTAATATCAAGAAAATTCATTAAACCTTGAGCTGATCACCTTTGAAATCACAGATAAGGGCTGTGTAAATGGTCACATATAAATCATATATTTTAAGAGGAGTTAATTTGAAATTATAA
Source organism: Oryctolagus cuniculus (assembly GCF_964237555.1). NCBI lineage: Eukaryota > Metazoa > Chordata > Mammalia > Lagomorpha > Leporidae > Oryctolagus > Oryctolagus cuniculus. Next base: position 99,058,881 of record NC_091437.1, on the reverse strand, counting down.
CAAACCAAGTCAATGATTGCTCGGGATTGTCTAGACAATGTGTCCGTGTTTTTTGTCTCCCCTGATTTTTTTCAAGCTCTTGTGGACATGCCTGTTGGTTTTATTTTACAGTGCTCCTCTCCCCCTTAATGTTATGCTGTTAAAATTCCTTCAAACCAAGTGGTTTTTTTTAATCTTTTTATCAGCAAGTTGAAAACACTTTTTCTATAACTTCATTTTTATACCACCAGAAAGAGATCAGAGAAGAAAGGCCGATCATTCTAGTCTCCAGAGTGTTTCTTATGTGGGCTTTCACATTCTTCTGCTAACCACTGATTACTGTACGTATGGGACTTTAAAAAATTCTTTTGTGAGGTACAAAGCAAATATTAAATATTATTTTTGATTCCAATACAAGGAAATTATAAGAGGTATGGGAGCTCTATTTACCATTCTTTGTAGAGAAAATTGCCAATTAAGCCAAGCCAGTTGGTGAAATGGTGGCTAGACCTCAGACCTGAGCCTCAGTGCACACACAGTAGTTGTCTAATTCATTAATGTGCGCTTGTGCGTGAATTTAAGTTTTATCTTTGAGTGATTCCAGTCAACGAATAAGCTATAAAAATATTGAAATACTCAGTTACTGCTATACGATAGGCTTTCTGTGTCACAACTGGCAAATGATTATTGAGCCTTCTGACTGTGAAAATAATGTTTCAGATAGTATGTAGCCTGTGAATATGAAAATGAAAAAAAAATGAAAGACCTATGTTAAAAATAAAATGCACACATAATGAATGAAAGCTGGTTGGATGAAATGATTTACTGGCATAGGGTGCTTGAGTGAGAATGGGTATTTGCACACAATCTACAAAGCACCAAAGACAGGACTCCTCTCCTTCCTTTGAGTTCCCTTCATACTTTGAAATAAGGTGTGCATGCTGAAATAAACCTATTTGTTTACCGTACAAATGCCTATTGAATTTTCCAACTGAGAAAAGGGGCTTTTTAAAGAGCATTGGTCTTTATCATCTTTCTCCTTTGTTCTTTTGAAGTTGTAGCTATGGTGGCCCCCAGTGGGGAATTCTCTGGAATTTGGAATCAGTTTATCTGCCAGTGCATCCAAACAGTCCCTGCCAGAGAAACCACAGGCAGTTGTTCTACTTGTCTGTAATGAGGTGTGTAACGCCCACCACCTGAGATTAGAGGAGATAGTAAGTGTGCAGAGCCCAGTGCATCCCCATACCTGAGAGGAGCTTAACAAACCGTATTGGTCAGCAACAGCTGGAAGAAGCTTTCCAGGTATAAAAGCAAATTTAAGCAAAAGGAAAGAGAAACCCACCTGCATGGACAGCACTCAAAATCTGACTATGTATGTGCACAGACCAACTGCACAGTAGGGAAATTGCAGCAGAAAATGGTCCCCTTGCTGAACTAGACCTGCAGGAAAACCAGAGTCCTGCCCTACGGAGTTCTAAGAGGAGGGACATTTTGAGTTGTACCCTACTCTGATTCATCCCCAAGAGTCACTAGTGACATGCAGTGAAAATTCATTATGATGTTTCACAAGCAGTACCTCCCACCTTGAAAAATCGCAGCTGAAAATTCAAAGCAATAAATGTTTCCCCATATTCTTGAAATACAATTCTATATAAAACAAATTTTGGTTCTTTAGATTGTTATCGAACCTGTTACTGTACTTCAATCAGGCATACTAGTATAGAGCTAAGTTATGCAGAAATTGGCCTTTGATTGGGACATTATATAAATGTGGGGTTGCTGGGACCAGCATTGTAGCACAGTAGATTAAGCTGCACTTTCAACACTGGCCTCACCTATTAGAGACCCAGTTCAAGTCCCAGCCACATTGTTTTCAATCCACCTCCCTGCTAATGCACATGAGAAGGCAGAGGAAAATGGCCCAAGTGCTTGGGCTCCTGCCTTCTGTGTGGCAGACCTGAATGGAGTTCCTGGCTCCTGGGTTCAGCTTGGCTGAGACTTGGATGTTGCAGCCATTGCTGTCTGCGAATGAACCAGCCAATGAAAGATTCTCTGTCTCTGTCTCTCTCTGTTGCTCTGCCTTTGTAATTAAATAAATATATAAATAAATAAATCTTAACAAGTGTGGGGTTGCAGAAATACCTTTCTAGGTAGAGAAAACTTTGGTTTATTCTCAAAACAAGCGTGTGTGTTTGTTTTATTTTGATCCAGATATTCTAGAGTCATAAACTAGAAGGAACGCCAGACAGTGACTCTCAAGCCTTGGCATACCTCAGAATTCCAGGTATACTTGTACTTGTTGGAATACAAAATTCCGAGTTCCATCCCAGAAGTTTTGATTCCCCAGGTCCGGGGTAGAGACTGAGAATTTGCATTCCTAACAAGCTCCCACATGAAGCTGAGGGAACCCAGCCAGGAAAATCACAGCGCAGCGCAGTGCCTTGGCAGTCATCTTTTCAACCATAGACCCTTTTAAAGGCACTAATGCCGGGATTTTTGTCAGGAGCTTTCATGGAAATGATGACCTGTTCTGTGTACTTGGCTGTCTATTATTCACACTCAAAGATATCCCGAGAAAAGCAATAGAAACATGAACTGGCTTTATTAATATGAAACAATAGATTTTAGAGCAAAAAATACTACCAAAGATAAAGGTCATTTTAACACTAATAAAGGAACTGATTCATCAAGAGGATATAATCCTCAACATTTATGCACGTAATAACAGAGCTTCAAAATAAGGAAGCAAAAACTGATAAAACAGCAAGGAGAAATAGAGTAATCTGCAATCATTGCCACGTTTCAGCTCCCCTTGCTTGATAATTGCAACAACAAGTAGGAAACCAGTAAAGATGCGGCAGACTTAAACAACACCATCAACCAGCTTGACCTAGTTGACATTTCTAGAACACTTTGCCACACATTGTACGCATGGTTTTCAAGTACACGTGAGGCAGTCACCCATACAGGCCATACAGTGGGCCGTAACCAAAGCCTCCAAACATTTAAAGAAGTTCAAGTCACACAAGGTGTGTTCTCTACCACAGCAAAATTCAAGTACAAATCAACAACAGAAAATATGGTGGCTCCTCAGAAAATTAAAAACAGAATTGCCATATAATTCAGCAATTTGCTTTCTGGCTATATACCCCAAAACTGAAAGCAGAAACTTGAACAGATACTTGCACACCCATGTTCATAGCATCATTATTCACAATAGCCAAAGAGTAGAAGCAACCCCAGAGGCCATCAATACATGAACAGATTGTTTAAAAAAAAAAAAAAAAAAAGTTACACAGTTTTTAGAAGGAAGGAAATTCTGGCATATGTTTTCACACTAATGAACCTTGAGGACATATATGCTGAGTGAAATAAGCCAGTCACAAAAAGACAAATACCATAGGATTCCACTTGCAGAAGCGTGAGGGACCTAGCGTGGTCACGTTCATGCAGACGAAGAGCAGAACAGTGGTTGCCAGGGGCTGAAGGGGGCAGGAGGAATGGGAAGCTGGCGTCAGTGGATACAGAACTTCAGTTCTGGAAGACGAGGAGAGTTGTGGAGATGGCTACACAGCAGTAGGGGTGTCCTTAATGCCACTGAACGGTACACTTAAAAGTGGCTAAGATGGTAAAATTTATATTACAGATACTTTACCACAACCAAAACTAAAACAGAGATAACAGAGCAGCCCACACCTGACCGTGGTCCTGAATGTCAGTTCCTGGTCCACATGACGGGCGTGACAACAACATGAGTGTACAAGGCCTGTGTTTCTCAGGCCCGGCTCAGATACCTCCAACTTCTCCAGCAGAGGTCTCCGGAAGTCCTCAGGGAGCTTGAAGCCAGGCCAGGCCTCGCTGCTGGGACAGTGCTGCTCTTAGATGGCTAGGTTTGTGCTTGCAGTTTTACAAAACTCAAACAAGTGCAATTTTTAAGCATTGGGGATAGATTTAATTAATTAATTAATCTAAGAAGAGAGAGCGCCCTCCCATTTGCAGTTTCTTTTCCTGCATGCCCACAACAGCCAGGGCAGAGCTGGGACAAAGCTAGGAGCTAGTAACTCAATTCAGGTCTCCCTAGAACCAAATTGCATTCCTAAGAAGCTGGAGTGAGGAACTCTAGCCCGGTATCCACCCAGGCACTCTGAACACTCTGATATGGGGTGTGGGTGTCAATCACTAGCCTAAAAACCCACCCCAGGTGTTTCTTAGGTAGCAAAATGTATATGGTAAAGTTATAAAGAAGCGTATCAGTGATTAACATGGAAAGCAAGGTGTGGTTCCCACCCATCTAGGAAAGCAGTGAAACGATAGGGAGGGCCCAGTCTAGGGACTTCTCAGGTCCTAGTGATGTTCTATTACTTAACCCAAGAGGTGGCTACACAGGTGTTCGGTGTATGTGTTTTCAATGAAACAGTATATATGCATTCTTTGGTCTGTGTTAGACTTTTTATAATGAGAAGTTTAAAGTATTTTCATTATTTAAATAAATACAGCAGTAAGTAGGGTATACTCTTAAGTTTATGATAGCTTGACTTTCCAATGTCACATTGAACTTCCTCCTTTTTGACTGTACATTTCAGCAAGGCTCATACTTCATTGGAAACGATGACTTCATTCTCTTCGTGTGTAAATCAAGTTGCTTGGCCTCCCTTCGGTATCCCACACTCCGGTATCCCACACTCCTCATTTGGTTCCCACACATTTTGTGTTTATTTGGCAACAAAGGCTTCTTAAAGTAAACTGACTGTATTTGAGTTTGTGATTACAATCTTTCACAGGCATTGCCTTTGATAAACTGCAAATGCTTTCAAATTGATCTTTTAGATGATGCCATCCTGTGGTTATATATTTGTTTTACATGCTTGATTTTGACAGTTCATAACTCACAGGTTGGACCCTCCTTTCTCCATGCATCTTGTGCATGTCATGATTCCAAATGCTGACCTATAGTCTTGTCTCCACAACAGAATCCCTCTTTTGTGTCATCACTAAACCTGGTACCTATCAGGAGATCTGTACTTCCTGTGGTTTATTTCTCTGTGTCTCCCATTTGGTTGAGAGCCCCCTGAGGTCAAAGAGCATGGCTTATTCCTCATCTTCAGCTCTCCCTAGCAAACTCACATGTAGAACACTTTGGGATATTGTACTTCGGGTGAAGAGAATGACATGAACAAAACCACAAAGGCAAAATGATGTTGTGTTCAGGGAGTGGGACTGTTGTACCTAACCAGGGCATGGAAGCCCTGGGAGGGGATGAGCAGAGGGCACAGGACTATAAAAGTAGGCTGGGCAGATGGAATTGACCCTTGACTGCCCACTTTAGAAGTGTGTAGACACTGGTGAGCAGTGGAGACGTGACAGTTGGATCTGTTTCTGAAAACTGACTGTGCAGAGCTGTGAGTCTGATGCAGTGGAGGAGAGCAGACAGGGAAACCAGTCCGGGGCTGACGCCAGCAGTAGAAGGGAAGACTGCCTGTGTGGGTGCCGTTGTTTTCTGAAGCTGTTTCTTTTAATACGTCTCTGTTCCTAAGGAGATTTTAAGAGAAATGGAATGCCTACAAAACTGTTCAGATACTTTGGAGTATAACATTTTATTTCAGATATGCACAGTGAGCTGTTCTTGTTGAGTCCACACACACAGTATTTAAATAGCTCCTTATTAGAAGATAACCCTGCTCAAAGATTTGATAGTTTCATTAATTACAAATTGTATTATTATTTTTAATATATGAATTTATGAGGCACACACACAGCTCCATCTATTAGATCACTCCCCAGATGTCCACAGCAGCAAGAATGGGATCCAGGAACTCCATTTAGATATTTTATGTGTGAGTGGCAGGAACCAATTACTCAAGTCATCACCACTGCCTCCCAGGGTCTACATTAGCAGGAGTTTGGAGTCAGGAGCCAGAGCCAGGAGTTGAAGCCAAGCATTGCATCTGTGGAACACAGGTGTCTTTACCATGAGTGAAGCCAAACACCCCGCTAATACTTTTCAGGACTGATTTTCTTAAATACTTGCCTAGCCCATTTCTTTGCTGTATTACAAAACACTTTTTCTTTTATATAAAACATTCATTTTCATTTGACATAAAGTACAGCACAAGAATTAAAGCTTCCCCTCATTGAGTGTAAGTGTGTGTGTGTGTGTGTGTGTGTGCGCGCGCACACGCAAAGTAGATAAGGCATAATGGGAGGAAGACAGGAAGAAAGAAGGAAGCTAGACGAACAAGTAGAGGAATCCCAGCCTTCCACCAAGTGCAGATTCGTTGAGGAGATTGCTATTCTGGTCCTTGCTTTAACTTACAGAGGAACAATTTTATTGGCTGACCCAGAAACAGTATCTAAAGTTCAACCTGCTAGGGTACCTTGGGGCTGGCATTGTGCCAGTTCCTGTCCCAGCTGCTCTGCTTCTGATCCAGCTTCCTGTTCATGTGCCTGGGAAGGCAGCAGAGGATGACTGAAGTACTTGGGCCCCTGCACCCATGCGAGAGACCCAAGGTGGAGCTCCTGACCTCCTAGCTTCAACCTGACCCAGCCCTAGCTTTTGTGGCCATTTGGGGAATGAACCAGTGGGTGGAAGATTCTCTCTCTCTCTCTCTCTCTCTCCCTCTTTCTCCCCCCCCCTCCTCTCCCCCTCCCTCTCTCCCCCCTCCCGCTGTCTTTGCATCATCCTCTCTCTTTGTCACTCTGCGTTTCAAATAAGTAAGTCTTTAAAAATTAAAAAAAAAAGGGGGGGGGGCTGGTGCTATGGCATAGTAGGTTAAGCCTCTGCTTGTAGCACCAGCATCCCATATGGGCACTGTTTCAAGTCCTGGCTGCTCCACTGTCAATCCAGCTCCTTGCTAATGGCCTGGGAAAGCAGTAGAAGAGGGCCCAAGTGCTTGGGCCCCTGCACCCATGTAGGAGACCTGGAAGAAGCTCCTGGCTCTTGTTTCAAATCAGCCCAGCTCAGCCCTTGCGACCATTTGGAGAGTAAACCAGCAGATGGAATATCTCTCAGTCTCTGTTTCTCCCTCTCTCTGTAACTCTGCCTTTTGAATAAAATAAATAAATCTTGTTTTAAAAAATTAAACTAAAAATAATAAACAGTTGGAAATTTGAATTTTTACTGATATTTGATGGTATTAACAAATTATTAAGTTTTTCAGATATGACATGATACCATGGGTTTTTTTTCCCAAAGTTTATTTATTGGAACTCAGGTAGAGAGAGATCTTCCATCTGCTGGTTCACTCTCCAGATGCCCACAACGGTCAGGGTATGGGTCAGGCTAAAGCCAGAAGCCTATAACTCCATCTGGGTCTCCTACATGAGTGGCAGAGATCCAAATACTTAAGCTGTCACCTGCTACCTCCCATGATGTGCATTAGTGGGAAGCTGGATTGTTAGCAGAGGTGACGCCATCCCAAGTGCTTTATCGTGGGATGAGGGTTTCTTAAATAGTAACTTAACCCATTTGCCAACCCTGGCTATATTTTTTAATAGTCCTTATCTTTTGGAGAGTAATACTAAAACACTTCCCAATGAAATGATAGAATGGTTGAAATTTACTTTAACTTAATCTAGGGGCTGGGGTTATGGGAGGATAGAAATGAAGTAAGATTGGCTGTAAATTAATGATTATTGAAGCTGGGGCCTGGGTTTATGGGAATTCATTCTGTTATTCTTGCTTCATTTGTGTATGTTTGAGAATTTTCCTAGTAGCTGCTTCTAGAAAAAAGGAAGAAGGTTCAGAGGGCAGGCTTTTGATACAGTGGTTCAGTTGCCTTTTGGGATGTCCACATCCCATATTAGAGTGCCGGGCTTCAAGTCTTGGCTCCACTCCTAATTACAGCTTCCTGCTAGTGTGCATGATGGGAGCAGCAGGTGATGGCTCAAGTACTCAAGACCCTGCCACCCACGTGGAAGACCTGGATTGAGTTCTTGACTCCTGGCTGTTGCAGGCAGTTGGAAAGTACACCAGCATATGGAAGGCTTCACTGTCTCTCTGCCTTTCAAATAAAGTGAAAACATGATTTTTTAAAAGTGATAAAAATATTTGGGCTGGCGCCGTGGCTTACTTGGTTAATCCTTTGCCTGTGGCGCCAGCATTCCATATGGGCACCGGGTTCTAGTCCCGGTTGCTCCACTTCCAGGCCAGCTCTCTGCTGTGATCCAGGAGGGCAGTGGAGGATGGCCTAAGGGCTTGGGTCCTGCACCCGCATGGGAGACCAGGAAGAAGAACCCGGCTCCTAGCTTCGGATCGGCGTAGCTCTGGCTGTAGCAGCCACTTGGGAGGTGAACCAATGGAAGGAAGACCTTTCTCTCTGTCTCTCTCACTGTCTAACTCTGCATGTCAAATTAAAAAAAATAAAAATAAAAGTGATAAAATTATTTAAAAACATGATTCTCCATCAATGTCAGCTGTCTATGTTTCTGTCTAATCTATCCCCCTGCAGACTTTGACTTATTTAAAAAAAATGACTTTTTTTAAAAAAAAGTAATGATTTTGTTTAGATTAAGGAATTGAGGAGAAGACTTAAAATGAGACAGAAATGAGATAAACAAAATGCTTGTAAGCATTTCTGTGCATTTTCTATGGATGTATCATGAATGTGCCCATTAACTTCTAGGCAGCCCTTGTAAAACCAAGAATGCAATTGGGTTGCTGAATCATAATGCCATTTGCTAAATCAAGCCATCAAGGGACTGGAAATACACTCAGGTATATGGTTAGTATTGCCACTGTATAGTATTGTTAGTCTTGAAATGTATTGACAAAGTATGGGAGGTTAAAGGGAAAGACAAATGAACACTTCCTTTTTTTTTTTTTTTTTTTTTTGACAGGCAGAGTGGACAGTGAGAGAGAGACAGAGAGAAAGGTCTTCCTTTGCCGTTGGTTCACCCTCCAATGGCCGCCGCGGCCGGCGCGCTGTGGCCGGCGCACCGCGCTGATCTAAAGCCAGGAGCCAGGTGCTTCTCCTGGTCTCCCATGAGGTACAGGGCCCAAGCACTTGGGCCATCCTCCACTGCACTCCCAGGCCACAGCAGAGAGCTGGCCTGGAAGAGGGGCAACCAGGACAGAATCCAGCACCCCAACCAGGACTAGAACCTGGTGTGCCGGCACCGCAAGGCAGAGGATTAGCCTAGTGAGCCACGGCGCTGGCCAAACACTTCTAATATCTACTGTGTGTCAGGCATTATGCTATGCTCCTACATGCTGTCTTTAAGCTTTGCAATCCTTCTGTGACTCATGATTCTTCTTTGCATTTGCTTTTGGGGAGGGAGGGAGGGAGGGAGGGAGGGAGAGAGGGAGGGAGGGAGGAAGGAAGGAAGGGAGGAAGGAAGGAAGGAGAAAGATCCATTTATTTGAGAGGCAGAGCCACAGATAGAGGGAGAGACAGAGAGAGAGAGGTCCTCCATTTGCTGGTTCACTCCCCAGGTGGCTGCATCAGCCAGAGCTGGGCCAATCGGGAGCCAGGAGCTTCCTCCAAGTCTCCCGTGGGGGTGTAGGGGCCCGAGCACTTGGGCCATCCTCCACTATTTTCCCAGGCCACTGGTGGAGAGCTGGATTGGAAGTGGAGCAGCCAGGGCCCAAGCAGGCACACATATGGGATGCCAGCGCCGACAGCTTGTCCTCCTGGTGTCCTGGTGTCCCTCTGCAGTACTTCTTTCCATCTTTTCGAGCCCCGCCCTTGGTTGAGCACTGTCATGCCCGGCATGACTGGTGCAGCTGTTCCTCCTCTTCGGTCCTCTCGCACAGCCGCCAAGTCCAAAGCACAAGGTGGTTCAGTTAGTCCCCCACTGCAGTGCCCTCCCGGGAGTAACCCTCAAGCACTCCAGTTGTGGCTGCCAGTACGAAGTTAAGTCTCACATCATGACCCAGTACATATAAGTTTTATATTTTCTGTTCTTAGTCTGTTTTTGATCTCTTTTTGTTGAAAAAGTAGTGTTGGCTGAAACCCATGAAAGTGATTTCAGAGGCAACTCATCCACGAGAGCCTATCGTGTGGAGAGTGCTGGTTTTTCAGGCCTCTCACTGTCCTCTCTAACAAGAATGACAGGGCTCTTCCCCCTAGGCCACCTGCTCGTCTCTGTAACCTCATCCCCTCCCCTGCCACTGCAGGGCCCAGCTCTCCTGAGCCTCTTCGCGCTCTTTTCCAGACAGAGGTGCTCTCTTTTCCCGCCGACTGCTCTCTCCACACTACACTCCCATCTCCCTGCTAAATGCTCCCGGTCCTTCTGATGCCGGCTTCAATGTCACTTCCTCCAAGAAGTGGTCACACTGCTGGTATTTCTATGACGTGTTTAGCACATCTCCATTGCTATGCTAAACCCTCACATGGATTCTCTCATTGTGCTCCATTGGCCATTAATGAATTTCACCTTGCCCCTCTGCAGTTGTCATTTAGGATGGAATGATATCAATATTTTTGCTATTCTGCTCATGTCAGTTCTTAGAAGCCACTTCTTAGGTTGGCTGCTGTTGGGAGCATTTGTCTTCATCCATTCGCTGGACCAGTGGCCAGCAGGCCATTTCACGGTCCGAGTGCCATGAGTGATGTAATCATTTCTTCAGGCTTGAGATGAAAACGCGGCTACACTCCATCATCTGGGAGCCTGCAGACAAGGGTGCAGTGAGGTACTAACGTCTGTCTCAGTATTTTTATGTTGTCAGTTCATTCTCATCAGTGGCTGTTGTTAAAGCCTACTTTAGTCTCGTGTTTCCTATTGTTAGAAGTGCACTGAATCAGACCATAAATGTTTTACAGCTATGATCAAGGAAACATATTTTTAGTCACCCATACTATAAAGTAAGATGGTAAATCGGTTGAAAAATAGTGGATCTGTTTTTGTTCTCTAGCAAGTGAGTTAGAGTCATATGAATCTTGGCAAACAGAGTGGACACGGGTTTGCACAGTGTCCCTTCCAGCCGATCGTTACTCTTTACAAGTAGAGTGACCCACAGCAGGTGAGCAGTCCCTGAAAGGGTATCGTACGGGAAAACAGCCTCGATGTTCTCCAGGCAAGCTGTTCTGTGCCGCCACCAGGTCTAACTCAGGTGGAAGTCACAGGTATGTGGAAAAGCCTGTTGAACAATATTCTGGCTGCTCTGAGGTCATTTTGTGCTCTGATAATATGGATTCTTATATAAGAAAATAAAATTGCCCACATAACTCCACTGGTAACAATTAACACAAAATTCTCAATGTAAAAGTATCAGTATTTTATGGAGAAAGTTAATATATGGGTTCCTAAATGGATGATAGCCAATTTCTAAAAATCAGTCATTTGCAAGAATACTTAATTTCTTGGCCCTGCTCCTTAGAATATCACAGTGAATAGTGCTGTCACCCTGGAACTTCATGTCATGTCTTCTCTGTTTAGTTGCTCACGATTCTGTGGGTGAACAGTAAAACAAAAGCCAGAAGTGAGAATGAAAAGTGCATTTAGAAGTTAGGGGACCTGGTTTCTAGTGCACTGTGTGCTTTTGCGTTTCTATATAGCCGTGGGCTTATCTTTTAACTTTTCTGGATGTCAGGTTCTGGATCCTTAAAGTGAAGAAGGAAAATTGTAGTAATTGTTTTCAAAGAAACCCCCTCTGATTCTGAATTAATATTAAATGAGACCCTGATCACACATCAATAGGAAGATTTTGTTTTTGTTCACTTAAATTTAATAGACAGTTTTGTTTCATTTTGCTAGATTTTTTCCTATGGAAAATGTGAAATCGTCAAAGTTTTTAAGACATTTCAAAAATGGGACAAAATCTGAATTGCTAAAATATCAACCATCGAATTCACCGTATCCAGGCCTATTTACATTGACAGATTCATTCACTGAACCCATGGTTTACAGGAGAATTTATTGATATGTTCTGTGTCTCAGCCACTAAGCCTCAGAAGCGAGCTTAGTTTCTGCTCCTGACCTATGAGAGCCAGGAGGCTTGGAAACAGGTGGTATCAAAGCACCAGTTGTAGCAAATTGAATCCAGTCCTGTCACCCTGGTGGCTACACCACAAAATACTGTACTGAAGAAAAAGTCCATGATGTTTACTTGGTGAATTTTCACAAACTGGACACACCTGTGCAACCAGTACCCTGCTTAGAGACACACAGGCATCTCAGGGGCACCCCCAACAAGTCCCCGTCACATTCTGCCCTGCCCCCTTCCCACCCCGAGGTCACTACTCTTCTGTCTTCCAACAGTATGCTTGAGTTGTGCTTGTCCTTGACTTAAGTGGAATCTTACTGTAATTACTATGTTGTGTCTTATTTCATTCCCTCAGTGTTACATCTGTATTTGGGGTTGAGTGTAGTCAGTCACAGGTCATTCTTATGGCTGTATATATTCTATTACTTAACTGTCCCATAATCTATTTATCTTTTGTGCTTTGGGGCTGTTGTGAATAATGTTGTTATGTATATTCATATTTATATCTTTTGGTGTACATATATACCCATTTCTTTTGGGGAGACTGAACCTTTGTTATTTTAAATTTTCATTTTATTTGAAAGGCAGAGAGAGAGAGAGAGAGAGAGAGAGAGACTGCTGGCTCACTCCCCAAATGCACACAACAGTCAGGGCTGGGCCAGGCCAAAGCCAGGAGCTGGGAACTCCATCTGGGCTCCCACATGTGTAGCAAGGACCCAAGAACTCACATCATCAGCGGCTACTTCCAGGGTGTGCATTAACAGGAAGCTGGAATTGGGAGCAGAGCCAGTCCTTCAACCCAGGCCCTTCAGTATAGGATGCGGGAGGCACAAGTGGTGACCTCACCATTTTCGCCAGATGCCTGCCCTGTTCTATTTTCAACATAGCCTTCTTCTGCTCCCTTTGCATATAGACTGCTCATCTGTTGGATTGACTTAAGTTCAAACCAGCCTGTTTTTTCCATATTTTCCCAAGAAGCACACTCATTAAAATGAGCAGAACTCACCCTCTCCCATGAGCAGTGATAGAAACAGGTTGTGAACACTCAATCCCGAATGAGCGATACTTAGAGATAGAAAGTGGATGTAAGGTGTGATTTTGCTTTTGTTTGCTAACAGAGCAGTAAATTATGGGGAGAGACTGTTGAAGGTCTTTCCATTCTTCAGGTGAGACAAACAGGGTTTCAGATTCAGCAAGGCCTTTGTCTTGCTCCTCTTTCCTTACCCATCACAGCAAGTTGCCAGTAATTATTCATGAAATAGACCCTCGCCTAGACTTGCTCACCCTACTTGATTTCTATTTTCTCATGAACTATCCCTTTTAATGCCCCTAAAATGTGCAGTTCCGATGTGCATGAACAGACATTTCAAGAGGAAGATGCCTGCTGACTTCAGGAACTTCATAAAGGCCTAGCCATTTTCACATACTCCTTTCCAAGCTGCCCAGGTTGTGAGATTTGATTTTTTTTAGCCATATAGGCCATATATACTGCAATAAATTTATTAAGTTAATAAATGATTTATATCAGAAATCATTCTTACAGACACTGTTTCACTTGCCTGTCTTGGCCACTCCCTGAGGTAGGCAAGGATGGTTGTGTGGACCACGGAGTGTCTGAGAAGTTGACATTCTGCCTTGCAAAGTGCCAGGCACTTGGTTCTAATCTCATTGTGGGCTACTGATTATTGCAGCCCCTGGAAATTGCCAGACTTCTTCCATCTCCCATCTTCTCTTCACCTCTCTGCCTCCTCCCCCTCGCCATGAGGACGAGGCAGCTAGTCAAGCACTGAGCTAAGCTTTCTCGTGCTTGGAGCACCTTTGGATCCACCTTTTAATTTTACTTTCCAGCTAGCAAGCACTCAGTTCTTTTGATGATGTTATATTAGAAGGTGTTGGGCCAGGCAGGGACTTGTCATATGGCATCACTGACAGATAGAAGCCTCCAGCTCTTCCTCTGTCTTCCAGGCCAGTGTTCAGATCACAAGGCAACACTAAGCTGAGGGCTCCCAGGGGCAGGGGGTGCTGGTCACACAGTTCCTCAGGCTTCCTTGCATATTTCTATGCCTGAGGCCTGCAAAAGTGCCCAGCACATACGATGTGTGGTCCTGAGGCGTGTGGCTGCTTGCTCCCTAATGAAATCATGTGACTAAGACCACATCAACCTGCATGGGATGACTCTTTTTTGAAACCGGGCTGCACAGCCACTCAGCTGCCCTCTGATGTGTGGGCGTTCTATCACTTGACCAGCCTGCAAGGTTGTTTTCCGCAGAAATGTCACGTGATCTCGATTCTCAGAGAGTCTTAAGCATATTCTCCCCACTACGTGGCTTCTAAGTGTCCTGGAGACCAAATGTGCTCATTCAGACTGTAACACGCGGGATGGTGTTCTGAAAACACCCGAGCACCGTGGACCTCGCTGGCATCCTCGCTCTCAGATTCCTCCGGCGGCCAGCCCTGCCTGCGCTGTAACTCGCTCGGATGTGCAGAAAGACAGTTTTATGAAAGCATGCGGCCTCCAGCGTGCAGACGTTCACCTGGGCCACTGCAAATTATGTGGCGTAGTCTCTGTCTTCCAAAAGAGCTTCGCGTCGGGAGGAGCCTCTGGTACTGGGTTTCCTTTCTTAAACTGGCTGCTGAGTCACTTCCCCCTCATAACCGAGCCGGTCTTCACCAGTACCTTGAATCACATCAGTTCTTTTTTAATAAAGCTCACTTTTATTGACTTGCTGTCTGCTTAATGAACTCTTCTTGGTGAAACAGGAGCTTCCTGGCACAGCAAATAAAACGACCCCTTATTCTGGCCAAAGGTGGAGTTCTTGGGGTTTTTTTTATGCTGAGCCAAATCGACCGAAATCTTTATTCTGTATTATACGGGCTTGGCTCACCTTATAAACTGAGTTCTTTTAACTTTGTACTGTACATTAAACAAAAATCTTTGGCGTATTCAATAGTATTTTTAAATGACATTTCAAGAACTTCCAAGGACAGTTCCCTGGGTAAAGCCAGTCATTATTTTATATTGTGAAGAATTATTCCCTAACATATTGATATATCCCTTTTTGTGAAGGTTTTCTTTCTTTAAAAAAAAAAAAAAAGATGTGTTTATTTTCTTTTTAAAAGTCAGAGATACAGAGAGAGGGATTGAGGGAGAAAGAGAGAGAGAGATGAATCTTCCATCCACTTGCACTTGGTCACTGCACCAGATGGCCACTATGGTCAGTACCAAAGCCAGGAGCCAGGATCTTCTTCCAGGTCTCCCACATGGGTGCAGGGGCCCAAGCACTTGAGTCATCTTCTGCTGCTTTCCCAGGCACATTAGCAGGGAGCTAGATGGGAAGTGGAGCAACTGGGATTCGAAAAGGCACCCTTAGAGGATGATGGCATCACAGGTGGTGGCTTTACCTGCCACGCCAAACACTGGCCTGCAGTGGTTTTTGAATAGTACACATTGGTAGGTAAACACACGCAGGACAAAAAAAAAAAAAAAAGTACATTGTACTGAAGACTAAGCAAACCAAAACCACCTTATTTTAATTTTGGCCTGGTTTCTGCTTTAATAGGAGTCCAGCTTTTGTCTTGAATATACCCTCCCGGTCCTAGTCTCCCTCCACACCCACCCCGCTCAGTTACCACGTGTAATGCACACTTACCCTCCATGCTAATAATTAGTCCCTTAGCAGCACTGTTTACTTGGGCGTTACCCAACGGTTCAACTTTTGACGAAGCTTTATTTTAAACCCCATGTCATCTCTTCTTAGCACATCAGTTTTTCTTCTCATGTTTTGACAGTTTTTTTCTTCCCCACCCACCTGGAGCACACCATCACCTGTCCTGGAACAACACATGCTGATTAAGGCAAACTCGTTCTGGGTTCTCTACTGTGTCTTGGCGCCTGGCTCATGATAACAGGGTTAGCCTTTAGCTGGAACAACGCAGGCTCCTGACATCTGACAGATGTCAAGCAAGGTTCCCCTAATCTGAAAGCTCTCTTCCACTGGCCCTACCCTGTGATGCCCCCAAATATACCCATGTTATGTGCCGCACTACTTTGCATTTTGCATCTGTGGTTAAAGTACTTGGGTCCCTGCCACTCACATGAGAGACCCGGATTGAGTTCCAGGTTCCTGGCTTTAGCCTGGCCCAACCCTGGCTATTGGGGACATTTGGTGAATGAATTAGTAGATGGAATCAATCTCTCTCTCTCTCTCTCTCTCTCTCTCCCTCTCCCTCTTTCTCTCTCTCTCTTTCTCCTCTCTCTGCCTTTCAAATAAAGTGAAAATAAATAATTTTTTAAAAAATGTTCAATAACCAAATGTCCTGCTTGGGGTTGCTAGAAACATGCCTGTATAGCATTGTCCCTGGTCACCAGTGCGAAGTTCTACTTCAGCATTTTCTCTTAGTAGGCTGCTCATGCCACTATCTCTACTACTTCTAACTTACTATTTAGTTAGATTCATTATCCTAGGCCTACTGCTTGGCTTGGTTAGTGTCACGATCTGTTCTTTCTGTCTGGTTAAGCTGTGCTGTTGCTGCTAGCCGTTGGGAATTGTGGCGCATGTTGACTAACCTGAAAGCCTTTCCTAAGTCCCTCCTGCCTTAAATTCTTCCCATCATAGAGGCCAATTAAAAGGAAGTGCAAATGTGATAGCCATTTTCCCAGATTCCCTTGCAGCTAGGAATAGCCTATATGGCTGAAGTCTTGCCAAGGAGACTTAAAGGGACATCAGCCCAGCAGCTCCTTGAGGAAGCTGGCTGACCACTTAATCCAACTCTGAATGTAATGTTGAAAAGCAAATTTGAGCTTCTCCATTCAAAGGAGAGCCACTCCCCCACAAACACCTGTAGAAAACATAGCACTATCCTTGTACCCTCTATTTAAGAAGAAACTGAGTTCAGAGAAGCTGAGCATTGTGCCCCGAGTCACTGAGCCTGTGCAATTTTGCAAGACTTAAAACCAGGGCTCCTCGCTTCAAATCAGGCAGTCGGGCTCCTCCAATTGCTTCATTCTACCATTGATTACCCTTGTATCAACTTTTTTTTTTTTTTAAATCTGCATTTGATTTTGAAATTTGAAAGTCAACATGCATTAGAAATTCACTCATAAACCTGCTCTGCCGTTTCTCCTTGTCCGCGGGTTGCCACTTGGCTGTGTCCGTCAAGCAACCGTGCCGGAAGCCCAGCTGTCACCTGATTCTTCCCAGGTGCCCCGTTGGTTCTTCCTGTGAGTTCTTCCCCTGCAGGAGCACCCACTTGCTTTCTGCCTTCCTCAGCCCACATTCTTTCCGTTTCTTGACGTGACCAGGATAGAATCCAGGCAGCAGCACACACACACACACACACACACACACACGCAACCTGTCTTTTCTGTCAGCTACAGAAGGTAGTGATCTTTCAGGTCTCCTTCTTTTGCTAAACGGGCCTCCTGCTGTGTCTGCCTTCCGGTCTTCTAAGGTCTGAGGCCTTCTACTCAGCCCCCACCCAAACGCTGTTCCTAAGACGACACGGGAATTGGGTATTGGTTTGATTAGCAGAGAATGTCAGTCATCTACAGGATACAGCAGAAGGTGTGGCTTTTCGGGCCCACTGCTGCCATCATTCACATTTGAGGGCAGGGCCGGTATCCTGTCCAGCACTTGTTTTACCACACGCAAAGGAAGTAAATGACATCTTCCATGCAGTTTGAGAGGAGACATAATTATTAATTCAGCACATGTCTAGTGGGTCTGTATCATGGGACAAGTATAGCTCTTGAGCTTTGGAGACTTGAAGCATAGAAGGTGAGGTTTCTGCCCTGAGCCCACTGGTGGAGATGGACTTGTGTGCTCAAGTCTGTATTTTGTGGGCAACAGAAGTGGGCTTACTCATAGGAGCTCCACCTGGCAATTCAGAAAAAAGCTTCCCAAAGACTTTGTGCCTGAGCAGAGCAGGATGAAGAGGGAAAAAGGAGAGGAAGGCCATTTCAGGCAGGGGAGAGCCTAGGAACAGGGCAGTGGCCCACAGGACATGGGCAGAACAGAGAATGGAGCAGGTGTACCCCATCTCTGCATCGCTGGCATCTGGCAAAGTGCCTACCATCAAGGGACATGAAAGTGGTGAATGGATGGAGGGCTTATAGGAGACCACGCGCAGGCCAAGACACAGAAGTAGAGATTGGTGAGGACTGTAAGGGAGACAAAGAGAAAACGTTCTGCGATTCCAGAGAGGGTGGGGAAGTAGAGATGGCGCCTTGGAGAAGACGGCTTTGAAATGAGCCTTCAAGGAAGGACAGAGAGATTCGCAGGGTGGCTTCCCTTTCTTCCCCTCTTGGATGTCACATTCTTCCATTCACCAACCTCTTGACACTGGCTTAAGTTTCCCTCCACCCCCTTTTCTTCCTGGCTTCCTTCCTGGATTATTTCTTTCATCCTGCCTAGAAACCTTCATCCCCTCTAACAAGCCAGGGGGGAGAAGGGCGTTGCTCAAGCCCTTTCACCCCTCCTCTAGAGGAATTTTATTACAAAGACGAGGGATATAATAGCTGGCAAAATTATTTTCTTTGAAGACCCAGAACTCTGTGAAAACAAGGAAGAACACAGATCTTCTAACCATGTTAAAATGAATGGAACATGAAAATAATCAAAGGTAACTTTGAGTCTGAAACCCAGCAAAACATTTGGGAGATTGAGCCATGGTATTTTGGTTGAAAGCTATGTAATGGTGCAGCTTGCCATTTGGTTTTTTGGGGTCTTAGAGGTGTACTATTCTAAAATGCAGGAATGCATCCGAAGTGTTTGGTGAATTCGTCAAGAGATTAAGAGAGAATTTGGACATAAACCCTACAACCAGCACACACTTTGTTTAAATGCAGGGGTGAGGAAATAGGCAACAATAACTAGTGAAAGGCAGCAAGGGAGCAGGGATATTAAGCCTAATGGTGGTATAATTAAGCAATACACATACACATGTGTGGACAGCCGCTTACAAGGATTGCGATTGAGCAAGACTGTGATGGATTTACAGAATTATTGGGGTTCGGTGTCAGTCACCACAAATTTGAAGTGTTCACACCTGGGGAAGGGTAGCAGCCCAAGGTTTAGAATGTTGTCCTGTGAAAGCAGAAAAGGAAGTTAACCACAGTAAACAAAAGGTTTTATGCAGCTACCCAACCATAGTTTCAAAGAGATAATTAGTATGAAGAAATAAAATAATAAATTATGTATTCTGATATGTCAACTAACAAAGATGAGTTTGCCTTTCTTTCCTAGTCAAAAATATTCTACTAAGTGAAATAAGAAGGATGAATTACATTCAAAGATGTCATAAAGGAACTGTGGTTTTTAAAAAATGCCATTAAATAATTGCTGAATTATCACTTGTGCTGAAAAATACAAACTACCCTTCCAGAAAGAAATGGAAATGTGTATTGTATTTTTAAACTATCGAATGCTGTTCTCTCACATTGCCCAAGCAGCTGATAAATACCAGAGTACTTTAAAAAGTTTGTGGAAAGTGGAATTGAAGTATTGGTTTATTTTGGTGCAAAAAATTTCAAAATCCACGCATACACATGTCTACAGAAAGTTCATAGAAATGCGCATGATGAAGAAACTATGCACGCATTTCAACTTTGTTGTGTGCCAAAATAAATTTATCTTTTAATTCCATTCTTCCACAAGCTCTCTGAAGTATCCTCGTGGAGGAGTCGAACCTGACCTGCTGGTGAGCGTGGCTTGATTGTTGGTCTCGTCTCTCTCCCACCCTGACTTTTCTCCTTTGCAGGTCTCTGCTCTTTGATGAACAAAGTTGTCTTAAAAACCCAAAAGGAAAAAACAGTATTTTCTCAGGAAGAGTAGAAAGCATCATGTTGGTGTTTATTCTTCTATTTGTTTTAGTTTCAGACATAAATTATGCTGGGAACATAGTGGCCTCTTCCAATGGCCAGTGACTTCATTTCAGCAGTGTCTTCTCAACGTTCTCTCACAAAAACAAATCCACACCTGTGCTTACAAAAGGGTAGATCCTCTCCGTTTCTGAAGGAGATCATTCTTATCTGCAGGTTGATGGTATAACTTCTAACTTCCCAGCTTCCTTTCTGGGAAGCATGTTTTTATAAGCTATGTTCAACTTGGATTCCTTTTTTTTTTCTAATGTTTCCTTTGATTCTTCTGTTTCCATTTTTTTTGAAGCTTTGTTTTTCAAAGTTTCCCTGCATTTTCTGAAACCCTTAGAGTGTTTCAAGAGAAGCATTGAGCTATTTAGGCTGCAGTTGTGAGTATGTGTGTGTATATGCGAGTGTGTGTGTGTGTGTGTGTGTGTGTAAATCCAATGCCGCCTGTGAAACAAATGTAGCATTGTATATTATATGGAGCTGCCTCTTTTGCTCCTTGAACAGAGCACCTGGTGTTACTGGTTTCAAAGAATATTTTGAGATTGGCAGTTGGAGTCTCTTCATAGAAGTGTAACAGCGCTTCCCAGAAAGCTTGAAAAATGATATTCAAAGTGAAGGAGAATAGAGAATAGGTGTCACCCTCTAAAAGACCAGGACGCAGCCGCAAGGGCCTTCATTCAGAGAGGATTCGAGAGAAAATGGAGACTTCTGAGAACCAACTTTATAGTTTGACGCGAGCTTAGAAGATCGGGTAGCCTCTCGAAACAGGGTTCTGCCTGATCTGTCTGCCAGCCTTTTCTTAAGAGCTTGTGTGCAAGAACAAAACACCAAAAAGAGAGCCTCCTGCTTCAGGCAAAATCCCAGAAAAGTTTGATTGAAAGGCTAGAAATTGCTACAGACTTTTGTAAAGTGTTGTTTCAGAAACCCCATCTCTTACTTAAAAAGTTGGGCGAAAGATATTTCATAACCAGTCTGGCCTTCAATGGAAAGGAAAAAAAAAAATCACAAGGCACCACTTTCAGCACCACTAACCCCCACTTCCTCTTCTGCACACACAGGTTAGTGTGTGTGCACATGAAAAATGCTCTAAGTCAGTCCATGAGACCTACGGTGCTTTCCTTATCTCACCCCACATCCTACAGCTCGTGAGTGTTCCCTGCAGCTGCTCACTGAGCAGAAATCATTTTGCAAAAGTCAAACTTTGATTCATTCCAGATATGGGGTAAATCAGACAGAGGAAATTACCCTCGTGAAAGTCTTTCACAACTGGAGTGGATACCCCACCTCCTTTTCCTGAACATGCTCCCATGTAGGAAGAGTTCTGCATCTTGGGTTGCACATCAATAAATAAACGTTTAGCAATGTCGTGGGAAGAGTAGGAGACTAAGGCCTTGACCGCCTAGAAAGACTTAGAAACCTGAACTGTGAACATTTGTTTTGTGTCATCAGCTTACATAATAATTATAGTGATTTATTTTTCTATAGTCTTTCTTATGAAGTGATATCCTTTACGATCAAGTGCTCAGAAACTCATACATAAAGCATATTTACTCTACGGAACTGGCACGCATGAAGAGAAATAGCTATGAGGAATAAAGTTTTTCTGGACGACACTGTTATAAAACCTGTTTTTGATTTATTTTTCACCCATTTGAGGCACTCAGGAGAGAGTAGAAGTGAACCAGAAAAAGTCCAGCACACACACACTGCCCTCTGTGAAGATCCTTTCATTGTCGAAGACCAGCATATTGCTTTGCCAAGGCACAAAGTCAGATCAACTTAGACAGGATTCATCTCATCACTCCCTCGTAAACATCATAATGGCTAAATATTTTTCCATCCTCACAACACCAGGAGTCAAATAGAGGTCTACCAGATTCTACTTCTCCATTGGGTGTCCATAGATAGGTGAACAGGCAGACTAGAAGAATGAAAAGGAACCCTCCCATTGCCAGCCAGTATGGCTGCCCTTAGGTTGCCTGTCTGTTGTGTGCAAACATTTTCAGAAAAGCTTCCATCACCATCATTGGCTGCAACTCTGGGATCCCACAGTTTTTATCACTAGGTGGGTCATAAGGAGCGCCAAAGGTACTCAAATAGTTATCTATCTTTTTAATACTGGGTACCATAAAGACATTGACTTAGACTAAAAGCACTGAGACTGATGTATGTTACCATATAGATAAAAGTTGAAGTTCAGGCCGGTGCCGTGGCTCAATAGGCTAATCCTCCGCCTTGCGGCACCGGCACACCAGGTTCTAGTCCCGGTCAGGGCACCGGATTCTGTCCTGGTTGCCCCTCTTCCATGCCAGCTCTCTGCTGTGGCCTGGGAGTGCAGTGGAGGATAGCCCAAGTCCTTGGGCCCTGCACCCCATGGGAGACCAGGAGAAGCACCTGGCTCCTGCCTTCGGATCAGCGTGATGCGCCAGCCGCAGTGCGCCGGCCGCTGCGGCCATTGGAGGGTGAACCAACGGCAAAGGAAGACCTTTCTCTCTGTCTCTCTCTCACTGTCCACTCTGCCTGTCAAAAAAAAAAAAAAAAAAAGTTCATAGATACAGTCAAAAGGAGAAACACCTTTTAAATACTCTTTAGTTTTAAAATGTTTTATTGTTTATAAGGTAGATGTGAGCAAAACGTCATTGTAAATGGGGGAGGACAGTGAAGAAGGATTGAGAGGAGTTGACGTGGCACACTTGGATTAGGAAATCCCAGCAGACAAAGAGGCAGGGAATTTGAATTGACAAAGAGGCAGGGCTGAGCAGAGCTGACAGGAGCAATAGAGCGAGGGCTCTGCGCATTGAGTTCCAAGCACAGAGTTGTGGGGGACAAATCCAGTTCCTTCCCTGCAGGCTCTGCTAAAGAGTTCCCCTACATTCCATGGATGGGCTGAAAGCCCGAAGCCGTGTCCCTGCCCAACTTCTGCTTCTCCCCACTTCATTCTCCCCTCCTACACTGTCTCCATCCTCCTCCCACTTGCTGCCATGCTAATGCGTATGCTGCCTGTTGATCTCTTTGACTGCCACTAACATGACATGATGTAAGTGGCATTCCCACCTTAGCAGATGGATGTGTTTGCAAATATATTAGAAGAAGTGCTGTGTAGCCTCCAAAGCCACCCCATAATTGCCATATTAGTTGTGACTCTGTAAGGTTTGTGATTGTATTTCAAACCAAAGAGATAGTACGTCTTCCACTGTTTATCTAATGTAAGTAGGCAGCAAGTCCTGTATTCCTCCTCTGAGCCTCATCTTTCACCTAACTACTTACTAAAACTAATGTAAGCACTACTTTCTAATTGAGTATCTCTTATCCGAAATGGGATTTTTTTTTATTTTTGGAAAATAATCATGCATCACCTAACAACAGGAATAAATCTGAGAGCTGCATTGTTAGTTGATGTCATTGTTGTGGGAACAGTATAAAGTGTACTTATACAAGCCTACTACACAGTTCAGCTACGTGGTATATGCTATTGTAAATGCGACCCATCATTGACCAAAGCACTGTTGTATGACACATGACTATATCTGCATATACATAATGAGATCTCTTAGGAATGGGAACTAAGTCTAACACACAATTTGTTTATCTTTCACATATACCTTACATCCATGGCTTGAAGGTGATTTTATACATACTTTTAGTGCACCTGTGTTTTAACTGTGACCCTTCACGTGAGAGCAGGTTGGCATTTTCCACCTGTGATGTCATGTTGCCCTAACAAAAGTTTCAGATTTTGGAGTATTTTGGATTTTGGATTCTCAGATTAGGGATGCTCAGCTTGTCCCAGGAAACAGTGAAATGGTCTAGTGTTTTCCTTCCCAGGAGTCCACTAACCATATGTGCTGTGTCATAAGCATCTATGTTGCAATGAGAGCTACCCAGTGTTGCTTGCACATCTCGTGTATGCTGTTCACTGTTGCAAATACCTGGGAGCATTACCTCATTTGAGGATACTCATTGAAGAAAATGAGACTCAGAGAGGTAAAGTCTCCAGATTCCAGGTCAGGTTAGTCTCACTCCATAGGTTGCAAAATCACCCAAAAAACCTGGCACAGTTACTCAGTGAATGTTTGTTGAACTCAACTGAAAGAAAGAAAATACCCAGAGCAGGGATAGAGGAGCAGATATACCCCAAAAACGGAAGCTCATAGCTACATTTCAGGTTCCCAGCCCCAAGCTGACTTTAGTGTCAATAGTTGAACCATTGGACTGAATTGCTCTCCAAAGCATGTTGGAAATCTATGGAATTTGACTAATACATCCTAAGATAATATTAAGAATTTCAGAGCTCCTTATGATATAGATTTGAAGAATATGAAAATAAAGCTGTGTAGTGGCTGTCATCCTGAAAGCAAAGGTGTCGTCATTGCTGAAACCCCCAAAGCACTTAGAGCCCCCACGCTGCCTCGAGTCTGGAGGACTGTGGATCTGAGAGCACTCAGTGATTTAGCAGAGGACCAAAGTCATGCCTTTCACTTAAGCATTTTCCTCAGATACCTTTATTTGTAATTATTATTTAGACATCCTTTACTTCTGATGGTTTCCTCCCGTAGGTTTCCAAGAAAGATGAAAAGGAGTTCTTAAGGTAGAGCTCAGCCAATATATTTAAACTTGTTCAAAACTTCTCTCCTTCATAGTGATTTAGCACACATGTTTAAGAAGAACCAAGAGTCCCCCAGCATTGATTCAGTAATTTGTGCTGTCAAATCATGCCTCGCTTCTAACATGGAACAGGTGACCTGCACCAAACCACCTTAATCAAAATAACAACAGTGTCCCCCCACCCCGCTCTTCTTTCAGATCTTGTTTGGTTAAATATAGAGCCAGCAACTACTCTGCAGCTTCAAAGGGGACAGGGAGAACGTTTGCCAGACACATCACTTGTCAGGTACCTCAGGCTAAGACACTGAGAATCTCAAGAAGATAAGGATACAAAACTTGAATTGAGTTGGAGCTTGGGTTGGCAGCCACTGCTGAGCAGAGGCTGAGGGTGCAGTGAGAATGCTGACCTGTGTGAATGGGCTAATAGAGGGAGCATGAGCCAGTGAAGCACTGCCCCAGATTCCTCCTGCAGCATTCCTCTGATCTCCATTGTGCATTCATGGCTGGGGCTGAGGACCCAGGAGGCAAAAGGAGCTGTGCCCCGCAGCCATCGCTCCTTCCAGAGACAGTGCCCGTCTGGAGCAAGTGAAGATGGGAGCCGAGCACAAG
This sequence comes from Oryctolagus cuniculus, assembly GCF_964237555.1. Taxonomy (NCBI): domain Eukaryota; kingdom Metazoa; phylum Chordata; class Mammalia; order Lagomorpha; family Leporidae; genus Oryctolagus; species Oryctolagus cuniculus. The sequence goes on along the minus strand of NC_091437.1, from coordinate 99,033,898 downwards.
TATTCCTAAAGCATGTTGTGGAAATTCCTATCGGATGCATGTGTGCGGCAGCATACCAGGGCCCTCAGTAATATCCCCTGGGGTGTTGTGACAACAGCGTGGGTGTGATGACAGCAGCATGTGTGGGATGTGGCGCTAGGTGGGGGCAGAGCGGCCCGAGTCTGAGGCTCGGTTTTGATTGCTGTGGGAGCCCCTCACCTGGTAGGGCTGCCGAGTGACGGCTTCCCAGAGGGATCATCTCAGGGAGAGCCCGCGTCGTGTAGGAGGCCCCACTTCCTGCCAGGGACAGAGGGGAAAGTGCAGCCCCAGAAACTGCAGCACTCTGGACTGTTTCAGGTTGTCCCCTTCGAAAACTTGGATTTCCAGAATGGAGTTAGGGGTTTCTTGTTTCTGCATAGAAAATGTGTTCTTTAAAAGGTATCTCCATTCACGGCAGAAGTACGGCTTTTTTATCCAAACCCAACCATACAGCCTATGTGAAGGAGCGTGTATTCTCTGTGTTTTAGGAATTAACTTTTCCATCTCAGGTGCAGGTTGTGGCTTCTCTTCTCGGACTATACACTCTCCAAGTAGGAGCACCCATTCTGTGTGGTTGCTCTTTTCAAACTGTATCTCTGCATCTGACTTTATAATATAAAAACCCTGCCAAGTTAACATTAAATCAGCAGTTGTTAGTCATTAGAGAAAAATAAATACAGAAAACTTCATTTAAAAAAAGTTTTCAAAGTCAACATTTGATTACTTTCACAGAAGTAGCCTTCCATTCAGTGAACTGACTTGGTTAAGTTATTTGGTCATTGCAGGGAGCTGAAGTGATTAAAATGCTTTATAATGCACTGTTGTTTTCCATGAAACTCTAGTGTGGCCCTGTTCCCTGGCCACAGGAATGTAAGAACTTCTTGGCAAATACCCCGACTAGGATCGGGTGGGATGATGTATAATTAATGTCAAGTGCTATTGCCCTTCTCCAATGCCATCCACCCACTGACCAGCATCAACTTCTTCCTGTTCTTTCTGTATTCAGAGCTTGGTTTACACCACTTTCATTCTGAATATATCTGGATAAAATTCTAGTTTCCCTTTAGAGAATCCACATAACAAGGATCAGGTTCATATAACAAAAGGCAATGTTCTTATATCTTTGTTAAATGTCTTCAGAATGAGCAAGACTTTTGCAGTTGGAGATAATATCCAAGTTAGTAAAGATTTTGGTTTAAAGAGCATTCTATAGCTACTTTTTAGGGGATTGTGTTTTGTGCCCAGTGTTTTAACTTCTCCTTGAGCCTTGCTTGACAAGTATTGGGAGGGAATGTCTGGCAACTGTTCATGAAACTGCAGCCTCTTTTCTCTTTCTTGTTTCTATAAACTTACTAGACAGGATTAAGTCCAAAGCACTGATAAAAAGGTCTTTGTACATTAAAAATGGAGGAGTTAAACGTAATATTTTTGAGTATCTTAGAACAATATTGACCTGGGATCAAAGTAAAAGCCATGAAATCCAAACACATTATCATGAAGCTCAGTTGTCAAATGAAGAAAACCATAATGGTGAAAATCAAAATTCCAAGTCAATCCTAGAGCCCATTTTATTTTATGGAAGTAAAAGCTGAGAATTTTAATGGAATAGTAGTTCTTTCAGTGAGGTTCCTAGGAATTTTTTTTTAAGTTTATTGAGAGAGGCAGACACAAAAAGGAGCTGCCATCCACTGTTTCACTCCCCAGATGCCCACAATGGCCAAAGCCAGGAGCCAGGAACTCATTCCAGATCTCCCACACAGGTGGCAGGAACCCAGTTACTTGAACCATTACCTGCTGCCTCCCAGGGTCTACATTAGCAGGAAGCTGGCTGGAGTTAGGAGCTAGAGTTGGGTGTAAGCCCAGGTACTCTGATATGGTATGTGGACATCATAACTGGAGTTTTAACTGCTAGGCTAAATGCCCGCTCCTTGGGGAGGAAATTTGAAAGTCAGTTTAAGGGACAGGTGTTAGTTTAGTGGCTGAGATTCCTGCATACCAAATTGGAGTGCCTAGATTTGATACTCAGTTCCAGCTTTCTGCTTATGCAGACCCCGGAAGGTGGAAAGGATGGCCCAAGTATGGGAAAATTTATATACACACACCAGCCTGCCACCCACATAGGAATTCCAGATTGAGTTCCTGGCTCCTGGCTCCTGGTTCCTGGCTTCAGGCTGGCCCAGCCCCAGCCATTATGGACATTTGAGGAATGATATCGCTCGCTCTCTCTCTCTCCCTCTCTCCTCTCTTTCTTTCTCTCTGCCTCTCAAGTAAATTCTTTAAAATACATAAAAATAAAAGTCAAATTTAGGAATGAAATTTGATAGCTCTTAATGGGAATGGTACTCAGCAGATTGGTGTTAGAGGGCCCTTATATGCTCATATTCACTGTTAAAGAGCTACGACCTCAAGTCCTCAGTATCTGCCACCTACCTGCTGCCCAGCTTTCTGTCCTGAGACTCTCCTCACCTCTGCAAGATCCAGCTACAAAAGGGTTAATACCAAGTGCACCAGAGAGTTTCCATGACCCTGCCCCAGCTCTGGGTGGCACCGAGCTCTGCTTGGCCCATGCCCACGTCCTACCTGTTGTTAAGGTCTTTGCCTATCATGCCTGTGTTAATGGGCACTATATAAATAAAAACAGCCAAAATGAGGAATCAATAGAAATGTCAGACCAATACAAATATAGCAAAGAGAAAACTAAGAGGCTATGATTCTATGATTGGAAAACCAGATTGAATAAATTGTGAGCTAGGCCTTGGAATCATAGAGATGTGGGAGAAGATCAAAGTCCCTGAGTTTTTCCAGCCTGTTGCTTTGCTGATTCACCAGTCTGCAAGCAGGCTTTTCCTCCCCCACACTCTTATTTTAGCAGCTTATCTTTTTGGTACCAAATCACTTAGTCTGGAAAGTATAAAATGAAATTCTTTGATGACAACATTACAAATGGAACTATGAGAGAGTGCCTATGCATGAATGGTATATGTGACATGACCCAAATGCATGGGTAAGAGCTGTGGCTGATGGGGTCAGGGGCAACCTGGAGTCCACCCAGCAAGCATCCTAGGACAGGCTTGTTGGCCTCTATCCTAATCAGCTCTCTGCGGGCTCTGCAGCCTCCAAGGGTCTATAGTGGGACACCAACCTGCAGCCTATTGAGTTATTGATTGATGTTTAGATAAAGAAGACGGAACTGGTTTTTGTTGTTGTTGTTGTTGTTGTTGTTTGGGATATTAAGATTTCTTTCTGTGTGTTTCTAAGCTTGATTAGATCCCTTTAATATTCTTGCCTTTTTCCATTGGGAAATAGATATCTGATACACAGTGATCATTTCTGTGCCTTTAAATGCCCATGATGAAAAAGAAAAGGCCATTGAAAATTATGAGAAAAATCTTAATTCATGGTTATTATGTGCCCTGAGGAAAAATCATAGCACTTCAAAGAATTCCCAGAGCAAATTGAAGAAAGATGTCAGGGATAAAAGTTTGCAAGTCAAGTAGCAATACATTTTTTTAATATCAGAGAACCAAAGATTTGGGAATATTAAGGACCTTGGTACTTGCTGTCATCCACTACACTGTGTGTAATTCACTTCTAAATACAATTTTCTGTATAATTCTTCAAATTTGAATTCAGCAGCACCTGTACTGCTTTCATTTTTTCAGTGTATTTCCACATGTGTTTGTGTATACATTTTTCCATACTTGAAAAAAACATGTGGCCATAGGGGAAATGTCAGTGACTAAAAATGTAGGATTGTATGAGCCCAAGTCATCCACATATGAATGGTAGGGAGAAAATAATTATTTGAAAAGATGAAATGGATGGAAACTCCCCAAGTTCTCCAGATACAAGCTCCCTGCTCATTCCTGCCTTACATCTGGGACTGCTCTGCCCCTCTTCCCTTCTGCCATGGGAATGCCTGCTCCTCCCCCTCCCACTTCACAGTTTATTTCCTATTTCTTTACATCTTCCTCGAGGCAAGTACTATACTGTGCCCTTAGGAGGTATTTGAAAGATACTTGATTGAATGAATGATTAATAACTCTGGGCAGATTTCAGTTATTCTTTTCCCCATGTAATGTGAGAAGAGAGGTTCCATTTCTTACACTGGACTAATTTAGGTTCACCTATTTTGAATAGATCCTATTTAAAGTCCTCTGTCACCAACCAGAATGTGTTTTAAAATAGACCACAGTGTAGAGTTTACATAGCCATTTTGTGCCTAATCTCATGTAGTACATTTATTCACTCCCCACTTAACTAGTGGCATTTGATTCAACAATGCTACATGCCAACAAGTCTGAAATACATGCTGTTCACAAATGTGCATGTTGTAAGAGTATTTGTCTAACTGCTGAACTTTTGAGTCTGCCCACTGGATTTAAAATAAAATGTGGATTCCTTTCTGACTTGGATTTAGTCATTGAGCCTATATTCTTAGACTCTAAAAATATCCAGTGAACTTTGCTTTGAATGATATGGTGAGACACTGAGCCTCAGCTTCTCATCCATCCATCTATCCATCTGTCTGTCCCTCTGTCCATCCATCCATCCATCTGTGCATTCATCCAACAATTACTGAATGCCCACTGTGTTCTTGACTCTGTGTTGAGGCTCATGACTGGGTGAAGTAGAGAGACTTATGGTCTTATGCCTTATCAGTGCAATTAGAAGCTAAAAGAGATATATGAGCAAAGTGTTCTGGAACTACAAAAGACAGAACAACTCATTCAGGGGATTCAGGGAGCATTTTAGTGGGGGAGGGGTAGTTTAACTGAATATTAAATAGTAATGGCTTTTCAGGCAAAGATGGGAGGGAAGGGCCTCAGGCTCTGAGAATAGCTTACACAAAGCCACAGAGCACCCTAGGGGCCTGTTTCTGCAGGGAAACCTTGCACTCCTGGTTTGGGTTGCTCTGAAGTGTCCATGGGGACACTTCCCACACTCTGTCCAGGTCAAAGGAGGTCTGGAAGGGGCACTGGTATCTGCTGTGACTGGAGGGAACCTCCTGGTCATATTGCCCTTTGACTCCTGACCTTCCACTCCAGCTAAACAGCCCGTGAGAGACTGGTAGTTTGACCAAAGACCAAAGTTGCTAAACTCCCCCAATCTGTGCCACCACCTCCCCTTGCTGAAGTCCTGCAAGAGTAAGCTTCGCCCCCACCAGAGAAAAGGGAGTCTCAGAGCAGGCCCCAGCAGAGCAGGCAGTAGGCTTGGTGACCTGCAGCTTTGCTCAAGGAGATGGGATCCAGATGGGATCAGAGCGAGGCCCGTGTTCGGTGGGTTTGCCCATGGTAGAATTCCCGTGTCAAACTGCAAACGCCAAATAGATGAACTGGCTAAATGTTTCCATCTCTAGTTAAGGCTGAATCCTCTCTGTAGCATGAGCTGTCTTGGAGGTCCTGCCTATACTGTCTTCCACCAGCCTGGTGAGGAGTATTCCACCCGCTCCACTGCCACACATCTTCCCACACTGACATCGCAGCCCTGTGTGGTCTGCAGCTCTCCCTGGGTGTCATTGTTCCCGGAAGCACAGTCCCATGCTGGCTTTACTATAAAGTCCTGTAAGCTCTGATCTGTGTGCCTTAAGACACGTCTACAGGCCATACATCTGTAATCTACGATACCAGCTCAGTAAACAGATAATGTTGAACTGACTTTGAAAAAAAATGCTCCCGATGGTCTTTTCCATGCGGAGTACTCTAACTCTCTGCTCTTGAGAACTAATACAATGAACACCATTCAAGAAGAAGACATCATTGTGGATTATTATAGCTACTGTTGTGTTGAAGAAGAGGTGGGATGGCTAAACGATTGTCACGTAGTGTTAGAGCAAAGTGATCCAGACCTCCATTCCTGTGAAGCTAAATCCTCATTCCCCTTCTCAGTTGCTTCCACTGAATACAGGGGTTGAGAAAATATCCCTTAATACAGGTGCAAACACAAGTCACACAGACACCTTTTAAATCCATTTTTGTGGTGATAGGACCCAGAAGCAAAAATAAATATATGAGTTAAGGTAGGTTGGCTTTACCCATTTTAAATGACTTTTAAATGACATAACAGTTTTTAAGTTTTTTTTTTATAGCTGTAAATGAAATAAGCAACCAGATAATCCAAAAAGAGGTGTTCTGCAAGCTTTCACAAATGTTAGGTTTGTCCAGCAGTTGTTACATCACAGTTACCATTTAATATTTTGACATGTAGTAAGATGCAACTTTATGACTATATGCTGGTTCACTCCCCAAATGGCTGCAACAGTGGAGTCTGGGCCAGACCAAAGTCAGGAGCCAGGAACTCCATCCAGGTCTCCCATGTGGGTGTGGAGCCCACGTACTCAGGCTACCTTCTGCTGCTTTTCCAGGCACAGTAGCAGGGAGCTGGATCAGAAGCGGAGCAGCTGGCATGCCAGTGTCAGAGGTGGCAGCCTAATCCACTCTGCCTCAATGCTGGCACCAAGAAATCATTTTAATAACCTCTGTTTCATGGATAACTTATTAATCCAGGATAACTAGTTTTTAGGAATCTAATATTCTAGGTGTTTTATTTTTCCTTGAGAAATGTGTTTAGCATTAGTTGGTGTTGAGTAAAAGGCAGACAAGGACTAGCAAGAGTGCCTCTTTGTTTCTTGCCTGTGTAGCCATGCATCTCATTGTGGACCAGAAGGTTAGTGCCTCAAAGTGGAGTCAGTGCCCAGCACTGGTGTTCCCACAGAAGGTAGATGGCTTGGTTGCTATGATCTACACTGAGGACAATTGCCTTTTGAAAAAAAGGGGTGGGCTGGGGCCGGCACTGTGGCACAGCAGGTTAAAGCCCCGGCCTACAGCGCTGTCATCACATAGGAGTGCCAGTTAGAGACCCAGGTGCTCCACTTTTGATCTGGCTCCCTGCTAATGTGCCTGGGAAAGCAGTGGAAGACTGCCCAAGTGTTTGGGCCCTTCACCCACGTGGGAGACCCAGAAGAAGTTCCTGACTTCAGCCTGGCCCAGCCCATCATTGCAGCCATTTGGAGAGTGAACCAGTGGATGGAAGACCTCTCTCTGACTGTCTCTACCTCTCTCCAACTCTGCCTTTCAAATAAAATAAAATAAATATTAAAAAATAAAATGAAAAGAGGGTGGACATTTGGCACAGTGGTTAAGACACAGCTTAAGACACCCACATCTCATATTGGAGTACCTGAATTTGAATCCCAGCTCCGCGCCCAATTCCAGCGTCTGGCCGAGTCACAACCTGGAAGGCAACAAGTGATGGCTCAAGTATGTGAGTCCCTGCCACCCACCTGAGAGACTCAGACTGAGTTCTGGACCAGTCCCAGCTGCTGACTGGCTGACTATCCCCAGTCTGCCTGGGGAGCAAACTGCTTCTTTCTCATTCCTTGGACTCCAAGGAGTGTGTTTTCCGAATATATTTGCACCTTGGATGTAGGTGTGGAGAGTAAATGACAGGAATGCCGAACAAAGAAGGGGAACGCCTGCTTCTGTGGTTGGGGAAAACATTGCCTGATGGCTTTTACTTTCTCACTCAGACCCAAATGTTGGGATTAATAATTGCCAGCAGTGGTCCGTGGACACACAGTATTTTATATGCTGTGACAGGTGACTTTTGTCTCCACAGAAATGTGTTTTCCCATGATTGCCAACCTCTAAAAATAAAAATCATAGGTGTCTTTTATTTGCTTTTTACCTTTCTGCTTTGTAATCACATTTTAAAGGTGAGATATAGAGATTACTTTTTTTTTTTTTTTGGCTAAGAAACCTTCAGCTGTGAGTCTTATCTTTGAGAATTATTCCTGTTCTTTGCAATTTTTTTTCCTTAAAGACTCCGAGTTAGAGCGGTTTGCTCACCACAAATAAAGAGCGCATTAGGTTTTAACAGCAGATCTAAATTAAAAACCCAGTAATGTGGAACAAATGGACCCCTAGTTCATTTCCAAACTAAAATCTTAGTTATGTTTTATGGTTTCTAACCCTGACTTCCTTCAGGTTTGTTCATGCTTTGAACTGTACCTCTCCTTCGGTGCTGTAAATTAGCTTGTCTCTGAGATACACGGCAGTTCTGCAGTCATTTCTGTAGAGCTGAAGTTGTCTGTCTTCGAAGACATCTTTACAATACTTGGAATTTGCTCAGAAAAGTAATAGCCAACTAAAAGATGTAAAACATAAATTTCAAGAAATAATCACGTTTGGCCTTTTATGTGGGGATGGAAAATAAAAGTGATTGAAGTTTGTGTGTGGTGTTCTGTGATCCGCGGCTCCCTTGCTACTGCCGTCTTTAGTCCCGCTCTCTGCGGCGCATGCCTTTTCAGCAGCAGGAAGCAGCGAGAAGAGCAGAGCCCTGCTTAAAGGCCACCTCCGGCATGTGTGGCGGGGGGAAGCGGAAGGTCTCGGCTGTGGGAGATCAGGGGCTCCTCCTGACCCAGTCAGGGCTTGCAGGAGCGACCCTAGCAGGCCAGGCGCTGCAAATGGCCTTTGTGAGCAAGTGTCCGGCCGCTGTGTCCTCTGTCACAGAGCCAGCTCTTACAACCGGGCAGGGAAAGAGGTTGGAGAAGAGGCATTGGATAATCAGGGGAGACTCTAGAAGAAGGGAAAAACCCCACCATTGCTCTCTGTGAACCCGAAACTCTGGAAAGTGAGTCTTCCAGAAGCTCTGGGGAGCCACTTGTCCGCTGTGTCACCTGTGTGTCCTGGTTGACCAGGCCTGCTGCTCCGGCCCAGGCTGACTCCCTCTACCCAGCTTCTCGCTTCCAGCGCAGGCCCTGCCCTGGTGCTCGCAGCCTCCTGCAGAAGCCACTCTCTCAATGGACTTTGTTTTCCAAGCTCCAAAAGCAAAATTGCCGGGAGGGAGAAAGAAAACCAAAGCCTCCAGTCCCTGGGCGCCATGCCACCAAACTCCTTTCACTGCAACCCTGGGCTTTTGTGTGCCTTTGAAATAGACACGGTTTGGGTTGAACCTGCACTTCCTAGCATCTGGAGAAGAGGAGGCAAATATAGTATTTTTAAAAGGAACTTTCTGGAAACTGTACAAAACCTGATAATTAAAAAAATAAAAGCCAAGCCCTCAGCTGCACAAACAGCCCTTGTTCTCTCCCAGCAAAGGTCTGTCAGGAGTGCCCACCTTCCTCTCCCGAGAAGAGCAATTAAGGAGGCCGGGAAGCATCGCTGAGCCCGTCTGTTTTCTGGAAGGGCCTTTTCAATCACCTCCTTTGATCTAGCTGTGAGGGTGGGAGGGGAGCACACCCAACCTGCTCCGTGCCCCCGGCCCTAGTGGTAGGCTCCGGGTTAGAAGAGCCTTTTCTCTCCCTTAACCTATTTTTTTGAATCAGAGTATACACATCTGTCTTTATACCCAGCCGCTTTCCTGGCCCCAAACAAGTTCTCCGCGAGTTTCCCCAACCGAGCTCAGTGGGATCTCTGTCAGCTGCAAGATTTATGTCATCTCGTCCAGTCCTGAGAACCGTTCCTTCGGCTCTGCACATCTGGATCTAATTGGAAAGACATTAAGTGCACTGGAGAAGCACATTTCGGGGCAGTTCTTTATAGACACTCCTACGAAAGGAGCTGACGGCCGCAGGTTCAAGTGGGATGAGCCGGGACGAGACGGCATCTCAGAAAGTGGGGCGCATGGGTTCAGGAAAGGGCTGCTGGGAAGGCCCCGCATGAGGGGGACTTCGATTTGGTGGCTTGGGCGTAGAAACCTGGCCGTTTGCCCGCCCCATGCAGGCCTTGCCCCAGGGTGCGCAGAATCCACACGTGATAGCCGCGTCTATGTGAACGGCCGCTCCCCATGCCCATGTGCGCTGGCAGCTGGGTGTGTGTGATACACAAACATCTTGGAGGAGCAGGAGGGTGGTTGGTCATGACAAATGCCGTCACCTTCTTGTGTCACTGGCTCCCTTCGGGCAGCCACGCCCCATGATGTCTCCATACCTGATAATAGAAGTTTCTCTTGGGCTTGGAGCAAAGACAAAACACACTTGTGTGTGCGCCTTCCACCAAGTCCCTCAATCACTGTGTCACCTCCTCCTGGCTTCACACGCATGGTCAGGCTTTAAGTGAGCATGCCCAGGATAGAAGGCAGAGTCCCTGGGGTGGTCGGCGATGTACAAGTTTTCAGACCATGGCCCACATTCAGTAGGATAACAGAAATCTAAGAACAGTTGTTGTCAGAAGGACCCCTGGGTTTTTCTTTTCCTTACCTGGGGTGTATTTTGAAGCCTGGAACCTTCTAGTTGCTAAGGAGCAGCTTAACTTTTCTGAGGTCGTAGCCCCCACATTTAGTACTTGCTTCCCTCTCTTTGGGCTTTGCCTCATCTCACCTGTAGCTTTGGTTAAACAAAGTTTCCTAACCTTTCATGAACAAGCTGGTGAAACCCATGGACTTCTTCATAGCAGAATGTTTTAGAACTGCATTTAAAAATAAATAAGATTTCACATTATACTGAAATACGGTTATCAAAATATTTTATTTGAGAGGCAGAAAAAGCAAAGAACTCAAGAGATTTCCCACCCACTGGTTCACTCTCCCAAATGCCCACCGTGGCCAGGGTTGGGCCAGGCTGTAGCCGGGAGCCGGGAACTCAACCTGAGTCTTCCATGTGGGTGGCAGGGAACCAACCACTCAATCCCTCACCACTGCCTCCCAGGGTCTGCATTAGCAGGGTGCTGGACTCGGAAGTGGAACTGGGACTCAGGCTCAGGCACTCTGGTATATGGGATGCAGGAATCTCAAGTAATATCCTCACTAGTGGCCAAATGCCTACCCCACCAAAATATTTTTAAAGTAAATTTGTGTTATAGTAATAGACATGTTTCTTTAAGACATTATTGTGAAAATCTAGCAGTTGGTCTAATAGGGTACTTACACTAATTCTAGTATTTTGCCTAAAGAAGTGCTGTTTCTGTTACATGTTAATGCAGCTAAAAAATGTAATCTCTTCTCTTTTGAACTTATGGAGCCCCGAATCTGAACCCCGAATCTATGCCCCCACAGTTGGACACTCTGGGTTAGAGAAAACGCCATTGGTTTCCCCACCTTGCCCCTTGGAACCTGGACATATCCCTCAGCCTTTGTCCAAGACTCTTGGGTCAAGGTATTTGGCCCTGCCTGCAGCCCTGCTGGGAACTTCCTGCTTCCTTTGGTACTGGTGGGAGGTGCCCAGGGGTCCAGGTGCAGGCAGTGACCCGGCAGAGCCCCCCAGGCCAGAGCACTTCCTCACTGTTAGTCCTTCTGAGCCTCACAAAACCAGGCAGCGTGGTGGTGCAAGAGGAGGCTATCAGCAGTGTGAGGGTTACAGACAGATCGAGGCAGTTAGGAGAGAAAAGCCTCATCCAGGCCGCGTGCCCCCTCCCTGCCGCTGCCGCCACTCGGCAGATGACTCCTTCCAAACACAGAGCACAAAACCTGCCACTGTCAGGGGCAGTTCCTGTGCGGCTAGGATCTGTGCTCGGGTAAATGACAGGAAGGCCCTGATTTGAGCTGAATCGAGTCTCTGTCCTGGCCCTCAACACCCCAGAACGTGACTGTGTTTGGCGGTGGAGCCTTTAGAGAGGTGGTTAAGAGACCAGGATGCAGAGAGACGCCAGGGGCGTGAGAACACAGCAAGAAGCACAGGCGGAGTGAAGCCAACCCTGCTGCCACCCTGGTCTTGGACTCCCCACTCCTTCCACTGTGAGAGTAAATGCAGGGATTTTGTTTGTTTGTTTTTATCTTTTAAATATTTATTTATTTATTTGAAAATCAGATTTACACAGAGAGAGGAGAGGCAGAGAGAGAGAGAGAGGTCTTCCATCTCCTGGTTCACTCCCCAATTGGCCACAACAACCGGAGCTGCACCGATCCAAAGCCAGGAGCCAAGAGCTTCTTCCAGGTCTCCCACATGAATGCAGGGGCCCAAGGACTTGGGCCATCTTCTACTGCTTTCCCAGGCCATAGCAGAGAGCTGGATTGGCAGTGGAGCAGCTGGGACTTGAACTGGGATGCCAGCACTGCAGGCAGCGGCTTTACCCGCTACATCACAGTGCCAGCTCCATATATTCAGTTTTTTCAGTTACCTGAGCTGTCGGATTTCACTAAGGCAGCTCTAGCAAATGAATCCAGCCCGCAGGGCCTCCTAGCTCAACTTCCCTGCCCACAGCCCCTTGCCATCCAGGGATACCAGGATCCCTGTTCCCTGCATACAGAAGCCATCTGCAGCTCACACGGGCCTCGGTTGTGCTGGGCTTTGTCCCAGTGCCTTCCTCCTGCACCCTGGCTGACCCACTGCAGAAAAGCCTGGGCTGCCCCTCACCCATGGAGTCTTCCCAGTCCCCACCTGACTGCTGGTCACTCCCTGGAGTACCCTCCCACTGGCACTGCATGTGGTATTGGGGCAATTCTGTGCACTACACTTACCCAGAGCACCTCAGCATGGGGACTGTCTCCCCTTGTCTGTGTTCCTGCAACTCCCACCCAGATGTCCTATAGATGTTGGCTGAACATGTGCACTGAGCTGTTCCCCTGGATGGATTCCTCCTGGCTCTGTCACTCACTCAACATGAGAAACATCATCTGGGGTCAAGGCTGTGTGGGGCATCTGATTCTGAAGCTTAGATGTGTCCCATGTCCTCTCTCAGACACAAATTCCCGAGCAAAGAAAGGGCATTTTAAGACCCCATTTTAAGTCTCCAGGGAGTGGCATTGAGGCACAGTGGGTAAATCTACCACCTGCAACGCTGGTATCCCATATGGCCGCTGGTTCGGTTCGAATCCCTATTGATCCTCTTCTGATCCAGCTCCCTGCTAATGTGCCTGGGAAAGCAGCGGGGAAATGGCTCAAGTGCTTGAGCCCCTGCCACATGTGGGAGACCCAGAAGAAGCTCTGGGCTCCTGGCTTCTGCCTGGCCCAGCTCTGGCTATTTGGGGGAGTAAACCAGTTGATGGAAGATCTCTCTTTGTCTCCCTCTCTCTAATTCTGCCTTTCAAATAAATAAGTAGGTTTTTAAATAACAAACAAAAAAGACCTGTGTCTGCTTTCAGCAGATGTAAGACCCTGTAATTCTTTCCTACAATGGTTCCTGATCTAAGTCAGCATGATGTTGCGAACCTTTACTTTCCTGGTTTAACCTCCCTGAGGCCCACAGCCAGGCGGGAGGGACTGAGTGCACAGCATTTGGCCTAGGCCCTCTTTGAGAAGATTTGGTTACTCTGCACCCAGGTCAGCTCCGTGTAAGGTCAAACCAGGGAGGTGCTGGGAGTGGGTGTATGGCAGGAATGAGGAAAAGGAGTTGGAAGGGGTTGGCTGATAATCCCACCTCGGGACACTCGAGCCAGTGGCCATTATGGTGAAATGGCCCCAGCATGCGAGGCTGGAAAGGAAAACCTACCTGCTCAGGGATCCCAGGGGTGACCAGATTTGTCCTCTCGCTTCCCTTCTGGACGGGGATGAGGTGACCTTGCCACTGGAGATGAGAGGGAGTGGGCGAGCCAGCACGAGAGCACCTGCTCACTTCCAGCCAGTGTGGCTTCCCCACCAGTGCAGAGGGGAGGCCCAGAGGTTCCTTAGGGAGGCCCACCTCTCCGGCCTCTTCCCCTCCAGACCCTGGGGACATAGCTGCCCTTCTGATCTGTTTTTTTTTTTTAAGTTTTTTTTTAATTAATTAATTTATTTGAAAGTCAGAGTTAGAGAAGGAGAGGCAGAGAGAAAGAGAGAGAGAGAGAGGTCTTCCATCTCCTGGTTTACTCCCCAGTTGGCCGCAATGGCCAGAGCTGCACCGATCTGAAGCTAGGAGCCAGGAGCTTCCTCCAGGTCTTCCTCTGGGTCTTCCCATGCCGGGGCCCAGGGACTTGAGCCATCTTCTGCTGCTTTTCCAGGCCGTAGCAGAGAGCTGGATTGGAAGTGGAGCAGCCGGGTCTCGAACCGGCGCCCATATGGGATGCCGGCACTGCAGGCGGCAGCTTTACCATGCCAGAGCACCAGCCTCCCTTCCGATCTCTTTAAATTTTTTGCCTGACTCTCCCTCTCTGCCTTTAAAATTAAAAAGTAAATAAGTAAAAACTAGACAGAAAAGGCAGTCAGCACACTGCTGGGGACACCCACATTCCGTGTAGGAACTCCTGAGTTTGAATCCAACTTCAGCTTCCTACTAATGCACTGGGAAGCAGCTCAAGTCGTTGGGTCCCTGCCACCCAGGAGAGAGAGCTGGACTGAGTTCTTGGCTCCTGACTTTGGCCTGGCCCAGCTGTTGTGGGCATTTGGGGAGTGACCCAGCAGATGAAAGATCTCTCTGCTTTTCACATAAGTAAAAATAAACAAATTTTCAAAAGAAAAATTTAAATTTGCCATTACCCATAACTTGTTACAACTTCTTTAGAAAACAATATCTGTCAAAATTTTATATTTCTCTTATAGAGGTATTTGCACAAAAGTATGTGGAAGAATATCAATTATTTCTTTTTTTATTTTTTTTAACTTTTATTTAATGAATATAAATTTCCAAAGTACAGCTTATGGATTACAATGGCTTCCCCCCCATAATGTCCCTCCTACCCGCAACCCTCCCCTTTCCCACTCCCTCTCCCCTTCCATTCACATCAAGATTCATTTTCACCTGTGCAGGGGCTGAAGCTCAGGGCGTGCACTGCGAGGCTGGACCCGTTGACACTGCAGTGGGCATCCATTTCACTTCAGGTTGTCTTGTTTTTGTATATAGTGACATAGCATTCTGCTGCCATTCGTAGCTGTGGAAAAAAAAGGGGGGTCAGCTGGCATGAGAAGGGTTGGGTTTTGTTTTTTTTTGTTTTTGTTTTTTTTAGTTAAGTGCAGTAGTTTGTTTTTTTTTAAACAAACTGTAGAACTCTTCAGTGTCAGCAAAGCGAAGAGCCACTGCCATCGATGGAAGTTCAAGAACCTTCTGTACTTAAAAGACTTTGCAATGTTCTGTTGTTTTTTTTTTTTTTTGTATGTTTAGAATGCTCAAATGTTTTTGAAGTTAAATAAACAGTATTACATTTTTAAAACTGTTCTCTATGAAAAAAAAAGATTCATTTTCATTTCTCTTTATATACAGAAGATCAGTTTAGCATGCATTAAGTAAAGATTTCAACAGTTTTCTCCCACACAGAAACATAAAGTGAAAAATACTGTTTGAGTACTAGTTATAGCATTACATCTCAATGTACAGCACACTAAGGACAGAAATCCTACATGAGGAGTAAGTGCACAGTGACTCCTGTTGTTGACTTAACAAATTGACACTCTTGTTTATGGCATCAGAAATCACCCTAGGCTCTTGTCATAAGCTGCAAGGCTATGGAAGCCCCCTGAGTTCACCAACTCTGATCATATTTAGACAAGGCCATGGTCAAAGTGGAAGTTCTTTCCTCCCTTCAGAGAAAGGTACCTCCTTCTTTGATGACCCATTCTTTCCACTGGGATCTCACTCGTGGAGATCTTTCATTTAGGTGTTTTTTCCCCCCCAGAGTGTCTTGGCTTTCCATGCCTGAAATACTCTCATGGGCTTTTCAGCCGGATCCGCATGCCTTAAGGGCTGATTCTGAGGCCAGAGTGCTGTTTAGGACATCTGCCATTCTATGGGTCTGCTGTGTATCTCACTTCCCATGTTGGATCATTCTCTCCCTTTTTTTATTCTATCAGCTAGTATTTGCAGACACTATTCTTGTTTATGTGATCCCTTTGGTTCTTAGTCCTATCATTATGATCAATTGTGAACAGAAATTGATCACTGGGACTAGTGAGATGGCATTGGTACATGCCACCTTGATGGGATTGAATTGGAATCCCCTGGTATGTTTCTAACTCTACCGTTTGAGGTAAGTCAGCTTGAGCATGTCCCGAATTGCACATCTCTTCCCTCTCTTATTCCCACTCTTATATTTAACAGTGATCACTTTTCAGTTAAGTTTTAGCACTTAAGAAGAATTGTGTATTGATTACAGTATTCAACCAAAAGTATTAAGTAGAACAAACAAAAAAAAAATACTAAGAGGGATAACATATCAAGTTGCTCATCAACAGTCAGGGTGAGGGCTGATCAAGTCACCGTTTCTCATACTGTTCATTTCACTTTAACAGGTTTCCTTTTTGGTGCTCAGTTAGTTGTCACCTATCAGGGAGAACAAGTGGTATTTGTCCCTTTGGGATTGGCTTATTTCACTCAGCATAATGTTTTCCAAATTCCTAACAGGGATCACTTTTCAGTTAAAATTTAAACACCTAAGAATAATTGTGTGTTAATTACAGAGTTCAACCAACGGTACTAGAACAAAAAAAATACTAAAATGGATAAAGTATTACATTGTACATCAACCGTCAGGACAAAAAAAAAAGATTTATTTATTTGACAAGCAGAGTTACACACAGAGAGAAGGAGAGACAGTGAGAAAGGTCTGCTGCTGCTGGTTCACTCCCCAGGTAGCCACAACAGCCAAAGCTGGGCCAATCCAAAGGCCAGGAGCCAGGAGCTTCTTCAGGTCTCCCACGTGGGTACAGGGGCCCAAGGACTTGGGCCATCTTCCACTGCTTTCCCAGGCCATAGCAGAGAGCTGGATTGGAAGTGGAGCAGCCGGGACCGGAACTGGTGCCCATATAGGATACCAGCACTGCAGGCAGCATTTTTACCCACTATGCCACAGCACCGGCCCCAATATCAATTATTTCTGAGAGTTCAATATTATTTAAATATCTATTATTAGGCAACTGATTAAATAAATTATGGTACAGCCAATCTGTGAAATACTGTAAAAAAGAATAATAGAGCTACTTATGAAAGATGTCCAAGGTGTGTTATTGTTATGTGGAGAAAAAGAAAGTTACAGAAAAATGAGCAGATGATTCTATTTGAAGAAAAAAAACAAAAAGTACAAATATATGTACATAAGAATATAACAAGTATCTGAAGAAATGCACACCAAATGGTTAATAGTAGTTACCTCTGTGTTGTGCGATTGGAGTAATTTGACAGATGAGATAGTATGGGAGGCCTTTCTTTTGTTCCAATTTATTTTAGTTATTTGAAATGCAGAGCAAGCAAGAGAGGCAGAAATAGATGGACAGAGATCTTTTATCTGTTGGTTCACTCCCCAAATGCCTGCAACTCCTGGGACTAGGCTGGGTCAAAGCCAGAAGCCAGGAACTGTGTCTGGCTTTCCCAGATGGGTTACTGGGGCCCAAGCACTTGAGTCATCTTCCGTGATTTTCCCAGGCACATTATCAGGGAGCTGGATTGGAAGTGGAGCAGCCGGGAATTGAACTGGCACCCTGATATTGGATACCAGTGTCTCAAGTTACTTTTCTTTAAAGCCTTTTCCTTAAAAGCCCCTGGGAGGCTTTATCTTTAGATGTTTCCTAAAAGTTTCACAGTGAGAATTATTAATCTTTAAATTCAAAGTGTTATTTTTCCCAAAGCACTGTTCTAATTTTATCTTTAATTTTAATTTTGAAGTCGAGATTTGCAGAAAATTACAAAAATGTAGAGAGGTCCCATGCATTCTGCAGCCAGATTCCCCCAGTGTTACATTTTGCAAGGGTGTAGTACAGTAAGCTAACTGGGATATCAGCACTGGCAGAGTGCGTGTTGTAGTTGGAGTCCATGTTACCACATGTGTAGATCTGGGAAACCACCACCACAGTCAAGATACAGAACTCCGGGCCGGCGCTGTGGTGTAGTAGGCTAAGCCTCCGTGCGGCACTGGCATCCCTTATGGGTACTGGTTCATGTCCCAGCTGCTCCACTTCCAATCCAGCTCTCTGTTAATAGCCTGAGAAAGCCGTGGAAAATGGCCCAATTACTTAGGCCCCTGCATCCACATGGGAGACCCGGAAGAAGCTCCTGACTCCTGGCCTCTGGTTGGCCCAGCTCTGGCCATTGTGGCCATTTAGGGATTGAATCAGCAGGTGGAAAACCTTTCTCTCTGTCTCTCCCTCTCTCTGTCTGTAACTCTGCCTCAAATAAATAAATAAAATCTTAAAAAAGAAAGAAAGAAAGAAAGAAAGAAAGAAAGAAAGAAAGAAAGAAAGAAAGAAAGAAAGAAAGAAAGAAAGAAAGATAGATACAGAGCTCTTCCGTCACCACAGAGCTCTCCGGGGCTGTGCCGTGCTGTTCTCCCCCTCACCCCTGCTGCCCCACTTGGGTGTCCCAAGACTTGCTCCTGGCAACCACTGATCTGTTTTCCATCTCTGTACCTCTGTCATTTCGAGGATGTTACCTAGATGGAATCAGCTACTCTGTGGCCTTCAGAGATTGGCTTTTTTCCCCCTCAGCCTGATGCCTTTGAGATTCATTCACGTGGTTGTGTGTTTCAGTAGGTCACTCCGTTTTATTGCAGTGTAATATTCCATGGCACAAATGCACCGTGGTTTATTTAACAACTCACCTTTGTGGGATATTTGGGTTCTTTCCAGTTCTTGATTATTACTCATAAAGCCACTATGAACATTTGAATGGACATAAATTTTCATTTGGGACTGTCGCTCCCCCTCTTCATGGAGGAACGACACAGGACCCTGCGCTGTTCTTTCGTCTGCTCGGCCCTTCCCGGGTTTGCTGCTGGTTCTTCCCGGGTTGGCTGCCGTCCCTTCCACCTCCATGGAAGGGCGGTTCCCCCTGGCCACTTTCCCCACTTCCGCAGGGGAGCGGCACACCGCCGGCCGGCTCTCTCGGGGGCTGCACAGGTGTTCCTCTTAGATGTTCCCCTTAGATGTTCCTGGTGCATGTTGTCTCTCTCCTCCTTTATAGTCCTCCTCCGCCAATCCCAACTCGGCTGCCCACACGCCGAGTACGCTGCTCTCCTCCAATCAGGAGCAGGTCCTACAGTTTATTGGTTGAACTAGAGGCAGCTGTGTAGAAGCTGCTTCTCCCTTCTCAGCGCCATATTGTGGGAGAGCAGATGCATAGAATAAGTCTTAATTCCAGTAACAGTCTAGTCCGAGTTGCTCCCCACAGGGACAAATGCCCAGAAGATTGATAGACACTTAGATTATGTCCTGTTTCTTAGGGACGTGCCCAGCAATGTTCCCAGGTGGCTGAACCATTCTACATTCCCATCAGAAAAGTGTGCGAGACCCAGTTTCTCCGAATCTCCTCTGTGCTATTGGGTGTGCAGCGCCGCTGTGCTCTCGCGGCTGCTGGGCTTGCACTTGACGTCTCCCTGTGTCTGTTTGCCATCCAAAAAGCCTCTCGGGTGAAATGTCTCTTCCTGTTCTCGTTACGTGTTTGGTTTTTCACTGTTGAATTTTCAGGGTTCTTTGTCCATTGTGGATACTAGTCCTTTCAGAGATGCGGTCTGCAGATATCATAGCCCAGCTGTAGCTTGCATTGTTTTCATCCCTTTCCAGGATCCTTCACAGAACAAAAGTTAGCAGTGTGGACGAAGTCCACGTAAGGCTGCTTGCTGCCTCAGTCTTCTCCTTAGGATGAAACCTCTGCAGAGAGCCCTTTCTTCATGGTCCCTGTATGGTCGCACTGGGGCTCTTCCTATTTTATGTGGAAGCAAATGGAGACGGAATATGGCTCCGTATCTTTATAAAGCCCTACAGTCCTGCCCACTCCATAGCTTCTTTCTCAGTTGATAAAAAATCTGGTTGGATCTTGGTTGTTTTTTTTTATTCTTGCTGTTGGGGTTCACTAGAAACCTTGCCTGTGGTCCTTCGTCTTCTACAACCCATCCTCTCACTCCCCTCCTAGGAGTGAAGAGTGGGAGGGCTTTCCTCTCTAAAGGCTTCTCCATGCATGAAGACACCGTGGGAATTCATCCACTGTTGGTAGATGGTCCCTGTGTCCTTGGGAAGTGTCTCCACAGAGAGGTCACCTTGGGCAAGCCGGAAAACTCCAGTCATTCCTTGGGTAATGAGGCACAGAACACCAGTGTTGGCATCTACAGGTGCGCTGCTGGACATGGTGAGCCAGGCGGCCAGGTCTGCTGAGGGTGAATGGAGGGAGCCTCCACTCCACTCCAGTGGTTGTGCTGAGAGACCAAGACAAAGAAGAGCCAACTGCTCCCTGTAGCGGGGACTTAGTTTACTTTGGGCACAGACAGGCAGATTCCTCAGCAAGTGCCACAAGGCAGTAGCACGTGGAGTAGGGACTGATCAGACCTGCCTCCTCGGAGTTCTCCTCGCCTCACAGCTAGACTCATCTCCCACCCTCCCATGGAGTTAGCGGTGGTTGCATGACCAGGTTCTGGCCAGCAGACTAGGAAGGCTTTCAGTCCTCATTCATGATACCCTCCTGTGCACTGCCTTCCATTCTGTGTTCTGTCAGCTGAACGGTGGATAATGCTAGCCTGCAGAAGGGCAGAGTCACAAGGTGGGAGGGACCTGGGGACCTGATTGAGCAGGAACCACTACCAGGAGCATCCAGTTGGACTTTCCATGAACATTGAGATTCTGGGGGTATCTGTTCCACAGGTAGCTTACCTTGACTGGGACATCACAAGTCATTACTCTCTCCCGACTATAGAAAAGCTTCACAGAGAAGCTGTCTGGTTTCCCTCAGGGCTCATCCCGAATTCCATCTCAGATTCTGTGGATACTACTTCTTTTGCAAAGCAGGGTATTGCCTGGTTGCTTTTTTGTGCTAATACTCATGTATGTATTTTCCTCACTGGAAATATCATTTAACCCTTGGTTAATCATCTTCCCCTTTGGTTAATTTTACTCTGGTTAATAATACTAGCTATACAAAACACTAACATTGCACACTGTCAAATTCCTCCTAGCTTATTGCTTTATGAACCTCCCTCACCCTCCCCACAACTTTCAGCAAATTCTTCTAGCCTTTTGATAACTTAATTCATATCCTTTCCACATATTTATCCAAAGAGGCAGCTTTTTAATTTTGGCACGGGCACCCTCTTTTTCTCCTGGGCTTTGATACTACCAGATGCTAGAGGAAAAACATTCACAATATGCCTACAATCTATTTCAACATATAATTCTATCCAATTGAATGTCAGGCATTTCTAAAGAATGCTGTTGGTTGATATAATGTCCCTTGCCCAAGTTAAGGTTTTGATTTGAAATTGTATATTAGATTGCCTTGTGTTTGTTACATCTTGCCCCAAATTTATAAATCTATCACAGATTCCCTTTTCTATCTTGCCCTCTCCAAAGATTAACCTTCAAGAGTAGAGTTTAACATGATATCTTTAGAAAGCAAGAGAGAAAAAATATTCTGCTTTTTGAAAGGGAATTTAACCTCAGGCAGAAAAAAAATGCTGTGTCTTTTGATACATGTTAGGAACTGCCAGTTGTCACACATGCAGCTTAAAACGGATTAGGATTCCATCACTGATCGTCACATAAATTCTTACACTTAAAACTACATCTTCATTCGTAGCCAAGCAATAAGAAAAAAAAAAACTGTTTGGATATATTAGAATGTGTCAACCCTCTTAGAGTACTGGCAGTTTTTGGAAACAACTTAGAAGACGTTTTACATAAGTATTTGGCAGACTCATATCTCCAAAAGCATACTCGGTTTCTCATTTGGGTGGAGATTGGGGTGAGGGATTGTTTGTAACCATATTAATCAGACACAAACTTAGATCTCTTTGTTTGATTATATTGTCTTAGTGATGATGTTTTGTGGAAATCAGGATGCTAGCTTTTGGTTGCAATGGCTAACTTTTAAAATTACTTTTTACAAAGTTTCTACAAATTGCCAAACCAAGTGTGACATTGTTAGTTATGTGGGTTTTTTTCTTTTTTTCTTTTTTTGACAGGCAGAGTTTTACAGTGAGAGAGAGAAAGACAGAGAGAAAGGTCTTCCTTCCGTTGGTTCACCCCCAAAATGGCCGCTACGGCCGGTGCGCTATGCCGATCCGAAGCCAGGAGTCAGGTGCCCCCTCCTGGTCTCCCATGCGGGTGCAGGGCCCAAGCACTTAGGCCATCCTCCACTGCCTTCCCGGGCCACAGCAGAGAGCTGGCCTGGAAGAGGAGCAGCCGGGACAGAATCCGGCGCCCCAACCAGGACTAGAACCCGGGGTGCCGGTGCTGCAGGCAGAGGATTAGCCAAGAGAGCCGCGGCTCCGGCTTATATGCTTTTCTTTCACTAGAAAAAGTATACTTTGCTTCATTTTTAAAAATTTGTGTTTATTTTATTTTTTAAAGATTTGTTTATTTGAAAGTCAGAGAGAGTTACACACACAGAGAGAAGGAGAGGCAGAGAGAGAGAGTCTTCCATCCGCTGGTTCACTCCCCAAATGGCCGCAATGGCCAGAGCTGAGCTGATCTGAAGCCAGGAGCCAGGAGCCTCCTCTGGGTCTCTCACGCGGGCGGATGCAGGGGCCCAAGGGGCCATCTTCTACTGCTTTCCCAGTCCATAGCAGAGAGCTGGATCAGAAGTAGAGCAGCTGGGTCTCAAACCGGCGCCCATAGGGGATGGCGGCACTGCAGGCAGCGGTGTTACCTGCTACGCCACAGCTCCGGCCTCATTTATTTTCTTTATTTGAAAGGCAGACAGACAGACACAGGGAAATCTCCCATCTGCTGGTTCACTCCCAAATGTCCACAACAGCCGGGAGCCAGGAACTCAATCAGTCTCCTGTGTGGATGGCAGGAATCCAACTACTTGAGCCATTACCTGCTGTCTCCCAGGGTGTGCATAGCAGGAAGCTGGAATCAGGAGCAGAGCCAGGACTCGAGCCCAGGCTCTATAACATGGGATACAAGCTTTCCCAAGTGATGCCTGTACCACTACACCGAATACCTGCCCCTGTATTTCACTTCTTAAACTTTACAGTGACATTGCATCTGTGTCAGTTTAAAAAGTAATAAGGACTTTCAAAAAAAACAGTTAAAGGTAATTCAAATAAGTCTCTTCCGAAGTTTCAATATTATAATTTGTATAAAAAATAAGCCTGCAACACAAGAGAACACCCACATTGGAGTGTGATACTTAACTTCATTTGAAAGACCAACATTTAGCAGCTGCTGGTTGCAGCTGAATAATCAGTCTTTAAACATCAAAGGAACTGTTCATCTGAGTGTCAATAAATGAGGGGAATAATCTGCTCTCTGATTTCCACAGAGAGCTTCTCCGAATTGATAAAATTGTGTATACGGAGTGGCTTTGAGGTGTTCTGATATTCTTGAACACGGGCATTGTTTCTAACTGTTCATTCTTTTTTTCTTTCAAAGATTTAATTGTATGTATTTGAAAGGAAGAGTTACAGAGACAGAGGGATGCGAGAGAAAGAGAGAGAGAGAGTGCTTCTATCCGCTGGGTCACTCCCCAGATGGCTGCAACAGCCAGAGCTGGGCGCGTCAAAACCAGGAGCCTGGAGCTTCATCCCAGTCTCCCATGTGAGTGCAGGCGCCCAAACACTTGGGCCATCTTCTGCTGCTTTCCCAGGCACATTAGCAGGGAGCTGGATCAGAAGTGGAGCAGCCTGGACTCACACTGACTCCCATATGGGATGCCAGCACTGCAGACTGTGGCTTAACCATTAAGCCACCCACTGGCCCCTCATTCTTTCATTCAATCAATAGTATTGATGGTGTATCTCCTATTCTAAAGGCTGAGTATTCAGCTATGAATAAAACAGATTTCTGCCCTCATGGAACTTACATTCTAATGGAAGACACAGATAATAAACAAGTAAGTGGTAAATATATAACAGAATCTTAGGGGCCAGCTTTGTGGTGTAATGACTAAAGCTGCTGCCTGTAAGGCCAGCATCCCATGTGGGCACTGGTTTAAGTCCCAGCTACTTCACTTCCAATCCAGTTCCGTGCTAATATGCCTGGGAAAGCAGCAGAAGATGGCCCTAGAGCTTGGGCCCCTGCACCCACGTGGGAGATGGAGATAAAGCTCCTGGATCCTGGCTTCTGCCTGGCCCAGCTCTGGCTGGTGTAGCCATTTGGAGAATGAACCAGCAGATGGAACATATCTCTCTCTGTCTCTCTGTATCCCTACCTTTCAAATAAATCCCAACATAAAAATTTATTAAAAATTAGGCAGTGTGAGCTGTGAGAACACCAAGGTAGAAGAGGGGGTGATGTGACTCCCTTGAAGATGACATTTTGGCAGAAAACTAGATGAGTGAGGGGGCAACCATGTGAAGAGAGTCCCAGGTGTAAGGAGAGCAGGTTTGAGCCCTTGAGAAAGGAATGAACTCGGGACGTTCTAGGAAGAGACAAGAGGCCGGCATGCTGCAACTCTGTGGGCTTGAGGGAACCTGGTGGGTGGTGATGCTGGAGCTGTAGAGGGGGCAGGATCACACAGGGCTTTGGGCCACAGTCAGGAACTGGGGTTTTGTCCTAAGAGAAGAGGCCTCTGGAGGGTTTTGAGACCTGTGCTCATTTACGTTTTAGATACAACTCTGGATATGCGCCAAGGATAGGCTGTAGGTGGGCAAGGATAGACACAGGGAGATGAGTTTGGAAGCTTTGGCTTGAGTTTCCCTGGCAGGTGACAGCGGCTGGACTAGAGCAGTAGCAGAGCAGGTGGTGAGAAGTAGGTTCTGATGTAAAGACCCAACAGAACTTGCCTTTGGGTCAAATACGAGGAATGAAAGAGAAAGGAACCAAGTGAGGCTAATTCCTAGGGCTTTTGCTAAATGACTGCTTGAATGGGGCCTCTATTTTCTGGCAAGGAGTGGTAACATTCAATGGAGAAATCCACTAGACAGTCAACTGTGTGAACTCTGGGACAAGAGTCTTGAATAAAGATAGGAATTTGGGGTAATGAGCGTGTATAAGCCATCAGCCTCAATGAAATCAACTAGGGAGAGAATATCATTAGAGAAGATCAGAGGCCCGAGAACAGACGTTCAAAGTCACAAAGAGGCAAAAGCCAGCAGCCCAGGGGCCTGAGGACAGGTGGAGCAAGAAGAAAAGCAAGGGGGTGGGAGATCCCAGAAGTCAAGTGAAACCTGGCCGTTCAACGTTAGGAAAAAACAGGAACTTCCTGATTACCCTACGTTCATTTATAGGTTCTGGTTAGCCCAGTAGGAATCTGATCCTAACCTACCTAGATTCCCCATCTTGATAGGGTCTCCCAGTTAGCCAACCTAAAGGGCCTCACTGATGAGGTCAGTCCTGCTCACTCCAAGTCTGGTCACTCACCTGCCCCCCCGCTGTGTCCAGTAGCCTTTCTGCCAGCTCTGCACTGTCTCAAGGACACAGTTACCTGAAGACCACAGCTCAGGGCTGAGGGAATGGATCAGAGAGGGAAGCAGATAGTCTCAGATCTGCCCCCAGACTTTTGCTGTCAAGACTCCATGGTTCAGGCTATCTCCAGGGCACTCGGATGATGTATTCTCTCACTGAAAGGTGCTACACCGCAGTAGTTAGGAATTGTGCTTCGGAGCTGGTGTTTCACCTGGAGGTTAAGCTGCTGGTTGGGCACTTACATCCCATTTTAGGGTGCCTGGGTTCGAGTCCCAGCTCTGCTCCCAATTCCAGCTTCCTGACCACGCACACCCTGGGAAGCAGCAGGTGGCTCAAGTCATTGAGTCCCTGTCACCCATGAGGGAAAGTCAGATGGAATTCTTGGCTCCCAACTTCTGCCTGGCAGAGACCCAGCTATTGCAGGCATTAAGAGAGAAAGGAACCAGAGGATAGGCAATCTCTCTCTCTCTCTCTCTCTCTCTCTCTCTCCCCCCACCCCACCCCACCCCATCCCCAAATAAATTTTAAAAACAAAACCAAAACGAATTCCATCCCAGAACGAGGCTGGCTAAGTCCAATTCCAGATCCACCAGGATCCAGGCATATGGCCTTGTGCAAGTTACTTCACCCACATCTCAGTAGCGTCGTCTTTACCTTGGGATGAGAGTCAAGCCTGGTTGTGTGTTTACTATGAAGCTTAAATGGATTAGGAAATGTAAACTCCTTAGACCAGAGTGAGAGCTTCCTCAGCATAGGATGCCGCATCAGTCAGATGTTTCCCTGCCCAGTGTCGAATGGCTGGGAAGAAGGACGACCAGTCACTGAGCCCAGGTTTGTTTCCAGCTGCAAATCCCAGGATCTTAACCACTGCCCTGCCCCAGCAGGACTGAGAAAGCTGGAGAGAGTACTTAACAGTGACGTGCAGCAGGGTCCTGCAGCTGCCCTACTCGCTCAAAGAAGCCCACTGTGCTTGTGTCTCACCAGCCCTGTGTTCACTGAAGCAGCCGTGGGACCAACAGATGCTACAGCTTAGCGCCCCCCCCCTCACTGTCTGGGAGTCAGGTGTTAAACATTTATCAGCCCTACATGTGCCTGGCCGAACCTTCCAGGAAGTCAACACACCCAGCAGTCAATCCCTGTAGTGGGATTGTTCTCCTGATTCAGTCTTCTAAATGGAGATGTCGAGTAACAACAGAGGACACTTTTATTATTATTATTTATTTATTTGAAAGAGTTACACAGAGAGAGAAGGAGAGGCAGAGGGAGAGGTCTTCCATCCTCTGGTTCACTCCCCAGTTGGCCACATGGCCTGAGCTGTGCCAATCAGGAGCCAGGAGCTTCTTCCGGGTCTCCCATGCAGGTGCAGGGACCCTGGGCCATCTTCTACTGCTTTCCCAGGCCACAGCAGAGAGCTGGATAGGAAGTGCAGCAGCTGGGACTCGAATCAGTGCCCATATGGGATTCGAGCACTGCAGGCAGTGAGTGTCTTTACCCGCTACACCACAGCGCCAGCCCCCAAGAGGACACTTGCTCACCTGGCCCACACTGACACCCCTAACCGTGAGAACTCGGCTCTCCCCAGCCAACTGTACTCATGACACAGTACTGATCTCTACATGTCCCCTCTCCTATTACCCTTCTCACACAGTAGGTTGCAGTTGTTCACTGTGTGGCCTTGTTCATGTAGCAGGGCTGCCTCTGGAGTACCAGGGAGCTGAAAGATGACAGGGCCTCACATCCACCTGCCTCCATGGAGGGATGGCCCCAGAGGGTGGGCGTCACCCAGCCTTCCCCCTGGCTGAACTCAAGGTTCTTTCCTGTTTTGAGCCCAGATACATATGCCTGCAGCTTCTACCCTGTGGGCTGGGCCTAGACATTCTGGAATCAGGTGCCTCCCTCTCTACACAACTTCAGAATTGTGCAGAACACTTGCAGGGCTCCTCACTGCGGTCACCTTCCCAGCCACAACCCCTACCGCTCCTCTCCTTGGCCCCAGAGAGACAGCTCCTCTTTCGAAGTGTGACTGTAGCACTTCCTGACAGCAGTCATGGGTCATGTTAATGCAGCCGTTGTTCTGTGCACCTGTCTCCCTGCCGTGAAAAGGCAGCGGCTGACCCAAGAGGGAGACCCAGATGGAGATCCAGGCTCCTGGCTTTGGCCTGGCCCAGCCCCAGTCTTTGCAACCATTTGGGGAGTAAACCAGTAGGTCCCTCTCTCTTTCTCTCTTTCTCGCCCCCCACCTCCTTGTAACTCTGCCTTTAAAAATAAATAAATCTTAAAAAAAAAAAAAAGAAAAAGAAAAAGAAAAGGCGGCGGCTATGTATGTCGGCCTAGCGCAGTGTCTGGTTCGGTGCCTGATTCTCAACAAATACTTGTCGAGTGAATGGCCGTACCCAGTGGTGAGTCAGATAGGCCCAGCCCTTCCTTCAAGGAGACAATGACAGCTTGTGACAAGGGCTAGGAGGAAGATAAACAAGGTGATGTGATTTGTGGGGGGAGGGGTGCCGGAAGCCAGGCCTGACCCGAGGTGGGAAGGAGCCCAACATGGAGGGCAGTGAGTGGGGGCAGGGCGGGACACTGGTCCCTAGGAACACTTCTGGTTTCATTCTAAAGTAGAGACTTAGGTGGGAAGTGACTTGAGCCAGTTGTCCAAAGGCTGCTTCAGGAGGTGTGGGAACCAGCAGGGGCAGCTGAAGGGCCCCTGACACCATCGGCCGTCTCTTCTCAGGTCCCCTCACCCACCCCAGGCCCCTCTCTCAGACCCTCAAGGTCTCCTCCTTCCATGCAACACCCACCTGGACTCCAAGGAGAATTTGCCGTCAGATAGTTACACCGTGGTGTGACTTTCAGTCACGCTTTTTCTATTGCAGCCGCGAGCAGCTGCCACAGGGAGGGTGGTATCACACCACGCAGGCGTGCTACCTTGCAGGTCCATGGACAGAAGTCCTGCACGGACTCAGGACCACGCTGTGCTGATCTCTGGAGGTCCCAGGAAGCGATCTATTTCTTTGCCTTTTGCACTTTCTGGAAACCACGCCCACTCTGGTCCACGCCCGTCCTCACATTCACAGCGGTAGTGACACCTCCCTTAGACTCTGCTGCTGTCCGTGTCTGCCTCTGACCACAGCTGGGAAAACATCTCCAAGGGTAAGCCCTCGGATGACTAGATAGGGTCTGCGAGAATCATCATGATTCATCGTCTCTTTTTGTTTTTCATAAGGTTTAATTGATTTATTTGAAAGAGTTACAAAGAGACACACACAGAAGGGGGAGAGAGAGAGAGAGAGAGAGAGACAGAGACAGAGAGAGAGAGAGGGACAGAGAGAGAGAGAGAGAGAGAGATCTATCCACTGGTTCACTCCTCAGGTAGCCACAACGTCCAGGTTTGAGCCAGGCCAAAGCCAGATGCCAGGAGCTTTCTCTGGTCTCCCATGTGGATAGCAGGGGCCCAAACACTTGGGCCATCTGCTGCTTTCCAGGCCATTAGCAGGTTCTGGATTGGAAGGGAGCAGCCGGGACTTGAACCGGTACCCATATGGGATGCCAGTATCCCAGGCAGCGGCTTTACCTGCTACACCACAAAGCCGGCCCCTCATCTCATTTTAAGGCCCTTAATCTCACCTTTAAAATCTGCATTCTCTATGGCTGCTTATGCCGTGTAGAGAAACATTCAAGGGTTCCATAGAGTGGGGTATGCACATCATTAGGGCCATCATTTTGTCTACCCCAGGACTCTCAAGGCTCATGAAATTAATCAGTCAAATGCAGTCCATGAGCTGTTGCACTATCGATTGAAAACCTGACTCTAAAAGGCATCTTTGAAATGATCAAGGAAATTTTAATGTGAACATTCAGAGGTGGGGAACCTTTTTTCTGCCAAGGGCTGCTTGGATATTTATATAACATCATCCTCAGGCCATACAAAACCATCAGCCTGCTGTAGATTGATTGGATTTTGAGTCTTGCCAGTGATTGCCTTTTCAGGGCCAGAACAGTCTCCGCCCCGAGAGAAGATAGAAAGGATTTAGTGTTGGGGAAGCTTTTGTGGTACAGGGGGTTAAACTGATGCCTCAGATGCCCACAAACCCGGATCAGAGTGCCAGTCAAGTCCAGGCTGCTCCACTTCTGACCCAGCTTCCTACTAATGCCTGGGAAGGCAGTACATGATATCCAAGTACTGGTCTCTGCTACCCACATAGGAGACTCGGACAGAGTTCTTGGCTCCTGGCTTCAGCCTGGCGTGGCCAGGACTATTGTGGCCATTTGGAGAGTGAACCACTGGATGGAAGATCTCTTTCCCTCCCTCTCTCTGTTACTCCACCTTTTGGATAAATTAAGTTGTTAAAAAGAAAAGATTTTCTGTTAATGTTGTTAAGTGTGATAATGGCATATATCTTTATTTGATATTGGACTTGGAATATTACAGGGAAAAAATGGAGTGAGACACATAAAATGAGATTGGCAAAATACTGGTAGTTTTTCATCAGGGTAATAAGTTGAGGGAGCTTCATTCCACTATTTGTACTTTTGCAATTTTTATTTGTAAAATAAAAGGTAAAAATGTAAACATGTAGGAGTACTTCAAAATGTTCTTTGGAAAATGGAATTAAAAGATAAACATATTTTGGTGCAAAAGATTCTGAAGTCCATGCACAGTTTTTTCATAACATGCATTTTCCATGAACTTTTGGAAGATCCCTTGTGTATGATTTCAGAAATCTTTACATCAACATAAGCTTTTAGTGTTCAATTCCATTTGTTCATGAACTTTTTGAAATATCCTCATCCTATTTATATATATTGAACATATAGGGATATGCACATATATGTAAATTCCAGTGTGAAAGGACGGAGGTAAAGGTAAAGGTATAAGTAAAGGTCAAGGTCAAGGTCCAATCCACCCACCAGGATGGCCACCAAATGTCCAGAGAAAAGCATCCAACTTGCTGCATACCTCACCATCTGAGAGTCAGCAAGTCCCCTGCCTTGGCCATCGGTTCTGCTGGGACTTTATTTCAATAAAACCAAAGATTACTAATTAGGCAGAATTTGCAAGATGACATTGTTTGAGCATCACTGCTCCTTGCCCCTTCCCCTGCACCCCCTACCAACATGCAGTCCAGGAACATACTGCATGAGACTTGCAGGAAGCGGGGTGGGGGGTGGGGGTGCTGAGGCAGAGGTCATCCACAGTTGCCCTGCAGAGCCAGGCTCTTCCTGGGCGGGAAGGGCTGCCCGCCAGCCTGTGCTACCACCAAGGTCATGGGCAAAGCCCCAGTTTTGGGAGAGGGGTCCTCAAGGTATGGTTCCCAGCACCTCCTTTGTAAAGTTCAGATTGGCTTGGGAGGGGCAAAGTACTCCTTTGTAGACCTCTTGCCCTGTCTTTCTCACAAACCAAGAAAGGATCTCAAATTCTAAGGACTTGTGTAATTCGAGTGGGCCCACCTGGAGAACACAGGCTATTCACACCACCTTGGTGCTCATACCTTCTTCCCACCTGGGAAGCCCCTTTGGCCAATGAGAGGTCTGCACAGACTGGAGGTTAGGATGTGGACATCTTTGGGGGCCATTATTCTGCCCAGTGTGAAATGCCACTCAGCCATTATGGACGCTCACCTTGGCAGCGTACTGAAGTGCCCAGCACACTGCTTTGATACACACCACTACAGAGGCGGGCGCTGTGGCGCAGTGGGTAACTCCACGACCAGTGACACCGGCTTCCCGAATGAGATGCTGATGTGCCTGTGAAAGCAGCAGAAGGGGCTGGCGCCGCGGTGCACTAGATTAATCCTCCGCCTGTGGCACCAGCATCCCATATGGGTGCCAGTTCTAGTCCCAGTTGCTCCACTTCCAATCCAGCTCTCTGCTATGGCCTGGGAAAGCAGTAGAAGATGGCCCAAGTCCTTGGGTCCCTGCACCCGCGTGGGAGATCAGGAAGAAGCACCTGGCTCCTGGCTTCGGATCGGCACAGTTCCGGCCGTTGTGGCCATTTGGAGAGTGAACCAATGGAAGGAAGACCTTTCTCTCTGTCTCTCCCTCTCACTGTCTGTAACTCTACCTCTCAAATAAAATCTTAAAAAAAAAAAAAAAAAAGAAAGAAAGAAAGCTGCAGAAGATGGTCCAAGTGTGTGGGCCCTTGCCCCCCATGTGGGAGACCCAAATGGAGTTCCAGGCTCCTAGCTTTGGCCTGGCCCAGTGCTTGTCGTTAAAGCCATCCAGGGAGTGAACCTGCAGATAGAAGATTCTCTCTCTCTCTCTCTCTCTCTCTCTTTCTCTGTCATACTACCTTTCAAATAAATAAAATCTTAAAAACAACAACAACAACAACACCCACGCCATTACCAAACAGATCCCAAGTGGAATCAAAAATAAGGAACAGACAAAACAGGGATTTGAAAAGGAGTAACACTGGGGAAGACGTGGCAGTGTGGATCCTGCTGCTCGCGTTTGTTCTAAACACAAAGAGAACATTCCTCAGCCCCCTTCACCCTGTTGTCAAGTCAGCTGTGTGCCACTCTCAAAGTGGAGCTCCACTAACTGCCCGTCCTTAAGAGCCTGCCTGCAGAAATGGGGTGGTGACTAAGTCTGCCGCTTAACTGCTCAATTCTGGACGAATTCCTCAAATATGAGAGTTAAAACACCTCTTTTCAGAGGCTGTCAAAAATCCACATATCCCGACCACCTGCCCTCTTGGTTTTTTCACAAGTAACCATCACCTTCGCAGGCAGACGTGCCTTTGTTCCCAATGTAAGCCATTGCATAAAGTACCAATTTTATGGAAATTACCTGAACTAATAGGATTGTGGGAGCATGAATGAAAAGTGCAGGCTATAATGAAATTGTTAGGAAGCAGGGCAGCAAGCAGGCTAATTAAAGCTCCAGATAATCCTTTTCTCATTTTTTAAAAGTCATATCGTTGATTCCCCTGAAGTGTACGAGACTAAGGATCCCATTGTAAAGGGATGAAATTTAGAAGTATGTACAAATCTCTTTTTGGTTTCTCTTCTATAAAAAGAGACATGGCACTTAATTATAGACCTTTCAGAGCAAGAAAAGGACAAGTTAGAACCGTTAAGCTTCACGTTCTTTGGACAATCAACCTTGAAGTTGACTGCAGCACCTTCTGGCTTTTCAGACAGTTAAATGATTTAACGTGGAGGCCGCCACAGACAGTGTTGGGAGGAGAAGTGAGGCGAATGCTACGGTGCACATGAACATGTTTGCATTTGAAGTCTGTCATTTCCTCAGGAGAGGAGGCTGATTTAATTAGCTGCGTCCTTGGCTGCTGTGTGTGCTGTGAGCTCAACGCAGCTCCCCGGAAGAATTCTGCTCGATCCCACTTTAGGGAGAAAAGGCAAAACAAAGCAAACCTCGCGCCCTGACGAGGTGAAGGCTGCGTTCAGACACCATGCATGGGGACTGTTGACTTTCATGGGAATGGCCTGTCATTCTGGGAATGAGGATAGGAAGTTGGTAGGAAAGTGATTGGGGGGGGCGGGCATAAAAGGACTCATTGGGCCTCATGTGCAAAGATTCCATAAAGAACTGCGGGCCGTAAAGGGAGGGGTTAAAATTCAGATTTCCCTCAGGAAGATCTCCTCTGTCCCCCGGAGAGTGAGCTCATGCTGCTACTTTGTCACTGCAAGCTAACTCCTGCAGAAGGAAGCAGGGAGAGGAGGCACTGGTTTCAGCACTGTGCTGCTAACTGATGGACAGGAGGAAAAATTAGAAACAGCAGAAGTGAGTGGAAGGACGCACCTCTGTTCTGTGTGCACACACAGTCACACATGCGCAAACCAAGACCAACAAACAGGCATGGGAAGCATCTTATTGGCATCGTGTTTCTGGCATTGCTATAACTACGCACAAAACAAGCACTACATGAAATGGTAGCGACATCTGTTCTGCAACCTGTGGGGCTTTACTCACAAAACAGTTGTAAAATCTTTGGGGGACAAAAATATTTCTGTGTATCTATGCAGATGCTTTCCTTTAAGGGAAACACACACACACACACATACACAAGTGGAAACAAGTGTAGAGCCAAAAAGTTAGGATTAAATAAAGGAAATGTCACTCACTAGTTTAAGGTTCTTCTTTAATTTTTCTCCTTTGAAACCAAGCCACATTTATCACCTTGGATGCACTTTTATTTTTCATTTTTTAAAATCCCAGAACACAGTAATTGTCCTAAAGCTGAAGTTTGATTCTAGTTGGTAGGCTCCCACAACATACAAAGGATGCTGAGTGTGTTTGTTTTGATTTGCTGGGAAAACATTTTCTGACCTTGGAAATGAAGAAATCAGTTAGTCGTCTATTTGTTTATGGCCCAAGACTTATGGAAGGTCCGGGCAGTTATGTTAGTGTATCTTTGGAATTCTCTAATCCACAGTGTGTGGGAAGTGACACAACTTGGGTTGAAGCATCGTTCAGGATGTGCCTCATCAAGGAACCCAGGACTCCCCAGGATTAGTTTACATTTATCGCACAGCAAACCGTCTGTACTTAAGGAGTGAGCTGCAGTCTGTAGGAACTGAACATCTTGTTATCTCAGAAAAAAGAAAATGTAGAACTTGCTTCTTAAGCAGCCTTCAAGTGTATTTTCCCGAATGCGGGTTATTTGATTTTTCCCTCACTCCAAACAAAAGTGTCTGTTAATATCATGTAGCATGTTTATAATACACTTTGAATTTTTAAAACAGCTGGCCTCTAGCAAGTTAACAATTTATTCAGTTAAGTAGTTTAAACATGAGGATTTTGTTGACTTTATCATCTTCTGGACAGGTTTGGAGATGTGCAGTAAAACATTTTTGTGGACTGTTACATTTTTGTTCGCAAATCCACTGCATTATACGTGGTTCTTTGAAACCACTGCTCTGAAAGCAATGGACCTCAGTTTGTAAATGGGTCTTCTTCAATGCGTCACCGTTACGGCAGACATTGTGCGTAATCCCCCTAGTGTGGACCTTTTACTGCAGAAAGAAAAGCGAACCCATCTCCTTCCATGGAATTCTTTCGTCTGTGAAGTGTCCTTCCTGGGAAAAGAGTGGGTGATGAATTGGGGGCGAAGGTGGGAGAAGGGCCCCTGACTCCTCAGCTGAGCTCACGGCAGGCAGTGCAGGAAATGGCTCTAGAATGCTCTGTTAGTTGGAGACACCTGGTCCGCAGCCCCCACAGGTCTCAGCACAGACTGAGCTCATTACTCTCTGTCCATCACAAGCCTTCAGCCTCCTCTCTCTCTCTCTCTGTCTTCCCCTTCCTCCCTCCCTCCTTTTTTCTCTGTCAGCCCTTCAATAAAAGAAAAAGAAGAAAAGTAGGAGAAATTTAAGTCATCTTGTTTGTGGCCATTGGACACTTTTAAGTGACAAAGTAGCTACTAAAATCACTGAGTTTCAGCCAAATTTACGAGTGTCGCAGGAGCAGAGTGGAGCCTCCGAAGTCAGCCCAGGGCTGTGAGAGAGCTGCAGGTGGAAGTTGTGTGATCCCATGAGATCACAAACCCTTTTCCTAGAACATGGAGATCACTTTCTAATAGAATGAGTTGGGAGGGGTCGTGAGAGTGATTAAGAAATAATGATATTGCAAGAAGCTGTGCCGAAGTTGAGTGGACCGAATGTGAGTGCTTCAGTTTGGAGGTGATAAGTGATGGGCTCGGGTTTGTACTTTGGATCCAGATCTCCACTGCGGCACAAGACCAGGTGGGTGACACCACATGGGTGGCTGACTCCTCCAGGCCTCTGTTTCTGTATGGGTAGGACCCACCTTGCAGGGCTGGGATACCTTGAGGCCAGGCAGGTAAGGGGTGTCCCATGGCTGCAGTGGAGCGATGCTTACTCAATGGGAGCTTCTCCTGTGTACAGAGGTGGCCGTACATTGTCTTCTTTGTCACTTATAAACTAGAAAGAAGACCTGTCATATGTATAAGCTATTGTATTCAGAGTTATCAGTGAGACCGTGGGCTGAATGAGCTCATCAGATAGATAGGGGAATGTTATTTGGAAGCCTTTAGCATACCTGTGGAGAGAAACAGTCACGCAAGGATTGTGATAATCCATTGGTGGTATCCAGTGAAAGAGCGCCCTAGCCATTCCAGCCTGTAGGACACCCTTTGCATGGTGACAGTCATTTTGACACTGCCCTGGGGACCTGCCTGGCATGTGGATAAAATCATCCAGGAGATGTTGCAAGAGCTAAACCGAACCTGCTCCCTCAGCCCTGGCCTTCGCCTTGTCTCTGCCTCTCCCTCTGGATAGAAGAGGGCAGGTGCTGCAGGCGCTTGGACTCAGTGAAGCAGGTTGTTTGGTTCCTGGCATTCAGGTCACACTAGGAACCAAGTATTCCCAAGGCAACTGGTGCAAGTGGTCTACAATTAGCCTGCAGATTATTGTGTTAAGTTTCAAAATTTTGGAGGAGAGTTATTATTTTGGCCTTGTTGGGAGTAAAACAGGAGCAGGAAACCTTGGGCTCTCAGGTTCACTCGAGACTATCACATTGCGGCCAGCGCCGCGGCTCACTAGGCTAATCCTCCGCCTTGCGGCGCCGGCACACCGGGTTCTAGTCCCAGTCGGGGCGCCGGATTCTGTCCTGGTTGCCCCTCTTCCAGGCCAGCTCTCTGCTGTGGCCAGGGAGTGCAGTGGAGGATGGCCCAAGTGCTTGGGCCCTGCACCCCATGGGAGACCAGGAGAAGCACCTGGCTCCTGCCATCGGATCAGTGCGGTGCGCCGGTCGTAGCGCGCCGGCCGCGGTGGCCATTGGAGGGTGAACCAACGGCAAGGGAAGACCTTTCTCTCCGTCTCTCTCTCACTGTCCACTCTGCCTGTCAAAAAATAAAAAATAAAATAAAAAAAAGATATCACATTGCAAACCTAGATTTCCCAGCACTCAGTGATCTGTGATAGTCCATCTAGGAAGAAGTTGATAAAAATCAGCATTCCTGCCAAAATTCATTAATAGTATTCAGTTCAATGGGTCAGGACAAAATAGCTGGTCGTTTGTTTAAAACTGTTGAATATGCACAGAACCCTTAAGCTCATGAGCCACACGACAAAGCTGGGGGCTTGGGGAAATAAAGTCAAGATTGGTCTTTGGAGCCTGGGAGTGAGTGGGCCTGGCTCTCAGCACCTCCGATGCCCAGAGAAGTCACACACCCTCTGGGTCCTTCTCAGCACAGCCACCCTTAGCACTTGCTTCAGAATATAAAAGACCTCAGAGGTCACCTAATCAAATCTGAATAGGAGATTTCCTCTGTGAATCCTTTTATTTGTGGTGGTGGTTGGGGGCGGGGAGGCTGTCCAAAGCAGGGTGAATTTCATTTTCTTTTTTGAAAACAGCCAAACTTCACTGAAGCCAAGTCTACTGAATAAATAAATGATCAGGAGGAACAAAGCACAAATAAGGTGGGGCCATAAAATGACAAAACTGGTTTGCTCATCAAACCCGCAGAGCACTTCTGAGAGGTCATTCAGAGACACCCAGAGGAGCACCGCCAAGCTCATCCTCTCCAGGCTGGTGCTGACACTCAGACCAGGAGCTTTACGGAGACCATAGTGCCGGCAGGGCTGGTTCCTTCCAGAGTTGTGAGGGATCTGCTCCAGGCCCTTCTCCCAGCTTCTGGGGGTTTCTGCTGGAAATCCTTGCATTCCTTGGCTTCTGCTGCACCACCTGACACTGCCTTCCTCTTCACATGACATCTGTGTGTGTGTGTGTGTGTGTGTGTAAAAGCTTCTCCTTTTATAAGGACGTCAGGCAAATTGGTTTAGAGGCCAAATTTACTATAGAATGACCTCTGTTTTATTTTTTTTTCTTTTTGGACAGGCAGAGTTAGAGAGAGACAGAGAGAAATGTCTTCCTTCCATTAGTTCACCCCCCCAAATGGCCGCTACGGCCGGCACAGCCAATCCGAAGCCAGGAGCCAGGTGCTTCCTCCTGGGCTCCCATGCAGGTGCAGGGCCCAAGCACTTGGGCCATCCTCCACTGCACTCCTGGGCCACAGCAGAGAGCTGGACTGGAAGAGGAGCAGCCGGGACAGAATCCGGCGCCCCAACCGGGGCTAGAACCCACGCCACAGGTGGAGGATTAGCCTAGTGAGCTGCGGCACCGGCCGTGACCTCTGTTAACTAATTACATCTACAACAACCCTAACTCCAAATAAGATCACATTCTGAGGCATGGGGGTAGGGGTGAAGACTGCAACATATGGATTTTAGGGAACATGCTTCAGCTCGTCTCAGTACCCTAGAGAGTCACGGTGCTCCCACAGCCTGCACCTGCTGCTGTGTAGCACGGGCATGGACCAAGGTAGGAGAGCTGGGACGGGGACATTGACCTTCTCCCTGCAGGACTCCAGGTGTAGAGGTAATATTTTACACCCAGAGATTGAGCACAGCATCTTCCCTGCCCAGGGAGCCCAGGCCAGGGCTGCAACATGCACATCCAAACTAGGGAGCCCAGATAGGAAAAGATACAAAAGGAAGTTATTAAAATAACCTAAAGAAAAAGAAGGTTCATATTATCACTTTTATTTGGATATTGGAGTTATTATTTTTAACTGTGTTTTATTATTTAAAAAATTACTATTTATTTAAATGAGAGGCAGAGAGATAGATGGAGCATAGAGAAAGAGAGCTCTCTCATCTATTGGTTTTCTCCCCAAATGCTGGCAACAATCAGAGCTAGGCTTGGCCAAAGCCAAGAATCAGGAATTCAGTCTGAGTCTCCCATGTGAGTGGTGGGGGTCCAAGTACTTGAGCCATCACCTGCTGCCTCCCAGGGTGGCCATTCACAGGAAGCTGAAGTGAGGAGCTACAGCTGAAAATTGACACCGCATACTCCAGTGTAGGATTCAGGTGTCTTAACTGGCAACTTGACCTAGACCAAACACCTGCCCCAGGAGTTACGGTTTAAAATCAGAAAAGGCAGGGGCAGGCATTTGGCATGGTTAAGTCACCTCTTGGGACACTGGCACTCCACATCACAGTGCCTGGGTTGGAGTTCCAGCTGTGCTCCCAATGTCAACTTCCTGGTAATGCCCAGCCTGGGAGGCAGCAGGTGATGGTTTAAGTACGTGGGTCCTGCCACACACATGAGAGCCATGGATTGAGTTTCCGCTCCTGGCTTCAGCCTGATCCATTCCTGGCCATCATGGGCATTTGGGTATTGAACCAGCAAATGGAAGATCTCTTTTTGTCTCTGTTTCTCTGCCTCTGAAGTAAATAATAAAAATTTAAGAAACAATAATAAAATAAAAGTAAATCAGCCAATAGACAAAATCCCGGAAAGACCAAGAGAAAAGGGAGAAAATAATATTTCCAGTGTTGCACTAAAACTACCCATGGATGGTTTGTGGCAGTTTTATTCATAAGCACCAAAAACTGGAAACAATCAACAAGTCTCTCAATAAATGAATGGATAAACACACTGTGGTACATCCATGCAATGGAATATTGTCCAACAATAGAAAGAAGTGAGCTGTCAAGCCACAAAAAAGACACGGAAAAGCTTTAAATGCACATTGCCAAGTAAAAGAAGCCAGTGTGAAAAGACTGCACACTATGTTTCCAGCTATGACGGTTCGCAAATGGCAAACTATGGAGCCAGTCCAAAGATCGGTGGTTGCCAGGGCTTCGGGGAGGGAGAGAAGAACAGGCAAAGCACAGTGGATTTCTAGGGCAGTGAAACTACTCTGTATGATCGCCTGATGGTGGACATGTTTGTCCAGACTCATAAAACAGACAACACAAAGAGTGAAGCTTAATGTTAGCTGTGAACTTCCGTTACTGATAAGGTTGCAACATTTGCTAATCACTTATAGCCAGTGTACCATTACCAATGCAAGTGGTTAATAAAAGGGGACACCACGCTTGGAGAATGGAGAAGTAAGGAGTAGATGGAAGCTGTGTACTAGCTGCTCACTTTTTCTGTAAACACAAAATTGCTGTTAAAAAATAATCCACTGGAGGTGGGCATCGTGGTGTAGCAGGTTGAGCTGCCTCCTGGGATGCCTGTGTCCCATATCAGACTGTTGGTTTGAGTCCCAGCTATTCCACTTCCGCTCCAGCTCCCTGCTAATGCCTAAGAGACAGACCAGGTACTTGGTGGATGGACCAGGTACCTGGGTCCCTGCCACCCATGTAGGAGACCTGAGTGGAATTTTGGGCTCCTGGCTTTGGCCTGGCCTAGCCCAGGCTGTTGCAGGCATTTGGGGGAATGAACCAGTGAATGGGAGATCTCTGCTTCTCTCTGTGTGTTTCTCCCTTTCTGACACTCTGCCTTTAAATAAGCAAGTACTTCTTTTAAAAATAGTCTATTAGCTTAAAAATCAAACTTGAAAAATACATTCTGAGTAAAGACATTGACATGAAATCCTGCACTTAGCAATGCAGAAGGAGCCCTCCGCAGATAAAAGTTTGCAAGGGTTAGCTCTTTTTCAAAGGCAGCTGAGAAGACACAGATGACCCAAGTGTGAAGCAGCGGGATTCTGTGAGATTCAAACAACGCTGGCTGCTCACACCTATCTCAGACGCCACACAGCCCCTCCGTGGGACTCAGAAGCCATGGGGTGGGGGTGGGGAAGAAGAACCAAATTCTTATTCAAAGAAATAACAATTTGGAACGTGCACAAGAGTGTCAACAAGTTATGTAGATCTTATCAGCCTCGCATTTTTGGTGCCTCCCAGCTATCCAGCTAGGCTCCACCAGCCTGTCAACACCCTTCAGCATCCCACGCCTCCCTGGCCTATCAACACTGTGGCCGCCTGCCTCCCCAGAGCCCCCGGGAGCCCCAGCTCTCTCTCTTCCCCCCTCCTCTTGGGATCCCCGCATACCATCCCCTCGGAGTGCACCAGGATCTCTCCCTCTGCTTGACTCGGTCAGAGCTCGGTGCCTAAGCAATTAAACAATACCTTCACGCCAACTTGGGGACCAGGACTCCAGTTGGAAGAATGTGGCGCCTTCCCATTTGAGCGAAGCGAATGTACAGTTTCAGTGCTGTGAGGCGAACTTTTAAGCAAGGCCAACACGGGAACATTTTAAGCTTATACTGGATATTTCCACATTTGCAGATGGAACATCAGGCTTTTACAAAGTTAGGGATGAGGGATAAGGCTCTCTGAGATTGTCTACCACCTCCTGTCTCCTCCCCCACCAAAGCAAAGCCTTCACAGTTCCGATCATGTAATACGAGGGTACTTCAAGAAGTTCATGGAAAATGGAATGAAAGATAAGTTTATTTTAGTGCAGAAATATTTGGGGACCCATGTGTAGTTTTTTCATGATACGGATTTTCCATAAACGTCTTGAGGTATCCCATGTAGACATGAATTTCAGGTGTTTGCACCAAAATATAAATCTTTTAGGTTTGCTTTTATGCAAACTTTTTGGAGTACCTTTGTATACAGTGCTCCCCTGTAACAGCCTTTCACATGTAATTTTGCTAAGTGATGCAAAAAAAGCATTTATTTAGACTAATGAAAGGGACTAATGTCTGAGGTTTGGTTTTTCTTTACAATTCTATGTTCCTTACATGAAACTCAGTGAACGCCTCTCCTTGTTTGATTTCACTTTTAGGCAGCTCTAAGTGCCTTGAAACAGTTTTCTGAACAAGGATTGGATCCAATCGATGGGGCAATGACTATTGAAAAAGGTTCTCTTGAAAAGTGAGTAAATCCTCTGGCACATTCTTACATTTGTTGCATTTTGTAACTGTACAAAAGCCATGAGCTAGATAAAAAAAAAAAATAATAAGGTAAAACATCCAGACAATCATATCTCCATCCTACAAACTTACTCATAATACAATTCATGTCAATCCATGAGAAACAGTATAGAGGGTCCCATTCCCCTCCTGCGCATCTGTGACAGTTGTAACCTACTCGTTCATCAGGATTCCTGCAGTGCAGTGCCTTTGTCTGAGATATTTGTGAGTGCTGTCGACTATGGAGGGTTGCAGATCTTAGGAAAGAGGGATTTTTACTTTATACTATTGCGCATTCTCTAGCTGGACCACTTCCTGAGGTTGAAGATTTTCTCTCACATCCCTGCTAAGTCGTGGGTACAACTGAGAGAACAGCAGAAGAGGCTGAAAGAAGGCGGCATTTGGCTTTTCACGTTGTTTTATGAAACACGAGCAGACAGGGCCACAAAAGCGGGGCTCCCAGGGGCTGCAAAGGCAAAACTGTGGCCGTGACAATTATTTCTGAAGTTCAGTGCGTAGCTCTTGCCTGAGGCTTGAACATGCAGTCTCAGAAGGCACTGGATTTGGGGTCTCTCTAGAGACACAGTTTATGCTCACGAGATGGAAAGCCATTGTGTTCACACAGTGGAAACCAAACTCTTTCAAAGCAGTAATCATAGCAGGTGAGCTCTCAGAGCACACAGAGGAGACAGTTTTAGAGTTTAAAGACATAGGTAACTCCGGGGGTAAAAGCGAGCTAATGCCGATCCTTCAGTTAAAGGAGCATACCAAAAGCAAACCAAAACAAAACAAAGCAGGATTTGGTCATTACATTTAGAAGGTGAGCGCGTGAGAAGAAAACATTTGGTAAACAGACACAGCATTTTAAGTTGTCTATAGATTGGCAACCATTTATAAGCTAATTTAATCAGAAACATTTCCACATGATCTCATCAGTAGACTATCTGAACATAAATATTGTTGTTTCACTTTAAAATGTCACTTTTGTGGTGACCTTTGAATCCCGTGTGCCATCTGCTAATAAACATGTCTGAAGATGTGCAACCCCAGAGCTCAGCTCTTGTTAATGTATTAATCTTTCAGACAAGTCAAGCATCTGCGAGAGAAAGCGGACAATAACCAGGCACACCCGGGCTCCATCGCCCAGGACTGCAAGAAATCAAAGTCAGCCATCTAGCAGCTCCCAGGACCCATGGCTGCCACCGCATCCTTATAAACCTGTCAGCACGCATGAGGGTGTCTGCGTTCAAGGAAATGAATGACTAATACCATTCTTTGAGTCTTATGTGAAGACAACACTATTCTAACACGAGAGATAATATACATGGTCCTGTTTATTCAACTGGGGGAAAATAAAACTTGGAGCATTTCCCTTGGAAGTTGAGATCAGATCGTAACTCATTCGCCCAGGGGCAGCAGAAATCTGATCCCGCTACTGGAGCTTAAAATAACAATTAATGGAAAGTGTTAGAAACAGAGCTAACATTTTCAGATGATTAATAGAGAAGTTGGGTTTGATTCTGTTGTTCTGATTGTTTTGGTCGTGCCACTTGTGTTCAGTTATAATTCTCTCCCTCTCCCGCTCCCTCACTCCCTCTTTTTCTCTCGTTTTAAATAATGCTTGACAATTTGAAAATTAACCAATGACGTGCTGTGGAATGTGATGGTTGTTGTCTTCATATAGAGTCGCACAGTTTCTCTTTTTATGCAAATCTTCGTAATCCTCATCCTGTATCAATATGAGTAACTTTAAGGTGCACTACGCAAAGATGTATGCAAACATG
The DNA here is from genome assembly GCF_964237555.1 of Oryctolagus cuniculus. Classification (NCBI taxonomy): domain Eukaryota; kingdom Metazoa; phylum Chordata; class Mammalia; order Lagomorpha; family Leporidae; genus Oryctolagus; species Oryctolagus cuniculus. The sequence continues at coordinate 98,991,294 of NC_091437.1, read as the reverse complement.
TTTTAAATCAGGTCAGATATTTGATGAAAAGTATGACATGATGTTAGGGACAACTAGTTTCAGTAGACTCCGGGAATTTGAGAAGCAAAACAGCCCTTGTGGGTGTTGCTTTCCATGATTCCATTAGCAGCCAGGGGGGCGTCTTGCCCCCTGCCCATCATGTTCCTGGGTTCCGCTCTGTCGTGCAGGTCGCGCCCGCCCTCATCCGTGTGTTGTGGCCACTCCCTGTTTGCATCCAGAGTGTGTTTCTAACTGCCTCGGGGTCAGAAGAGACCATGTCCATGGCGGGGAAGCCTGCTGGAGGAGCTTCTAGCCAGCCTCACTCTGGGCCAGCATGTTGGATTCCAGCTTGGGGCAAATGCAGTAAAAAAAAAAAAAAAAAAAAAAAAAAAAAAAAAAAAAAAAGTGATCGGTTTCTGTGTGTAGTGTTGTTTTTGTTGTTCTTTCACTCCCTGGCTCTCATCTTTTACGTACCACCTCAGTGAAACCCATCTGAGAGGCCACCACCCGGCTAGTCATCCTGCCCAGCAGTGGCATCAGAGCAGCGGGCTGTGTGTGCGAAACTGCAGAGCCGCCTCCCGGAGACTCGCAGGCAGTCCCGTGCCTGGCCGGCCCACGTCATCTCATTGTTCAGGCTTTCTCCTTATTGATTTGCAGATGTTGTGCAATGAGAAAACACGGTATGGTCTAACTGCTCTGGCCCAATGTGACAATAGGAATGGAATATAATTATGTAAGATTTCACAAGCAAAACCACCACAAATCATGATCTGGCTGAGTCACACGCGACTGGAGAATAAACAAATAGCAACATAAGGAAATAACTCTCGGCTTGTGTTTAATGATTCCCATGTGAGGACGGCTGTCGGTATTGGGAGGGCTGGGTGCTCTGGGAGGAAACGGGTTTGGTTACAGAAAGCTGGGTCCTTGTAGAAAGAACAGCACATTGGGGAAGTTGGGGTTCAGGTGGGTCACCTGGGTTGAAGCATAGTCCTCTGCCTAACCCATGGGTGTAGAGGGCTCTAAATCATTCCCTTAGACAGCAACAGATCTTCATTCTGCTACGCCTTCACTACCTGAAGCTTCGCCCCACACATGAGGTCCAGGGCCAATTCAGGCGGGCTCACTGAAGTGGACTTCGGTTTACCCAACACAAGCAGCCCTACGGCCTTCTGCCGCTGACTTCCAGCTAGCTGAAGTGGGCCGGGCTGTGGGGGAGCGGTGAGCTCAGGGAAGAAACAAAGCTCGTGGGTTCTCATGACACAAGTATCTGAGCATCTGTCTCACATGAAGTCATTCTCCTAACTGATAGATCCCTGAACTCAACAGAGTGGTAGTGTGGGGTGGGGGTGGGGGGAGCTCAGCGGAGTGGGAATCTGCAAAGGCTCTCAAGGGTAGCCCTCCCCCCAGGATTCCAAACCCAGCCCCTCTACCTGCCCCAAGGGCCCAGGAAGGGCTTCAGATGCTGTCCCCTGCCGCCCCCACCTTCCCAAAGCAGCACTTCCTAGGAACGTGGGGTGTTCTTTGGGGCTGCATTACCAATGCAAATGATGGGTGGCCTGCCGTGCCTGGCAGGGACCCATTCCAAAGCGCAAGGTTATATATCATTAGAGGGGAAACCATTAAGTAGATTTATTGAAAGAATGTTTCTTCGGCACAAGGAGATCTTTTTGATGAAAAATGGAACTCATTATTCTTGAAAGGACACAGATTGACTTATCTCCTTTATCAATTACAGTGTCTGCTTTCAGCTTTTCTCAATCAGCACGGCTTTGTCGTCACTTCCCTGTGCTGAGGCCAATGTGTTTTATGGAAAAGGTTTGTTTTTACATTTTAATTGGAAATATAATATTGCCCTTTGGAACTCTGGCCATCCTTTCCAGTCCAACCCGCCAAAGATCAATGGTGAGACGCCACCTCTCAGGCTGGGACAGACATGCCTCCCCTTCCCTGGGCTGACCCCTCTGCTCTCCAACAAACATTCTCAGTTGTGATGATTTTTCTTAACAGCTTCAACCAATTTCATGCCCCGTAAAATAAAAATAGACTAATGAAAAACTTGTCTTAGTAGACAGAGCATTTCAGGACTCCTAGTAACTTTGAAATGTGGTCCAGACCAACTGACCGGGGTTTCAATCTTCCTGTGGGTGACTTATCACCATATCTTGCCCAGAGTTTGGTTTGGACCTCTTCAACTCCAGAGGCCACTTGTTCCCACTGTGGCCAAGAATGATAGAGAACCTCATGGTTTTGCAGACAGAGCTGACAGGTCATTCGTGGTAAAATCAAGTGTGAATTTGTCTTTGGGTCTTGCGTAGTCTAACCCACCATGATGTGGGCACCTGCTGTGTAAAGACACATGAAGTCAATGAACACACAGATGATTTATCATGCACACCTAGGGGAGAAATACATGTTAAACCTCACTGCCTACATGACACAGAGTAGGCACTCAGGATAATTACCGTTGATAAGATCATTGTAGCTTCCCGCCAGGACCACTTATCTTCAATAAGGACATGGTAAATCCAAAAACCTCGCACTGACTTTAGGACTTTGGGATCCATGGAGCTATCCTTCCCCACCTTCTCATTTCTGTGTATGTATTCCTTCCCTACGCTAGCAGATTTAATTTCAGTTTGCATCTCCAGATGCATTCCTGTATTTCCACAATGAAAGCAAAGTCTTCCTTAGACCTGCTCAGACTCAGCTGTCTGTTTCCGGCAGACGTCACCCAGTTTCCATTTCCCCTGTAAGAGTCATTTAAAAGTTGCCTCGTTTGGGGAAGCTGTGCTCTTACCTTCTGACCTCTTACAGAAGCGAGCCTTCTGTGTATCCTCCTGACTGTACATCCCCAGCACACTCCGATGTGTGCTAGGAATTCGGAAAATAACTCAACAAACAAAACAGCTTCAGCCTGGAGAGTCTGTACTCTTGCTAGTGGGAAAGAGAGACAAGGAAATGAGCCCAGAGAGCAGGGCGTGGGCCATCTGTGTTTGAGGCTACTGTGCAGTTCACTTGCTGGTCTCCTTTGGTGAGCCACTTACTCATTCCCTCACTCACCCTGTGTTTGGGGCTCCATACTCTACTCTCTGGTGACACAGTGAAAAAAGTCCTGTTTCGTTGCAAGGAAGTTTTACTCTCGTCTGTCTTATGTCACCCCAGACATCTGCTGTGCTGATGCTTCTGCTTGGGTACTAGGTTTAAAGTCCTTTAAGGTCACCAGCACTCAGGATGCCAGTCAACTCAGTTTACTCCTCATCATTTCTCTTGGCCTAGGAATAGTGCTCACCTTAAAATAATTATTGCTCAGTAAGTGTCTGTGGAATAAATAAAACACCCAAAGAACTCTGCCACGATGGAGTCATCAGATCAAGCAGGTCGGTGGTGGCCTGTCTACATGGCCAGAGAAGTCTGGCCTTCTGGACAGAGCCTGAGAGCCTGCGAATGCATTTCTAGTTCTAGATCTGTTAGCATGCAGCATGGTGGCAGTTATTTTGCGTCTTCTTGTTTCAGCTTTTCATACAAAAATTGGGGATAAGAATGTGCAGGAGTGTTGGTCTATTTTGAAACGAGTTGTGAAGTTAGAAGCAGTATTCCAGTTCAAGTCAGTGAATATTAAGGAAAGAGCAGTGGTCTATGAGCCAAGAGTCGAGGGGCCTGGTTCAGACACAGATGTGACCTTGGCAAGAGATGTAGCCTCCCTGGGCGTCAGCTCCCACCTGTGCTAAGTTGGCCCTGAGAGCTCTGCAGCTCCAGACTCCTCTTCCTGTTGGTGCCTCTTGAAGTATTAGTAGTGGAATGTGTCTATCCAAATGTGGCTCTAATCTTTGTGACTGTTTAATCAAATACTTGGAAGGGGAATACCACTCACGTGAATTAGGATTCTTTCAGTTGCAAGTTCTAAAAATCTACTCAAGCAGCAAAGGGAAATTTATCAAGTCAGAGCGGTGGCCCACAGAGCCTTAGGGCAGGACTGGAGCCAGGAAGACAGGCTGCAGGGAAACAGGAAGTGCGCCTCTCTCAGCGCCCCACCTTCTCTCTGCAAACCGAGTCCTGCTTCTCAAGTACACACAGCCGAGAACACGACTGCCGACAGAACCCGAGCTCGCAGCCACCTCGGGAAGCACTGAGTCCCTCGGACCTCACTTCCAGACCCTCAGGAGGGAGCCCCTGATGGGCCCACCCCTATAGACCGGTGTCCCAAGTCTGCCCCTGTGGAGCAAGACAGGTTGTCATCTTGAAGAGAGAGTCACTGCTTTGGGAGACAACTCAGTGGACATCTGCCTCGACTACTTACTGCATTTATCAGGGCCACGGTTCGTTGCAATCATGTGCCAAGTATTACTTTCTCACTTTCAACGTAGTAAACAGTGAAGCTTAAATAACAGAGTAACATACTCCCAGATGTCATAGATTGGTCTCAGGTTTGTGAAGGCTGTAGTGTTTTGTTTGGTTTTGCTTAATCCTTTCAGTCTTTAGTTTCAAGGGCCTGATGAAGCACAAAATTCCTAAATGAGTCATAAAACTACCTAGAATAAAAAAAAAAAACTTTCCAGTGATCCCAAATTACTGTATTTCAAATAAGCCTCTTTCTGTTCAGCATACACAAGTAATGACAAAAACATGTAGGCAGTAGAGTCATCATTGTCTTCAGTGATGTCTATCAATCAGAAGGCTAGGATCACTCACCTGCTTTTGTTATCTTGAGTGTATTTTATTTAAAAAAAAATGTATTTATTTATTTGAAAGTCAGAGTTAAGAGAAAGAGGGAGAGACAGAGAGATCTTCCATCTGCTGGGTCACTCCCCAGATGACCAAAACAGCTAGTGCTGGACCAGGCTAAGCCAGAAGCCTGCAGGTCCCTCCGGGTCTCCCATGTGGGTGGCACAGACCCAAGCACTTGGGCCATTGTTCTGCTGCTTTCCCAAGCACATTAGCAGGGAGCTGGATCACAAGTGGAAGCAGCCAAGATTCACACGGGATGCTGGCATTGTAGGCTGCAGCTTAACAAGGGACCCTCTGCTTTCTTCATCTACAATTGGGAGGTATGAAGGCAACCTTGGTCTCATTTTCTTTGGAATTTTGGTCATAGGTTATCAAGAAAGCCTCCAGAAGGAAGACTTGGTTATTTGAGTTGGTGGCAGAAGGCACATCATAGACAGAACCAAAAATTAGATTAAAAACTAAAGGGATAGAGGAAGCCACACTGCCATGAGAGAATGAGGGGAATGAGAAGTTCTAGAGAAAGCATTTGTGGTGGGAATAGACTGAACGTCCCCTACAGTAAGTCTTTTTTTTTTTTTTTTTTTTTTTTAAGATTTATTTATTTGAAAAGCAGAGTTACAGAGAGGCAGAGAGAGAGAGAGATCTTACATCCTCTGGTTCACTCCCCAGATAGCTGCACTGGCTGGAGCTGTGCCAATCCGAAGCCAGGAGCCAGGAGCTTCTTCTGGGTCTCCCACATGGATGCAGGGGCCCAAGGACTTGGGCCATCTTCTGCTGCTTTCCCAGTCCATAGCAGAGAGCTGGATTGAAAGTGGAGCAGCTGGGGCTTGAACCGGTGCCCATATGGGATGCCGGCACTGGAGTAAGCAGTTTTACCCACTATGCCACAGCACTGGCCCCCTACAATAAGTCTTCAAAAGCCTTTTCCTCAGCTTCAGGATTGAGGGGTCAAAACCTTTTATTTCCCAGGGTGGGTATTTGGCCTAGTAGCGAAGACTTTGCTTGGGATGTTCATATCCCATAGCAGAGGGCCTGGGTTCTTGAGTCACAGCCCCACTCCTGATTCCAGTGTCCTGCTGAGGTGCACCCTGAGAGGCAGCAGGTGTGGCTCAGGTAGTGTAGTTGGGTCTGTACTATCCATCTGGTAGACCCAGATTGTGTTCCTGGCTGCTGACTTTAGTCCTACCCAGCCCTAGCTGTTGTAGGCATTTCAGATTGAAGATTTTTCTTTCTCTCTGTGTCCCTCTCTGCTTCTCAAATACATAAATAAACAAATAAATGAAAATAGAAAACCTTCCATCTCCTCTTGAGCCTGCCTCCAAGCTGTCTACCTGGGTAGCAGTTTTGACATTTGGCCACTGGAAATTCCTCATTCTCTAAATGCAGGGAAAAAGACTAATTCTCCTTTCACCAACTCACGATGATAAATATGCTCCCAAGTTTGGCAAAGGCCAGGCTTGGAGATGAACCCCAAGGAGAATTTTGCTGATGGCTGATCTCCGATAAGAATCTGTTTTGTTCTGTTTGTTTTCCCTTGGAGCCTGCGTTGCTTCCACAGTCCTCACAACACAACGTTTGACAACAGCTGTTGGTGCTATCAGCTCCACTACAGTAAATGCTTCTATCTTAGTCAAGACAAGTAGCCTGAAAATGTCTGGCCAAGCGTGTCTTGAGTTCTCACTTCGGACTTTAGCCAAATCCTACTCCACCCATCAGTGAACATGGATTGTGCCTCCATCCTGGACTTAAGTCATTGCAGGGAACCAGACGAAGCCTGGAGTAAGGTCTCTACCCTCAAAGGCTTCCAGCAACTGAGAGGATGAAATGGCAACAATACTGAGAGGATATGCAGGGAGACGAAAACAGATGCATGGACTAGGAATCGACTTCTGCTTCCTGCACTCCCACAGTGCTTATTAGAAGCATCATGGGGAAACTTGGGCTCATTTCCTAGGTTTTAATATTGAAAAGAATGTCTACCCTGGATTCTTGCTTTTCTAAAAAAAGATTTATTTTTATTTATTTGAAAGAGTTAGAGAGAGAGAGAGAGATCTTCCATCTGCTGGTTCACTCCCAAAATGGCTGCAATGGCTGGGGCTGTGCCAGGCGGAAGCTTAGGAGCCTGGAGCTTCTTCTGCCTCTCTCATGTAGGTGCAGGAAGCCAAGCACTTGGGCCATCTTCTCTGCTTTCCCAGGTGCATTATAAGGGAGCTGGATTAGAAAATGGGGCAGCTGGGACTCGAACTGGCACTCATATGGGATACCGGCACCACAGGCAGTGGCTTAACCTGCTATGCCATAATATAGGCCCCTCCTGTTTTATTAATCTGAAGACCTAGGCTAGCCAATCTACAATCGGGCTGTTGTAAGAATCAAATCTGCATGTTTCTTTTTTCTAGGATAAAGCCTAGTGACAGCTGAGGTTTTATGAACTTGCATCCTCTCCATAACTGCCACTCTCACCAGCAACAATCTTCCAAACTACCTATGCACACTCCTTACCCAACTTTTACAAAGTAGTGTAGGTATGGCTAAGAGTTGGGATTTCAGAGTCATATTTCCCAGGCTCAACTTTTGGCTTCAGACTAACTCCCACAATGTGTTTAAGTAAGTTACCTCAATTTCTCAAATTTCACTTTTCTAGCTATACAATGAGAATGGCTGTGCTGCTGTATGGATTAAATAAATTAACTTTATGAGTTAATACACCTAAAGTGTTTTGAACTGTATGTGGCACAGAGTAAGCACTCAATAAACGTGAGTTATGACTGACCAAAAGCCAATCGATGAATTAGTCAATAATTATTGATCAACTACCGTGTGCCAGAAGCTGTAACTAGAAGCTAAGAAGAGAAAAGGACAGAGATGTCTAAGACACAGCCCTGTTTTCCATCCTGGAATTTTGGTTTCTCAAAAATGATTATATAACATGTACAGAAGTAAATGTGCCCCAAACTGAATGTTCTCAGAGAACTTATTAGACAACATTTCCGACAAAGGGATCCCACACTCCCTATACCTCCTACTCTAGCTTTTCCTTTCAGCTCCTTGGGGAGGCAGGGGACTATGGTAGAAGAAACCATCAGTGACTCAGGAAGGTAAGCACAGCCCCCAAAGTCATAGAAACTAAGGCTGGTGAGACACCTCTAAAATCTCAGGCCAAAGTCGGACTGGACCTTTGTTAGTATATGTCTCTAAGAGGTAAAGACAAAGAATTGTCAATAGCCCAGTTGCTTCTGGCTAGTACAGGGAAGGCAGCTTAATTATTCCTTCTGATATATCTGATTAGAAATCGTGTTACCACTATAACAACCCTTTTATATTAGTTCTTAGTACACCATGTCAAGAAAGAGAAGTTGAGACACAGTAAATCTCACATAGTGGGCAACAAAAATTTATTTACAGCAGGATTGAGGTAATTAGGGTCTGAATGAGGACAATGGCCCTAGGGAGGGAGAACAGGAAGGCTTGGAGGTATAAAGAAGGCAGGCCTCAATCACCATGTCTATGAAGGGGTGGGATGGGGAAGGATACTAGGCTGGCGCAAGGGCAAGCAACAGTGCCCTTCACTAAGACAGGAAACACAGGAAGAACAAGCTGACTCTAGTTGAGTCTGCCTAGCCTGTGGGACATCCAAGAGAAGATCTCCAGTTGTCAACTGGGGATGTAGTCTTGAAGATCAGGAGAGACATTGAAGGTGAAGAGAAGGTATTTGTGAGCACCTGCATGGCTATTGGTAGTGAATTAATAACATTCCCTGGGTAGGCCCTGAAGAATTAGGGAAGAGCAAAAGACCAAGAACAAGACCCGAGAAGCACTGACATTAAGGGATGGGCCGAGAAGAGCTTATGATGGGATCTGAGAGGGAATTGGAGTAGGAAGAAGGTGGGGATGGTCAGGAGATGCCAACTGCCACAGTAAGGAAGTGAGTGATCAAGGAAAGGTGGAAGAGAGAGCATCAGATGGCAGCAAGAGGTCATGGATGCCCTTAACAGTCCTGTTCATGACAGAAGAGGAGAATGCAAGGAAGGAGACCTGACTCTGCTTTGGATGCGCTGGACATCTCTTCCGGCAAGGCCCTAAGCCCTTTGTTACACATTCTAGTGCCCTAGATATAGGGTCATCAGTTGACACAGCTTTTCTAGAGTTCAGTGTGGCAACGTGTATCCCGTATTTAGTGAAGAAATGATGTTGCTGTCAAGGACCTGCCCTCATCATCCAGAGACAGCACCTGCTCTGGTGCTGTTGGGGAAGTAGACGGAGCTGGTGGTATGGGATCTCGAAAACTAAGGAGTTCCACAGCAGCATCCTCCCTGGAGACCTGTGACTGGGGAGTATGTTGCCTGCTCCTGAAGATGGAAACTGCTAACAACTGGCGGATGCCCAGACTGTGGGTGCTGCCCCATAGATGTGCTCTGAGTTAGAGGCCCCTGCCCACGTTGGCAATAAGTTGTCCTGTACTCAGGGGAGCAGGTGATCTTATCTCTGTCTGTTTAATTTGCCTTCTGAGGGTAGGGCTGGCTCCCACTCCAAAGGAAGAGCTATGAAGCAGGGAGCTTTTAACTCCATTAGTCGTCAGCCTCATAGAAGCAACCTCAGCATGGGCTGCGTAGATTATGAGGATAGGGACTGTGTGGGCACAGAGCAGGATACATTGTCTTATATGGAAAGGCTATTAGGTGATTATGGTGGATTGAGGATGGCCGTAAATGACCACTCCTCCCATGAAGAAGTGGGGTTTATTTCCCCTCTCCTTGAATTGGGGCTGGCCCTGGAACTGCTAAATCAGTAGAACCTGTCAGGAACAATATCATGCCCATTTCAGGCCTAGCCTTCTGGATCTAGCTTCTTGTTTCCTCTCCCTGGGGCCACTCTTCCTTCTGGCTCTCTCCTTGGGAGCCCAGCCACCATGCTGTGAGAAGCCCCAGCCACATGAAGAAGCCATATGTGGGCACTTTGTTCAACAACCTCAGATGCGCTCCAAACCCACAGCCAGCATCAGCTGCCAGCCATGTGAGTGGGCCGTTTTGGATGTTCTAGAGGACCTCGGCCCCAGCCAACATCACATGGAGCAGAAATACCACCCAGCTGAGCCCAGTCAATCCACAGATTTGTGAGAAAAAAATTACAAGAGTTGCTGGTTTTGGACATTAGGTTTGGGAATGATTTGTTGCACAGTGTTAGATAATGAGAATAGTTTTCATTCATACTTTCCACACAATTTTAACCTAATTGCTAAAGTAAACTGACAAAAGTGAACCTTAAATTACCCATTGGCTTCCATCGCCATTGCAGAAAACCATTCCCACAATTCCTTTCAACACGCAAAAGAGGCTTGGAATTCCTTTGGCCTCTCTCTATTTTCCTTGTTGTAGCTGCATCCCATGGAGGGAATGTCTCAGGTATGGGATGCAGGCACAGAGGAGCTGGAAAAACAGAAGAGGGGCCTTTTCCAAATGAGTTAGTTGAGCCACTTGGGTTTGGAACCAATTTTACACAGATGGCTAAACACAACTCAGTAACCATTTTTGAGGTCAGTCTCTGTAGGAAAGTGCCAGGTGCCAAGACTAGGTGAGCCCAGATGGCTACATTCCCATCCTTTCTTGCATGGAAGGCTCATTCTGGGGACATGATATGACTCCTGATCACATTATGTGTGTGGTTTTGGCTTTGTTCCAACCTCACTGATTCCAGTCTCTGCAGCCTCCCAAACACTGTGTGCCCGGCTCAGCCTTGAAGTTTGCTCTAATCCCCCTCAAAGTCTCAGCCATCAGCTCCACCAGGATGGGACTATGACTTACTTTAGATTCTGGGCCCTCCTTGGCAAGTCAGGACAAAAAGACAAAAACCTGAAGCTCCTTTCTCTTTTTTCGTGGGAGTCCAGAGAAGAGACCAGATCTCTAGGAGAATGTGGTCCTAGGACCAGGGCTTTGAGCTTGAAATGAGAATGCCTTCAAAAGTTCTATTTCAATCACCCTTGCCCAAATTCCACTTTTCCTGCTGGGTTGTGATAATGGTTCAACTCAAGTGAACTCATTTATAACAGACAAATTTGCTTAATGCTCACACTATTGTTACCACACTTCCCATTTCAGACTTAAAGGAATTTGCAGCATGTTGGTTGTATTGTTTTTATACTGTCTGGAATATAAATGATAGCAGGAAGACCCTATTACTAGGAAAAAATAAAATTAAACAAGGTGGTCTGGGGTGAGTTATGCTGTTATGGAATTAATTTCACATATAGATTTGGATGATCTCATAAACTGTTCTTTGGGTTGGCAATTTCACCCTCGTCTGCTAGATTGAATTATTTCCTCATAATTCAGAACCCCCTGCCTAGTCTGTAACCAAGAACACCTTGTGTGTCTTGGCTGGCATGAGCAGTAGAAGACAGATATCTCCAATTGTCTGTGAGCTGTGGGCACTGAGCTCAGCCGCACGTGCCTGAGGGACAATTGGAGATATTGTTCAGGGTGCATTGTTGCAATATTAGGTGGTGGTGGGGTGGGGGTGGGGTGAGACAGAGGTGGGAGGGAACCCCTTGAGCACTGTACCTGCCAGGTTGTTAAGACTACAAGGTCTGTTTCTGACTCGTGAGCTCAACACCCATCAAACAATGGGATTCTCCAAAACTCTGCAGCCTCTCAGAAAGACAATGGTCCTGTGACCAAGCAGGCAGAGCCTAGCCTGCCATGGCTTCTGACATCCCTTGTAGAGGCGCAGCACTCAGATATTTGGAGGACAAAACTGGCTTCCTTGGGGACACGAATCTCAGATCCTTTAAATCTGGCGGAACAGGCAGGCAAGAGAATGCCCCAGAAATAAAAACTGCAGAGTGAAGATGTCTCCTTTTGACCCTTCAGGATGCAACAAATCACCCTCCTAAGTTGCACCCTCTTTTCTTCTAGGTGGGAGAGTGTGCAATTTCTCTTAACTCAGCATGGAGCGAAATCCTCCAAAGGCTTACCATGACCTGACCTCTACCCCCTGGGTCAGAGACAGGCTTGCTGGGTATATATCACTTACTCCCTCTGAAATTTGCAAATAAAACAGCCATGTAAGATCTATTGCCTCATCAAAGACCATGGAAACTGATCCAGAAACCACCTTTGCCACTGAAATCAATGGCCTCCCACCTTCCAGGGCCTGTGGGGCCCACATCACCATCAGCCTGGCTGGAAGAGACTCACTTACTCTGCTCCACCCAGCCACCCCTGGATTTGGGCTGGCAGCTGTCAGTATAACCCTCTGAGAATAATAATAACAGTAATAATAATAATTCTTAAAGATTTATTTATTTGAAAGTCAGAATTATAGAGAGAAAGAAAGAGAGAGAAAGAGAGGGATCTTCCATCCTCTGGTTCATTCCCCTAATGGCCAGAACAGCCAGGCCATAGCCAGCAGCCAGCAGCTTCATCCGGGTCCCTCAGGTGGCTGGCAGGGACCCAAGGACTTGGACCATCTTCTGCTGCTTTCCTAACCTCTTGACCACAGCACCAGCCCCAAGAATTCTTCTTTTAGCTCGCACTCTAAAAACTCAAACTTTATTTTGAAAAAAGCTTTCCACTGGGCCATTGCTATTTACAGGGTGAACAACCATCCCAGTTTGCCCAGGGTGGAGGGGCTTCCTGGGACGTGGGATTTTAGTGCTGAAACCAGAAACTCTAAGCAAACTGGGGCAGTCCTCACTATGGGAGCAGAGGAAATGGAGATGGTTTCTACAGTTCCACACAAGCTGCCTGCTAGCTGTGGACTGCAATTACTCTTTCCAGTCTCCAGTATGGTTAGTTCTGAGGTTGGTAGCCGGGGACCCCATTTGAGCCCTTTTAGCAAGTTGTGAGGAAAGGGCCAAAGCCAAAGTCAATCATGAGGGAAAGCCCCAAAAGCCTAGGTTATCCAAGTTGCAGGCCTCTATTTCTTCTGAGAGTGTGCCCCTCCCATGGGCGGCCCACTCACTCTACACCACCTGGAAAATCACACCAAGAGGCCAGTTGGGCGTGTTGGCAGCCAAAGCGTGTTGTAAGACGTGGGAGGGCTGGTCAGCAAATTCCCTCCTGCCTCGGGCCATCTGAGCATCTTTATAAGGTTCTCAGTCAGAAACCTCGGCTTTCCTCCAGGGCAGTTCCTTTGCTGAATCTGGGAAGGATACACAGATTATACGGAGTGGAGATGTTGGCTTTTGCCCAGAGGTGGCTTCTCAACCAGGGCAGAATGGGAAAGGTTGAAGCACCATCTCATTCTTGCCATATGGAAGCCCCAAGACCCTGCCCGCCCATTTGGGGCCTGTTGCTTAGTGGACTAGGCCACTGAGGATGGAACGCGAGCTTCAAAGATGTTCTCTTTTCACTACCTTGGCTGAGATCCTGCTTTTCCAGCCTTCAGAACTGTAGGCAGTGCAGGGCGGGGCGTGAAGTTCCCACGTAAGGGAGTTTAAGAAGCGGTGGGAGCAGCCACTTGATCCTAAGAGATTCCCTGCTCCATGCAGTTGGAGTGGGGCTTATGAACCAACTGGAAACCTGAACAGCGAAATTAAAATGTTACGGGAGCAGATTTGGAGTGACAGGTTCAGTTTTCCACAACTGGAAAAAATCACACAGCCATATCTGGATTTCTAGAGCACTGTTTTGGGACCAAATTACAGAAGAGTCACTGTGCCCTCCAAGAGGAAGGGTGAGAATCTTGCACAAAACCTGGAGCACTCTAGTTTGATATTCAAAGATCTGAGCCCTGATATTATGCGACTCCTCTCCAGGTTCTTTCAACCAGGCCGATTGTCTGCCTCTTCTTCCTTTGACTGTACCAGGCCCTGTCCTGCCTCTGTGTTTTCCTCCCCTACCATACCTAACATGTGTCTCTTCCTGACACCCTGTTCCCACCCTCCTTTCTGGGTGCCACTCACTGCTTCCTGCAAGAAGCCCTCTTGGATGCTCCAACCACCCCCCTTAGCTGAGGGAGAGCCCCATGCCCTATATGTTGCCACTTCAGTAGCCACATGTGCTCACCTGTCCCCCTCACCAGACTGCCGACTCCTGGAGGGAGTTTTCTGCATTTTCTGCATGTATACAAGCAGGTCTGGTCCAAGAAACTCAGTGGTGACAGCTGATGTTGTCTAATGACTGGGAAATCCTGAACAAAGCCGTGTGACGTGTCTGTACTCCATGGCTCAGTAGTTCCACTCCTAAGCATTTACCCAAGAGAAGGGAACCCCAAAATATCAATGTCATGGTTTGCTCAGAACAGCTCTATTCACAATAGTTCAAAACTGGAAACAACCCAGGTGTCCATAAACAGGAAAACAGGATCATACAATGGAATAGTACTCAGCAACAAACAAGAGCAAACCTGTAGATACATGAGATACTACACACAAGCCTTGGGTGTGTTAGGCTGTGTGAAACTTTGCACAAAACAGTGCATACTGTGTGATTTCATTTATATGGAGTTTTGGAACAGAAAAACTCATCTGTGTGAAAAAAAAAGTATCAGAATTGCACTGACTTTTAGGTGGGAGAGTGGGGACAGTGACAGAGAAAGGGGCATTCAGGAACTCTCTGGAAAAATGGTAATTATCCTGTGTCTCAATAAGGTTTCCAGATGTCTGCATTTGTCAAAGCTCAGCCACAACTGTCCACTCAAGACTTGTGCTCTTCCTCGAAGGCAAATTCATCTCAAAAGAAAAAAAGAACAAATGTAGAATACTAATAATGTGCATGTCAAAGAGTTCTGATACCTGTGATTTACTTTAAAATGCATTAGAAGAAGAGCATTGAAATAAAAGAGTTGGTGACAGACACCTGCCCTCACTCCGATCCCAAACCCCTGCCCTTTAAAGCTGCCACTATTGGGTTGGAGGGAGGAGGGGGAGAGGAGCTGGAAGAATGAGCTTCTCTTCTGACTAGGCTTTGGGAGAGGAGGTGGTGTCCTTGGGGGACAGCAGAATTCCTGGGAGCCAGGAGGAGGACGAATGAGGTGGGAGTGGTGAAGTTTGCCGCTGGTGGAAAGGATCAGGTGCGAAGTAGCACTGGGGTCTCAAGGGACTGGAGGTGGAGGCCCAGAGTGAGGCAGGGCTGGTTGTGGGCTGGCTGGGAGCAGCATGGCTTACGGCTTTGATCTCCAGCCACTACCCAAAGGCCAGCCTGGTCCCTGGCACATACCAGGTAGGAAGGAATGTTTGTCGAATGACAGGCTGGCCCAGCTCACTCCATCCCTGGGCCTTCAGCCATCGAAGTCCAGAGTGAAATTCCTGGTTCAAAGGACTATCTTTTCTTGGGAAACATTGATAATCCAAACCACATCTAACCTCATTCTTCCTTTGATAGGGTAACTGGGCTGGCAGATCAGAGGAGAGCCATAGATTTGGTCCATCTGGATTTCAGCAGAGGTTGCAAACTGGCAGCCCTCGGGCTGGCTCCAGCCCACAGATGTGTGATGTGTTTTGTTTGGCCTCCCAGAGGGTGGATTTTTTTTTTCTTTCTAAGCTTAGTTTAGCTGCCAAGATTTTAAAATCACATAAAATCCGGATTGTCTGCATCTCTTAAAACATTGGAAGATCTGGCAACCATGGACCTAAGTGGTGACACTTGGCAAGAAAGAGAGGCAGCTTCCTCTGGAGGCCATGCCACCACTGCCCACCCCCCACCTCACTCTTGTACCCTAACGTGCCCTCTGGGCATGGGCATCCCACCCTTGCATGTCATGTCACTTGTGTGACAAGAGGGAGAAGTCAAGGCGGACAGTAACTCTAAACCGACCTTCATACAATAAATACCAACTGAGCACAGTGTTTGGTTCTAAGGATATGGTGGAGAACAAAATGTTTTCTAGAGGAATTTGGATTCTGGAAGAGTACACAGACAAAAAAGAAAGAAGAAAGAAAAGAAGAAAGAAGATCCTTACAAACTGTAATAATTGTTACAAGGAGACAAGATGAAAGAGGGGTGCCATAGACCATGATGGGGTGGGGGGGACGTTCTGCCTTAGACAGGGGTGGGAAGTCCTCTCAGCCTGATGTCCTACAAGATGGGACATCAGGAGACAGAGCCGACCTGGAGGGGAGGCCATGGCTGGGGAGGTGCCTGGATTTCTCCAGGAGCTGAGAGAAACACCCATGAAGTCAAGAGTGTTTCAATGAGAGTGGAGCAAGGCAAGGTCGGAGAGGGGGGCCAGTGGATGGGACTTGAACACCAGGTAAGAGTTTAGATTTTCTTCTGGACACAGTGGGAAGGCTCTGAAAGTTTGGGACAAGGGAGAAACACGATGTGCCAGCAAGAGGCGAGGGTGGTTTGACCAGCAGAGGAGGAGAGGAAGAGAATCAAGTACAACTGAATGCATAGCTGGATGCAAGGGAAGGTAGTCCTGAAAATTCTATCAAATTTGTACCAGAAGAAAATTTGTGGAGGGATTTAGGCAAAGATTTCCCAGGATAATGTAATTTAATCTTGGTTTCTTTCAAAATGTAAGGTGTTTTCACATCCATGACGGCTTCCTTTGAGAGCAGTATATAACCTAAAGCAATTTACTGCTAACTGAAAATGTTCAAAATCCATATAGATTTTGCATTCTATTCCATAAGTAGCTGTACTCAGTCTGATTTTCAAACATTGTCGATGGCACAGCATCAAAGTATAAACAGAAAAAGAGCCAGGCATCCCTCCCTACGTCACTGGCTAAGGCTCTGTCAATGGCTCTCAACCCCATCTGTGTATTAAATTTACCTGAGAAGTTTCAACAGATGCTGGAGCCTGGGCCGGCCTCCAAGAGGCTCTGACTGAATTGTTTTGGGGCATGACCTGGACACGCGGACTTCTAAAGCTCCTGGGTGACTGAAATGTGGCCACGGAGATCTGCTCCCTGGAGTGGAGGTTCTCCAAGTGTGGCAGCCAGGCCAGTGGCAGCCACACAATCCGGGAACATCAGAAATGCCAGGCTCTCCGTATTCACCCCAGACCCTCCAAATCTAAAGTTCTGGAGCGTGGGACCCAGTGATTGACTTCTTGAAAAAAAAAAAAAAAAAAAAGATTTGGGGCCAGCATTGTGGTATAGCAGGTAAAGCCGCCATCTGAAGTGCTAGCATCCCCTATGGGTGCCAGTTCAAGTCCTGGCTGTTCTACTTCTGATCCAGCTCCCTGATAATGTGCCTATGAAAGCAGCAGAGGATAGTCCAAGTCCTTGGACCCCTGCATCCACAAGGGAGACCTGGATGAAGCTCCTGGCTCCTGGCTTTAGATCAGCCCAGCTCCAGCCATTGCAGCCATATGGGGAGTGAACCAGCAGATGGAAGATCTCTCTCTCTCTCTCTGCCTCTCTGTAACTCTGCTTTTCAAATAAATAAAATAAATCTTAAAAGATTTATTTAAAAGGCAGAGTGGACAGAGAGAAAGGGAGAGAGAGAGAGAGAGAGAGAGAGAGAATGAAATCTTTCATCTTCTGGTTCACTCTCCAGATGGCTGCAATGTCTGGGACTGGGCCAAGCCAAAAGCAGAAGACTGGAACTCCATCTGAATCTCGCACATGGGTGACAGGGGCCCTAGTACTTGGCCATCTTCCTGCTGCTTTATCAGGTGCATTAGAAGGGAGCTGGATTAGAAACAGAGCAGCCTAACTCAAACGGGTGTTCCAATATGGGATGCCAGTGTTGGAGGAGGCAGCTTAATGCCACAATGCTGGGCCATTGGGTGAGGGAGAGCGAGGAGGTGCTGTCTTTTCTGTTTGCCAGATGGGCAGAGGGAAGCAGAGAGAAATGTGGTGATTTCCCAGTCAATGGCAAAGGAGGGTCCCAAACACAGGACTTCTGAAAGCCAAGGTAAGGGCAGAAATTCACAGCCACCACCACCTGCATGCTGACAGGTTTGATATCAGGGTAGACAAACACACTCTGGGTGTGTGGAACAGTTGGAGGGTCAGCAAACTGGTTCTGATCAGAGCCAGACAATAAATAGCCCTGCGGGCCCCACTGTCTGTCAAAAGCGCTTAGCTATGCTGGTGAACATGAATGTGGACATAGGCAGTACTTGAATGAAAGAGTGTGGCTATGTTCCAATAAAACTTTATTTACAAAAGAAGGTGGAGGGCTGGCTTTGGATGTCGGACTAGAGTCTGCCCTGGGTTTAGAGCGCAGGCCTGGGCCGGGCCCCTGTTGAGTACCCATCTCTCCACCCCTGTTATACATGAGGAGCTATGAGACCCTGCTGCCTCGTGGCCTAAAGCTAAGAAGTAGTGGGGGCTGAGACCCAGCTAGAGGAAACGGAGATGGCTTTTCTGGCTTCTCACCTGCACCTTGGGAGGGGAGGTTGATGGAATCCAAGGCCTCCATGGGTCACATGACCCAAGGTGGCAGGATTGGCCAGCCCATTCCCTGCAGGTCCTGCAGGGGCAGGGAACCAGTGAGCTTGTTATCCAAACTTGGTGGCTCATTCTTCTAAAAATTAACTCCATGGAAAATCTTGGAACATTATAATGCCACTGAATACAGAAGGAAAATAACAACTGAACTAGATAAATAGTGAGGAAAAGCCATCTGAGGTACCAGAGGGAGGGTTCCTGGCCGGGTAAAACACACTCAGTTTCAAACCCACAGAATAATTGCAGAAGTCAAAATCCCACGCACATTTAACCCTGTGATTTCTAAGAAACGAAATGCAGTTTGACAGAAATAGAGGGCCATCGCGTGAGGAGTGACAAATCAGAGCCTCATAGAATTTTTCTTGCTTTAAAAATTTATTTTGGGCTGGTGCTATGACGCAGCGGGTTAAAGCCTCAGCCTGCAGTGCTGTCATCCCATATGGGCTCTGGTTCTAGTCCTGGATGCTCCTCTTCCAATCCAGCTCTCTGCTATGGACTGGGAAAGCAGTAGAAGATGGCCCAAGTCTTTGGGCCCCTGCACCTGCATGGGAGACCCAGAAGAAGCTCCTGGCTCCTGGCTTCAGATCAGCTCAGCTGGCCATTGTGGCCATTTGGGGAGTGAATCAGCAGATGGAAGAAAAGACCTCTCTCTCTCTACCTCTCTGTAACTCTGTCTTTCAAATAAACAAAAATAAATCTTTAAAAAATTTATCTTAAAATATTTGCTTTAACACTTAAATATGTATGCTGCATGTATTCACATTATGCAGCTTAATGATATTATGGAAACCTGTGGCTCCATCACCAAAGAGCTAGGATGTCTGATAATGCACACACCTAACGCTGTCTCTCCACCCAGGGGCCCAGGTCTCCTCCACACAGGCAGTCATTGTCCTAAACATCAGGGTTTGTTGCTGCTGGTGTGTGTGCAATCATGCTGTGTGTGCACCTGCACAGTGTTCGGCTTACTTTTGCTTGTTGTTGAGTTTTATAAACTACTTTGTGTGGTCTCCTGGCTCTTTTTCTCTCCACTCCAGGTTTTCAAGATCTTTCCATGTTGGATACAGTTGCGGTACCTTCATGTTCACTGATGTATAACATTTGCATTACATGACTATGTTGCAATTTATTTATTCCTTCTTTTGTCAATTGCTGCAGGTTAGTAGTACTTAAAAAATTCTCAAAAAAATTTCCAGATTAAAAAAAATGTTTGGTCCCATTCTTGCACTGCTACTAAAAGCATGACTTCCCATTGCTTTACACCAAGTATGTGTGTGCTTGAGTATATATGCTTGTATTATACAATATTTCAAGCAGATAGCAAAGTCTATATGTTGAATTCCACAGATATCCATCACCCATCTCCAGTAATGATAAAATCATGACTAATGATTTTATTCCATAATGTTCCCAATTCCCTCCCCACTGAGTTATGTTAAAGTGCATCTCAGATGTTATATTTTTTCATTCATACTTTAATGAGTATTTCTCTAAAATTAAGACACTTGGGAATGGGTATATGGCCTAGAGTTTAAAATGCTTCCTAGGATACCCACATACCAGGGTTCAAGTACCAGCTGTGTTCCGAATTCCAGCTTCTTGGCAGACAACGGTGATGGCTTAAGCACATGGGGCCCTGCCACCTATGTGCAAGATCTGAGCTGAGTTTCTAGCTCCCAGGTTCAGTCTGGTCTCACCCTGGCTGCTGCGGTCATTTGGGGAATGAACTAGCAGATGGGCACTCCCTATGTCTATTTGGCTGTCTCTGTCATCTCTCTGCCTCTCAAATAAAAATAAAATAAAGTCACTTAGGGGCCAGCACTGTGGTGTAGCAGATAAAGCCGCCACTTGCAGTGTCAGCATCCTGTATGGGAGCCAGTTCGAGTTCCTGCTTCACTTCAGATCCAGCACTCTGCTATGGCCTGGAAAAGCAATAGAAGATGACCCAAGTCCTTGGTCCTCTGCACCTACATGGGAGACCCAGAAGAAGATTCTGGCTCTTGGCTTCAGATTGGCACAGCTCCATCCATTGCAGTCATCTGGGGAGTGAACCAGTAGATGGAAGATCTCTCTCTCTCTCTCTCTCTCTCTCTCTCTCTGTCTCTGCCTCTGTCTCTCTTCCTTTTGAATAAATAAATAAATAATAAAGTCACTTAGAACATAACCGACATATCATTGTCAATTCAAAAAATAATTCCCTCAATTATCTGTAAACTTTTTACAGCTTTTTTGGCTCAAGATTCACGGTGCATTTGAGATTTGATTGCTATATCAATTCTCTCAATGTACATTTTTTCTCTCTCTCTCCCTTTCCCTTATTTGTGGAAGAGATCAGCTGTGGGGAAAGTTTTAGCTGTTGATTATCCCTAGGTTGGCTTTAGGGCTTTTCATGTTTCCTAATTTTTCTTTTTGCAACTTATTCAGAAAATTAATTTTCCTATGTAAATTACCTGCATCTCTGGGCCTTACTGCACTAATGGCACAGGTGCAGCAGCACGCCTGTAATTACCAGCTACAGCAGGGGGCAGGTCTCAACAAGACGTTTTTGTTCTAGGGGTGGCCCTTGTCTGTCTGCCAGGCTCTGCAGAGGAGAGGGGTGAGGAAAAGCCAGGACCTGCTCCGGGGGTAGAGGATGGGGTCGGGGAGGGGGCAGTGCACACTCCCCTGACAACTCTTTCTCCCCGCCAGAGGCCATGCAAAGGTAACATCTGGATTCTACAGTGGGGTGCTGAGGAGGAGGACTGAGAAGCCCAATGCAACACTGCAGCTCAGCTCCCCTTATTTCTGGGGGAAGCGGGAGTTCATTCTTCACTCATTTACAATGAGTCACTCTGGCCTCGCACGACGGGGTAGGGGTCATCATCAGAATTAGAATCAGCAGCCATCAAGAACAGGCCATACCCTGCCCCAGTGAAGTGGGCAGCCTCTGGCCCCGGGGACCTGAAAGCCGAGTGCCCTAGGAAGAGGTGCCGTTGAGACCCAGAGCCAGCACTGTAGGGTTGCTAACCCAGGGGCGCTGGGGCTGCAACCTGCCCAGCAAGCTCAGGTGCTCCCTGACCACACCAAGCAGCAAGGCTGTGGGGTTGGGTGGTCCAGTCATTCGTCAAAGCTGCGAAAAAATTGAACTGTAGGCCGAGTGTCGCTCCCCCTCTTCGTGGAGGAACGACACTAAACCCTGCCTAGGTTTCCTATCCGAGTCACGGCACCATTATGTCGCTCCCCCTCTTCGTGGAGGAACAACACAGGACCCTGCGCTGTTCTTTTGTCTGCTTGGCCCTCCCCGGGTTTGCTGCTGGTTCTTCCCGGGTTGGCTACCGACCCTTCCACCTCCGTGGAAGGGCGGTTCCCCCTGCCACATTCCCCACTTCCGCGGGGGAGCTGCACACCGCCGGCCGGCTCTCTCGGGGGCTGCTCAGGTGTTCCTTCAGATAGATGTTCCTGGTGCATGTTGTCTCTCTCCTCCTTTATAGTCCTCTTCCACCAATCCCAACTCTGCTACCCACAGGCCGAGTACGCTGCTCTCCTCCAATCAGGAGCAGGATCAGCTCCTGCAGGTCACTACTCAAGTTGGCGAGAGGCAGCTGCGTAGAAGTTGTTACTCCCTTCTCAGCGCCATATTATGGGAGAGCAGATGCATAGAATAAGTCTTAATTCCAGTAACTTAGTCTAGTCCGAGTTGCTCCCCACAGCCGAGGGAAGAGGATGCCTGCACAGGAAGGCAGAGGCCTGTGGGGGTGTCAGTGGGCAGGATTGCAACGTAACTGTGTCTTCCTGGGAGATGGTGGCTGCACTGAACAGGGAAGTGAGGTTAGAAGGAGCCGTGAGCCCCGGAGCTCCCTCATTCTGCCTTTGAACTACACTGAAACAAGTTGTTCACATACTGCAAACCACATCCCTGACACAGGAAGCGAGGCTTGTAGGGGGAAGGGAGGGTTGGTCTTGGGCAAGAGCCGCGTTAAACCTTTGTGATGGCAGCTACCACATCCCAGGTCATAGGAGGCCTGGACAGTGCCTGCAAAGACAATGTCCATGACAGAAATTGCAGCTCCCACTCTGACATCAAAGGTGTCAAATTTGGTAAGGAGCATGCCATCAAGGGGCTGAGGTGTTGGAGCCACAAAATAGTCAGCCAAGGCTCTTCTGAACTTGACACTGGTCCTGGGCTTCACTGCATACTAAGGGCTCTCCTACAAATAGCCTCAAGTCAGGGATATTAACAGCAATGTTTGGACAGGGCAGTTGTCAGAGGGCTTTGTTTTACATGTGGCCAGCAGTGTCCACCAGCACCACCATCAAAGTCTTGGTTATAGGCAGAGACAATAGCTTTCATGTGATGCTAGCAGCATTCCGGCCATAACCTTTCCAAACAGCTGTGCCATAGTGCGGCCACCATTGCTCTTGGGGGGGTGTGGGGCACTCAGACTCTGGGTGTACATGCACAGCTGCTCCACCACCCTGGCATGAACACATTACAGGTGGTGAGGGGGGCACTGAAGCCATTTTCCAGTAGCCAGGAGGAAATCTGAGCTATGTTGGTAGACTTCTCCATGTCCTGGGCACCACAGAAGGTGATGACTAAGAGCACTGGCTGCACCATGCACCTGTGTGCCCCAGGGTGCATCTGCATGATTCAAAGGCTGCAGAGTCTGCATTGGAGATTCCTGCTTTGCTGGGGATGTCACCAGGCTGAATGCCTCCTCACTTTCCATTCCAGCTTGTTGGTAACAGATTCACAACATCAGCAAACACAGATAACCATGAGATGCTCCTGCGTCTTGTCCAGAGCAGATTCCTGTCTCGGATGGATCAAGGTGCTTTGGCATCCCAAGCATGCCACCCAGAGGTAGGGAGCACTCAGCCTGGGGGTTCTGAGTGGCCCCTTCCTCAACTGAGCGGCTGCAGTCCAGCTCCAGAAGTGAATGTGCCCATCAGGGCAGCCCCGGGAGTTCTGTGGGTGGAGAGACTACAGGATCCAGGACTCCCTTATGAACACTGCCTTCCAGTTCTCACACCCGGAGTGGTTTTTTCCCTTTCTTCTTTGCCTGTCTGGTTCCACAGACTTCCTGTACTTCTCCATACCCATCCCATGCTTCTCGACAAACTCGTCTCGCTCCCTGCCTATTGGCTCTACTTTGGAAAGTCCTACTCCATACTTAAATGCAGCGGGAGACCTGGCTGCTCTACAGGGATTGCTTTGCTGGAAGCCAAAGGGCCATCAGAGCTTCCTCTTTGCCCCCAACCAATTTTTTTTTATGTTCTTTTGCTTTTTCCTTGGACTTTCCCACTTGTGTGTCTGTCATTCACAGATCTCAAAGGTTCCTTGGCTTTTTCATAATCTTCACATTTCTTCATGGTGGTGAGAGCACGGGTCTCACTGCTCTCCTTTGCTTCACAAAGAAGCCTTGGGAAGTCTTGGACATGAACAGTGCCATTCGACAGACTTCCAGCATTTTGTTGTTGAAGCTGGGTGTGGTACTTGTGCCCAGAAAGCCAGTGCTGGTCATTCGTCTATCAGTTTATCCGCCTAGATGGTTGTTAGGCTCTTCCAAACACCAACCAGCCTCATCAGCTCAAACTACTTGTCCACTCTATACCTGATGTGAGTGAAGGAGTTGTTGCTTCTTTCAGGTTCCCGCAGTAGCCCAGTAGGAATCAACTGATTAAGGGGCCAGCACATAACTTGCTCACGCCCTGGAAGCTCCAGAGCATGAGCATGTCCTTGGAGACAAATTCAAGTGCAGTGTCAGTAGCAAAAGAGAAGCTGGGACCAACACTGGAGCTCAGATTACCATCACTGCTGCTTCCTCCTAGTTTTTCTTTTTTAAAAAAATATTTATTTACTGATTTGAAATGGAGAAAGAGAGAGAGGAACAGACAGATGTCCTATCTACTCGTTAACTCCCTAAATGCCCACAACAGTTGAGGCTGGGCCAGACTGAAGCTAGAAGCCAGGAACTCAATCTAGGTTTCCCACATGGGTGACAGGGACCTAAGTACTTGGGCCATCACTGCTGTATCCCAGGGCATGCATTAGGAGGAAGTCGGAATTGGGAGCAGAGCAAGATACCCAACCCAGACACCCCATTGTGGTACGTGGGTGTCCCAAGCAATTGTCTTAAGAGCTACACCAAATGCCCAGCCCCCAATTTTTCTTGGCTCATTATTCTTGGTTTCCTATTCATCTGACCATTTCTCCAGCTTCAGTTGATTTCCACGAAGATGTTCATGGCGTTTCTGCTCATGGTGTTAATTTCTGCTCCTCCATCTGTTCTTGCGCTCCCTGTTCATTCCCACATCTTTTCTGCCTGCCTTTTCTTACTTGACAGGCCTTCCACGTGACCTCTTTTGCTGAGTGACAAGAAGTTTGTCATTGTCTTAGTGCATTCGGGCTGCTGTACCGAGTGCCACGTGGGGAGTGGCTTATAAAAGATGGACATGTATTTCTAGAGGCTGGAAGGCGAGGCCAGCAGACCTAGGTTCTGGGGAGGGCCTGCTGCTGAGTTGCAGGCAGCTGTCTGTGTAGGGCCTCTTTGCGTGTCTTTGTCAGGGGGCACTAGTCCCATTCATGAGGGTGCTGCCCTCAGGATAAATCACTTCCCAAGGCCCCACTTCCCAACACTGCCTCCTTCCGGGTTTGGATGGCAACATGTGGACTGGGGGAGGGGAAGGCGTAAGCATGCCAACCACAGCTGCCACTTGGGCTCTCTTGAGCCTCTCTCCGGTTCCTTAGCGTTTTATGTTACCATGATCATTCTTCTAGTTCATTCGGGTTTATTTTGTTCTTTGTCTCACTACTTCATTTAATTTGCAGCTGCTCTGTTTGCCTAAATACAAAAATTTCAGGCATAAATACTTTTTAAGTGGGGCCCTCCTTGTGGTGCAGGAGGTTAAGGTGTTGCCTGTGGTGCCGGCTGGAATCCCAGCTGCTCCACTTCTAATCCAGCTCCCTGCTAATGCGCCTGGGAAAGCAGTGGAGTGTGGTCCAAGTGCTTGGGCCCCTGCACCCACGTGGGAAACTGGGATGAAGCCCATGGCTGCTGGCTTCAACCTGGCCCAGCCCTGACATTGTAGCAATTTGGAGAGTGAACCAGCTGATGGAAGATCTCTCTCTCTCTCTCCCTCTCTCTCTCTCTCTCTCCCCCTCTCCCTCTCCCTCTCCTTCTCATTAATTCTGACTTTCAAATAAATAATCATAAAAAAAAAAACCTTCTAAGTAAAATTTTTTTCTACATCCCATAAGATAGGACATGTACTGTTTTTGTATTTATTTTCTTCAGATCTGTTTCATTTACTCTTAATTTATTTTTGTTATTGACTTCTAACTAAATTGTAGGGGGGATAATTACTAATTCCTCCTTAGCATTTATTGTGACTTGCAATATGAACTAATAAGCGATGGAGTTGTGTGGAGGGCTCGCAGTCTTGGGAGGCATCTGTACCCTCTGTGTGGCATAGCGTTCTCTCTGTGCCCAGTACACTCTTGCTATAGGAGCTGCTTCTATTCCGTTTCAACCAATATTTTGTCTGTTTCACCTACCAGTTATTAAGAAATCTGCCACCTTTATGGTGAATTGATAAACCTTGTATGTTTATCAACTTTTTAAAAAAGATTTATTTATTTATTTGAAATGCAGGGTGTCAGAGAGAGAAGGAGAAACAGGAGTGGGGGTAGGGTGAGAGAAGGCTCTTCCAGCCATTGGTTCATTTCCCAAATGGCCATAAACAGCCAGGATGGGGCCAGGCAGAAGCTGGGAGCCAGGAACTTCATCCAGGTCTTTCATGTGGGTGGCAGGGGCCCAAGTACTCAGATCATCTGCTGAGGTTTTTCACAGGTGCATTAGCAGGGAGCTGGATCAGAAGCGGAAATGCCAGGACTAGAGCCAGCACCCCAATCCCAGATCTGGTATTAACCCACTGTGCCACAATGCCGGCCCTCTCCTTGTTCTTTATAGAACCACATCCTTTATATTTGGATGATGAGTTATTTTGGTTCTTTCTCTTTTCTTTTTCCACTGTTATTCTCTCTCTTGGTTTGGATTCATACATTCTTTTGCATTTTTTTAGTGGTTTCTCTTGGAAGATTATAATGCTTTTCATCCTAGAAAATTTAAGCTATGCTTCTTCTATCCTGAATGAATGCAAGCATCTCACAACATTCCTCCTCCCAATTCACATGCTACTTTAGGTACAATGTTTACCCTAACCTTTTTATATAAAAAAAATGTATTTATTTGAGAGGCAGCAGCAGCAGCAGCAGCAGCAGAGAGAGAGAGAGAGAGAGAGAGAGAGAGATTGGTTCTAGCTCCCTATTCATTCTGCAAATGCCAGGACTGGCTCAGGCTGAGCCAGGAAATAAGAACTCATTACAGGAGTCCCATGTAGGTGGCAGGAATCCAACTATTTGATCATCATTGCTGCCTCCCAGGGTCTGCATTGGCAGGAAGCTGGGGTCAGGAACTGGAGGTGGGCGTTGAACCCAGGTACTCTGAAGTGGAACATGGATGTCGTAACCTCTAGGCCAAGTCTGACCCCATCCTGTCTGTAACCAAACAAGTTAGATGTATTGCGACTATTTTTACCATTTTTTTTTTCAAGCGTGCACTGGTTTATTGACCAAACCTCACATTCCAGACAACTTGTGTGACAGGCCAGGAAACTCCTCCAGGCCTGTGGCAGCTGAACACAGTTCCTTGGTGGAAAAGTTTACTGGGACACAGCTCAGGCAGGGTTTATAAATAGGAGGCCAGCGCCTTGGAGGAGTCCTACATGGGTCTTCCGAAGAAAACGACTGGATCCCCCGAAAGAACTCCACAATCAAAAGGTGCAAAAGATGAAGAGACTCAGTGTGGCCCGTGATGGGGAGAGAGAGGAGTTCTGCAGCCACTGTGGGGTGAGGGCTATTCCTCTTCGGAACCAAGCCGGGCTCTCAGGGCCTCGGCTGGCCTACCAGTGAAGGCCTGAGGGTGGCGTCTTCTCATCTTCATTGCTTTCCAGGGAGAAGGGTGGGCTCCGGACATCAAAGTGGCAGCCATCAGGACTCTCAAAGTGGAATGTGCCCCACGTGTGCCCACTAGACGTTTGCAGGGAGTCGTGGCTGCTGTTCTGGGATGCAGGCTCCTCCCTGGATAACACTGGTTCCCTGCCTTGGCCTCGCACTGTTCCCAAGGTGCCAGAGAGGCTAAATACCCTCCAGTGCCACACCCGGAGCTGCGCGACGTCACTGCCAAGGTCACTGTCAAGGTTCTCCAAGCGGATGCGGTAGCACCCACCAGTAGACATGGGAATTCTGGGCTTCCCTCACGCCCGTGTAGACGGGGATGACAGCGACACGGATGTCCTCAGTTGTTTCCGGGTGGACACTGGAAAGCTCCAGCCAGGGCTGATTCTTCTCTTGCTAGGCCCGTAGTGTCTCCCGAGCCACAGAAGGAGGTGCTTAGTCTGGTCGTATAGAAGAAAACTTTCAAAGCGCTCCCGCTGGATGTAAACCTAATCACTGGAAGTGTAGGGCAGGCTGTCCTCATGGCTGACATAGTCCAGGCCTGGGATGGCATACAGGGCCCAGCTGTCATCATGGTTAGCCAGGGAGGTCACAGCTTCTGAGATCTCTGAGATCTACGTAGAAGTCACGGGCATCCTGGTAGTAAGTGTGAGTTTTGCCTTTCACCTCCTTAGAGCCAGGGCTGGGAGGGCTCTATGTTTCTCTGGAGGTGTAGAAGCCACATCCCTGTCATATAGCCGGGCCTGCCAGGGAAATAGGACAAGGCCTCGGTAGCCAAAACACTGTAAAGGAAAAGCTGTCCGGTCTCATTTTCCACTCTGCTTTTGCACCTCAAACACTCTGACTGTTTCCAGCACTTTGCCCTCTGGTCGGTTTGGGACGAGAGATTCCTCCGCATCACCATGGTCACCGCTTGAAGGAAGGCCCCTGCTACCCATGCCACACAGAGTGGCCTCAGTCCACTGTGCCCAGTCAGCGACCGGGACCACCAGTGGCTGCCCACGGCCAGGCCCGCAGGGCTTCACAACCTGCCTTAGCCTGCCCAGTGCCCGCTTGGCTGCTGATGTGTTTTTACTATTATTTTAACACAGGCCGGCGCCGCGGCTCACTAGGCTCAGCCTCCGCCTTGCGGCGCCAGCACACTGGGTTCTAGTCCCAGTCGGGGTGCCGGATTCTGTCCCGGTTGCCCCTCTTCCAGGCCAGCTCTCTGCTGTGGCCAGGGAAGGCAGTGGAGGATGGCCCAAGTACTTGGACCCTGCACCCCATGGGAGACCAGGAAAAGCACCTGGCTCCTGGCTCCTGCCATCGGATCAGCGCGGTGCGCCGGCCGCAGCGCGCCGGCTGTGGCGGCCATTGGAGGGTGAACCAACGGCAAAGGAAGACCTTTCTCTCTGTCTCTCTCTCTCTCTCACTGTCCACTCTGCCTGTCAAAAAAAACAAAACAAAACAAAACAAAAAACAACTATTATTTTAACACATATGTTTTTCACTATATTTTCTCAGCATTTCTTTTATCTCAAACTCCTTGTGGGTTAACTTTCCTTCTTGCTGAAGGGTAATACTTTAGATTGAGATATTTCTTATTAAATGTCCTGTACAGTAGACTGTCTTGGAAAATACTCTAATTTTACCCTCATTCTTGAAGGAAAGTTTTGTTGGGTACTGAAATAGAAGTTATTGTCTCTAAAATATTTAAAGAAATTGGTCTACTGCATTTTGATCCCCACATTTGCCCTTATTTTTTGTTATTTTAAATATCATTCCTTGTGGATAATCTTTCTCCAATGGCTGCTTCTAAGATCTCCCATTTGTCTTTGGTATTCTACAATTTCATTGTAGAATTGTGACTAGGCATTGATTTCTTGCTGTTTTCCCAAATTTTATTTTTTAAAAAATTGAATTAAAAGAAAACTTAAATACTAATACAATGAATGTCTATTTACTTATCTATATTCATGTCAACATTTTGCTACATGTATTTGACTTTTTTTTAATTATTTGAAAGTAAGTTTAATTTTTTTCTTTTTTTAAAGATTTATTTATTTATTTGAAAGGCAGAGTTACAGAGAGGCAGAGGCAGAGAGAGAGAGAGAGAGAGAGAGAGAGAGAGAGAGGTCTTCCACCTGCTAGTTCATTCTCCAGATGGTAGCAATGGCCAGAGCTGTGCTGATCTGAAACCAGGAGCAGAAGCTTCCTCTGGGTCTCCCATGTGGTACAGGGACCCAAGGACTTGGGCCATCTTCTACTGCTTTCCCAGGCCATAGCAGAGAGCTGGATCGGAAGTGGAGCAGCTGGTACATGAACCGGTGCCCACATGGGATGCCGGCACTGCAGGTGGTGGCTTTACTTGCTGAGCCACAGTGCCAGCCCCTGAAAGTAAGTATAGATCATAGGACTTCATCCTAAATATTTCAGCAACCACCTCTTAAGACCGAATGTCTGTTACATGAACTTGATACTATTTACTCTATAAAAGTGACCAAGAGTGGACTTTTAGCACAGTGGCTAAGTTGCCACTTGGGATGCCCACATTCCATATTGCAGTGCCTGATTTGAGTTCTGGCTCCTCCACTTGTGATCCAGTTTCCTGCTGTTGCTCACTGTGGGAGGCAGCAGATGATGTGTCTCTGCCACTGTCGTGGGAGAGCCAGATTGATTTCTGAACTCCTTATTTCAGCCTGGCCCAACCCTGAATATTTTGAGTATTTGGGGAGCGAAGTAGCAGGTGAAAGATCTCTGTTTGCCTCCTTCTTTGTTTCTCTGCCTTCCAAATAAAATGAAAATAAACAATTAAAAATATTTTTAAATGACAATTCCACAGTATTAATATATAGACTGTATTCATAGTTTTATAAGTATTCTCAAATTTTCTTTTATAGTTTTTGGTTTTAGATTAAAGACTTGATTAAAGGCCATAATTGGTTGGTATGTCTCATTAGTTTCTTTGATGTTTTTACAATTTGATTCTGTAATTTGCTTGGAATAAAATCCACCCATTGAAGTATGCGGTCTGATGCATGTAGCTCTATGCAGTTGAACAAATATCACCACAGCCAAGTTAGGGAGCCCTCCATCAGCCCTACAAGGTCTCTCATGGCTTAGTCAGTCTGTGCTCTCATGTAGATTCTGATCTCCATAGATTTGCTTTTTCTAGAAATTTCATAGAAATGTTTTATGTGGTCTTTTGTATCTGGCTACTTTCATCTAGGAGAGTGGTTCTGAGGCTCATCTGTCTTGTTGCATGTATCAGTAGCTCATTTGTTTTTGGTGGTATTATTCCTTTATATGAATACAGCTCCCGTTGTTTATCCATTCACTTAGTGATGAACATTTAGGTTGCTTCTGGTTTTAGGCTATTGTTTCCATCTATCGGGCCCATCTTGTAATCCTTATGGACAAATTTTTCTTGAGTAGACAATAGTGACATTTCTGGGTTATATAGTAAGTGTATGTTCAAACTTAAAGGAAAAAAGTTGTCTTTGATAATTAAACTGTAACCTTTCCTTCATGACTGCCTGACATAAGATCTTTTAGGAGTTAATTAAATGAGCAACAGAGTACGTGATGCAACCTATTCTGTCTTGCGGCCAGTTTCCACTGCTGAATGCACTGTGAGGGCACCTCAGCTTGCTCATGTGAACACAGACTCAGAAGCAAGCCCAGCTTATTCTGAATTGCTTCTAAATCAGCTACTGGTTCTCTGACGTCGAGTTATTTAGTGCCCTGTTCCCCTCTTTTCTTACTATCTCAGGGCTATTATACAGAATAAATGAATGAAAATTATAAAGACTTAGTGTCTGGCACATAGTAAGTCTTACGGGTTAGCTTCTAATAATTGAGCTTGACGAGTCTCCCTCTTTTTTTTATTTTTTTATTTATTTTTTATTTTTTTACGAGTCTCCCTCTTAACTATTAACACTGGCCAGTGGTTTTGGATGGAACAAATATATATGCATAGGAAATCACGAGTTTCTGAGTTCTAAGACTATTTTAAAAATATTTATTTATTTATTTGAGAGGCAGAGTTACAGAGAGAGAGAAGGAGCGACACAGAGAGAAACCTTTCATCCACTGGTTCACTCCCCAACTGGCTGCAATGGCCCTGGCCTGGCCAGGCCAAAGCCAGGATCTGGGAGCCTCCTCCAGGTCTCCCATATGGATGGCAGGGGCCCAAGAACTTGGCCATCTTCTGCTGCTTTCTCAGGCACATTAGCAGGGAGCTGTATCAGAAGTGGAGCAGCTAGGACTCGAAGTGGCACCCATATGGGATGCTGGTGCTGCAGGCCGTGGCTTTAACCCACTGCGCCACAGTGCTGGCCCTGAGTTGTAAGACTTTTAAAGAAGAAAGTGTCCTTGCTGAAACCAAAATTTACTTTTTGTTTGAAAAAAAATCTTCTGTGAAATCCAAATAATGCATAAATGAGTATTTTTAGAAAAAATCTTAGCTAAAGAGCAATACACAGGTACATGCACACACACATTCCGTCCTTCCCGTATTTTATAGCATGATGGATTTAACAAGAATTCCAAGTGTCTGAATCAGCTGCAATTTTCCTTTGTGATATCACTCAGTCTTTAGGTGTACCTTCATCACAGCATTTATTGTCATTGCTAAGGTGTTTGTTTCATCACCAGAGCGTGAGTTCTTGAAGAGCAAAGATTGCAGTTTTTCTTTAGTGCCGAGACCATAGCTGGTCCTCAATAAATCTTCATTGAGTATTTACTTGTGTGTGAATGAATGAATGCATATTTAATATGAGCAACCTCTAGAGACACCCCCCCCCCCTTGGCCTGTGTGGGTGTTTTATTTTGGACTATTTCTGAGAGTCATCAATGAAGGAAATATTCCATGGTGAAGGTGGAAGAGATCAATGTTGAGTTAGGGGGTAAACATATGTGAGCCTCAAATGTGTGTATGAACCTTGCTGTGGCATCTGGAAGAAAATTTATTTTCCAAAATAGACTCTCCATCACAGATAAAAGATATATTGCAGTTGACTGCCAAAAATCTGTTTGACCACAGGTGATTAGCCTAAGCCACTTTGCCTAAACCAAGTGGGTTATTCCATTCTCATTGCCAATGATAGTCAAGGCCTA
Source organism: Oryctolagus cuniculus (assembly GCF_964237555.1). Taxonomy (NCBI): domain Eukaryota; kingdom Metazoa; phylum Chordata; class Mammalia; order Lagomorpha; family Leporidae; genus Oryctolagus; species Oryctolagus cuniculus. Next base: position 98,959,127 of record NC_091437.1, on the reverse strand, counting down.
CCCATGAACTGTTTCTGTCTAATGAGACAGAAAAGGAAGCCTGCCAGAGGACTTCTGTAAAGTTATCACTCTCTTCTAAGAGAGTTTCCGGACAACATCCTTCGTCCTGTGCACATCGTCTTACCTGGATATACACCTGGAATAACTGTATCAACAGCGGGAAGACAGAGCCACTTCAGCAGGTGTGGAGGCAGCAGAAAGAAACTCGCATGCTGATGTTTGACGCTGGTAAGAAGTTGAAGCAGAATCCCTTGAATCCAGGTCCGCCTAGCCTTTTGTAAGATAATACTTTTCCCGATTGTTCAAGTCAGAGTTTTGTGTGCTTCAGACAAAGACACATTTGTTTAATTGTCCTAATGGTGTTTATAAGCAAGACTTTCTGTCGTACATTCAGTCCTGCTTAGCTCATCGCATTTAATTGGAATATCTCTTGAATCTCCTTTAATTGGAACAGTCTCTCAAATTTTCTGCCTTTCATGATATCAATATTTAAAAATAGAGAGAGAGAGAGAGGGAGGAGAGAAGAGACCTGCAGCTCAGTGAAATTTGCCTCCCTTTGGGCTTCTTTGGTGGTTTCCTCCTAAGAGATTCAGGTTACACAGTTTGAGCAGGAACATGACCTTCTGAGAGCCTCACACCAGCAGGGGCCAATACTGGGGGGCTAAACTTGATTCCACTGCTAAGTGCGATCCATTGCTGGCTCATTCTTTAAGAGTCTAAGGCCCAGATCTCAGGGGGAGAGAGAATCATCTTTCTTATGTCATCTGTGGGCCACATGGAGTCATTTCTGTGGTTTCTTGGATAGGTTTGAATCACAGTGCCCTTTGCTAACGAGATGGGTTCACAATGTACTATGAAAGCTGCCTTTGGGATAAGTGGAGACCACCCCCTCGAAGACTCAACAAGCTACTCGCTGTCCCCGGCCAGTGGGCAGCCAGTGGGAGAGGGTTCATAAGGACACAGGGACTTCTGGTGTTCCTTAAGGAGGCTGACCTTCACCCAGTGTCATTCCTTCACACCTGAGCAAGTTTAACAGTCCCGTTCCCATGGAGCCCTCCTCCAATGCAGCCCTGAGCTGTGCTTTCTATAAAAAGTAGCTGTTCCTTCATTCCCTCCACAATGGCTTCATTCTTACCTTATGAACCTGCTGTGTCAGTGCTCTCTCTTGATTTATGGAAGATTTCGAACTCCCCGAATAACTATCCCTTTTCTTTTCACGAAAGTTCATCTCCACAAAGACACTTTCATCCGCTGATTAGTCATGCCCCAGTGAGCCTGGCTAACCGGAGGCTGAATTATTGATGTGTTAAAGATGTAATCTCGAAGTCCTGGGACCGCTGAAGCAACCCCAACATGCCACTCGACAGTCGGAATCCCACAAAGTATGGCCTCCTTGAGCAGCCTTGGTCACACGCGTTCCTCCGGGTCCATAACTCTCTCTGTCCCGACCGCCTGTGAGGGCTCAGTTATTGTGGGGCCGCGCTTCGGTTGCCGACACACACTGCCCTGCACCCCAGCGTATGGCAGTGCCTTCCCAACACTCCAGTTTCCATTCCCAGTAACAAGGATTCATCAGCCAATCTCTCACTCGACACAACCAGCAGTTCATTGTATCCCGCACTGGCTGTGGCCTTCGGCATAAACCGCACCAACGCTTGTGTCAGCATATTGTCATCGAGTGTGCTGTCTGCCACCAGTGGCCCGGCCCTCCCTGCCCCCCGCGCCCATTGATTTTGAGCCATGTGTGAGCTTGGCTCAGCCACTGTGGAGGATTAGTAGATAGTATTGAGACCCGGCTGCACAGCACAACAGTCTCCATGGAGATGTGTGGAAATCCCTCACCAATCAGTTTTCAGTCTGTAGATTTTTTTTTTTTTGAAAAGGTGAATCCTCATTGGCCGGCATTGTGGTGCAGCAAGTTAAGCCACCACTTACGATGCTGGCATCCCATGATGGAGCTCCAGTTCAAGTCCTGGCTGCTCCGCTTCTGATCCAGCTTCTTGTAAATGTGCCTGGGAAAGCAGGGATGATGACCCAACTGCTTGGGCCCTTGCACCCACATGGGAGACCCAGATGGAGTCCTTGGCTCCTGGCTTCGGCCTGGCCCAGTCCCGGCTGTTGCAGCCATTTGGGGAATGAACAAGCAGATGGAAGATCTCTTCTTTCTCTGTCTCTCCCCTCCTTTCCCTGTGACTCTACCTTTAAAATAAATACATAGATCTTTTTTAAAAAGGTAAACCCTAGGTGTTTTTACACATGTAGGGTCTTTAAAAAGCCCAGAGGGAAATGTGCACTATGAAAAAACTATGCATGGACTTCAAAATCTTCTTGCACTAAAACAAATATCTTTTAATTCCATTTCCTATGCACTTTGGGAAATGCCCTCATATGTGAATTTCAATTTGTTCCGTAAAAACTCAATGTTTGTTAACTGGCAGGAAAGTCCAGGGGCCCCATGGGCTCTGCACTGTAAGATGTTTAGGGTTTAATATCTTTGATCTGCAAAGAGGCCGTCTTTCTTCCTACAAACATTTTTAATAGCTCCCTGGAAAGGCAGTGTGCTCTCTCTCTCTCTCTCTCTCTTTCTCTCCCTCCTACACACACACACACACACACACACACACACACACACACCAATTTAGAACCACAGCCCTAGACAAAAGAAAACAACCTTAGCAGAAGGAGTAGACATGTGAACACCAACTTCCTACTATGAGGCATCTTCAGAAAGTTGTGTGTATTATTTAGAAAACTACACACATTTTAAAATTGTTTTGTACCAAAATGAAGTTTTAATTTAATTTTCTTTTTTTATTATTATTTTACTTGTAAGTCAGAGTTACACAGAGAGAGAAGGAGAGGCAGAGAGAGAGAGAGAGAGAGAGAGAAAGCGAGAGAGAGAGAGAGAGAGAAGGAGAGAGAGAGAGACAGAGGTCTTCTATCTGATGGTTCACTCCCCAATTGGCCACAATGGCCAGAGCTGGGCTGATCTGAAGCCAGGAGCCAGGAGCTTCCTCCAGGTCTCCCATGCAGGTACAGGGGCCCAAGAACTTGGGCTATCTTCCACTGCTTTCCCAGGCCATAGCAGAGAGCTGGATTGGAAGAGGAGCAGCCAGGACTCGAACCGGCACCCACATGGGATGCTGGCACTGCAGACCGGGGCTTTAACCCACTGCACCACAGCGGTGGCCCCTTAATTTAATTTTCTATGAACTTTTTGAAGCGCCTTCATGTATGAGTCAAACACCCATTCCAAGAAAACATACCTTTTACTCTGATACTTAACTCAAGTGTTTGTTTTTTATTTTTCAAAAACCAAGCCCTTATTAGCACCCAGTTTTCTGGGTCAGAAGGTGAGGTAGGAAGGCACATTGTGGCACATGGCTTAACCCACCAGTTAGGATGCCCACATTCCGTGCTGGCGTGCCTGGGATTGAATCCCAGCTCCGCTTCTGATTCAGCTTCCTGCTAATGCACCTGTGAGGCAGCAGGTGATGGCCCAAGTACTTGGGCCCCTGCCACCCACATAGGAGATGTGAACGGAATTCTTGGCTCCTGGCTTCTGCCTGGCCAAGTCCTAGATATTGTGGCCATTTGAGAAGTGAACCAGCAGATGGAAGATCTCCCCATCTCTGTCAGTCTGCCTTTCAAATAAATAAACAAACACAAATTTAGGGGGACAAAAAAAAGGCTGCTACAATGGGCTCACAGACTGAATCAAGCTGTTGGCTGGGTTTAGCTTGAGCCTCTGGGAAAGAGTAGCTTGAAGGCTCATTCAGAATGATGGCAGAGTTCAGCTCCTTGGGGTTGTAGGACTCAGCTCCCATTGTCTCCTGGCTATTAGCCAGGACCTTCGCTCAGCTTCCTCAGGCAGCTCACATCCCTTCCCAGTGACCCCTCTGTCCTCACATCTGCAGGGCGCTCAATCCTTCTCTCGTTAGAAATCTCTCTGCCTTTCTCTTCTGCTCCCAGCTGGAGGAAACCCATGCTGGGCTGGACCCCTGGCCTGTACCCTCTTCATCAAGATGAGCTCACTGATCATGAGCCTGGATGTTGGGGCAGTGCCAGATTGCTATCCAATTTTCTACTGGCTTACTATGCCCATTTCTGTACCTAACTCACTGTGGACCAGTTTGATTTCTTTCATTTAATTATGCAAGACAGATGGGTATGTTCTTCCAAAAATGCACAGCACAGCAGGCAGCTCACAGCCACCCTGGCCCCAGCCCCTTTGCCATGATCTTACCACCCGGCTCTTCTCTCCGAAGAAACCACAGTTAGGAATTGGTGGGTACACAGGCAGATCATTTAATACACATTTATATGCACCCCAGGAAATGCAGAGTACTGAGGGGTGGATTTTATGAGTAAGTGCCCTACTGGACATACAGTCTGGAAGTTGCTTGTATCACTTAGCAATACTTTTTGAGGGTTGTCTGTATTCACCCCTGCTGATCTGCCTTTCTTAATGTGCACTGGTTTACGTAGGCATTTTTCTTCCCTGGTGTACATTCACAAGACACTGGTGGTCTGGCTCTGGCTCGTGCCTCCTTATGCTCATGTTCCTCTCGGGATGAAGCCTGCAAGTGTAACTGTTGGGCAGCAGGGCGGAGCTGGAGAATTCTATCACACACAGTCACATTGCTGCCCCTCAGGGCAGCTGATACCAGTCCACAGCTGCAGCACCAAGAAGCTCCCCTCCCCTCACAGCTGCCCCAGCACCAGACACTACCAAAGCCAAGTGTCGCCCATCCCAAAAGATTTCACTGTTTCCATCAGCTTTTCTCTGTTCACTAAGGAGAATGAGTCACTGCTTCCATCTTTCTTAGTCATATATGGTTCCTCTTTTCAATTCTCTCTATGTATGTTCTTTGTCTCTTTTTTTTTTTTTTTTGGACAGGCAGAGTGGACAGTGAGAGAGACAGAGAGACAGAGAGAAAGGTCTTCCTTTGCCGTTGGTTCACCCTTCAATGGCCGCCACAGCCGGTGCACCGTGCTGATCCGATGGCAGGAGCCAGGTACTTCTCCTGGTCTCCCATGGGGTACAGGGCCCAAGGACTTGGGCCATCCTCCACTGCACTCCCTGGCCACAGCAGAGAGCTGACCTGGAAGAGGGGCAACCGGGACAGAATCCGGCGCCCTGACCGGGACTAGAACCCGGTGTGCCGGCGCCGCAAGGCGGAGGCTGAGCCTAGTGAGCCGCGGCGCCGGCCTTGACTCTTAAAATTGGATTATTTGTCCCCTTCTTATACATTTATTAACATTCTTTTTTAAAGATTCTGTTTATTTACTTGAAAGTCAGAGTTAGAGAGAGAGAGGGAAAGAGAGTTCTTCCATCTACCGGTTCACTCCTCAAGTGGTGTGGCCAGAGCTGCGCCGATCAAAAGCCAGGAGCCAGGAGCTTCCGCCAGGTCTCCCACGTGGGTGCAGGGGCCCAAGCACTTGGGTTGTCTTCTACTGCTTTCCCAGGCCATAGCAGAGAGCTGGATCAGGAGTGGAGCAGCTGGGATTCGAACTGGTGCCCATATGGGATGCCAGTGTTGCAGGTGGTGGCTTTACCTGTTACGCCACAGTGCCAGCTCCTGTTAACATTCTTTAGATTTTCTACTCATCCTTTCTCTGCTACGTAAATGTAATTTTTTTATTGTGTTGTAACATTTTAACACTGTTTATAGTGTCTTCGGTTGGAGAGAACACGATTTTAATGTAGTCAAATTTAACACTTTGGCCTCTCTAGCCTGCATTTTTGGCCTTAAGATAGTAAGCCTTTCTTATCTTATATTATAATGACAATTTCTACATTTTTTCTTCTTTTCATCTCATTTATTTATTTGAGAGGCAGAGTTACAGACAGAGAGAGGGAGAGACAGAGAGAAAGTTCTTTCATCCGCTGGTTCACTACCCAAGTGGGCACAATGACTGGAGCTAAGCTGATCCGAAGCCAGGAGCTTCCTCTGGGTCTTCTATGTGAGTGTAGGGCCCAAGCGCCTGGGCCATCTTCCACTTCTTTCCCAGGCCATAGCAGAGAGCTGGGTTGGAAGAGGAGCAGCTGGGACTAGAACTGGCACCCATATGGGATGCCAATGCCACAGGCAGAGGCTTAGCCTACTGTGCCACAGTGCCTACCCCTACGTTCTTGTCTTGTGATTTTAGCAGTTTATTTTTTACATTTAGGTTAAAAGTCATCTGGAGTATGTGTGCCTGTGTTTGTGTGTTGTTTCTCATGTAAGATCCCCCATTGTGGCAGACATCCCAAGCAGTGTCCTAACCACTGCACCATAGTGCCTGCCCCATCTGGCTTGCTTTCTCCTGCCTCTTGCTTATGAACTAAAATCAGGCTTCCAGGTGATGAAAGTTAAGTTTTTGTTAAAACTTAATGGGGTCGGCTGGCGTCACGGCTCAATAGGCTAATCCTCTGCCTGTGGCACTGGCACACTGGGTTCTAGTCCCAGTCGGGGAACTGGATTCTGTTCCAGTTGCCCCTCTTCCAGAAGGCCAGCTCTCTGCTGTGGCCCGGGAGTTCAGTGGAGGATGGCCCAAGTCCTTGGGCCCTGCACCCCATGGGAGACCAAGAGAAGCACCTGGCTCCTGGTTTCGGATCAGCACGATGCTCCGGCCACAGCGCGCCAGCCGCGGCGGCCATTAGAGGGTGAACCAACGGCAAAGGAAGACCTTTCTCTCTGTCTCTGTCTCTCTCACTGTCCACTCTGCCTGTCAAAAAACAAAAAAACAATAAAAAGCTTAATGGGGTCATCATCAACTTGGGGAGCTTTAAATGGGTTTGAGTTCTGGTTCTGCTGTCGATTCCAGCTTCCTGCTAATGCACACCCTGGGAAGTAGCAGGTAATGGCTCAAGTACTTGGGTCCCTGCTACCACATGGAAGATCTAGACTGAGCTTCCAGCTCCCAGTTTTGGCTTGGCCCAGCCCTGGGAATTTAGGGAGTAAACCAGGGGATGAGAGAACTCTCTCTGACTTTCAAATAAATAAAAGTAAATATTTTAAAAATCATTGTACTCTTTTTCTAGCTACTACCTCCTCCTTTCTTTTCAGTCTCAATCTTTTGTAGGAAAGTAACCCCAGATCAGCAAGAGACTCTTGCGTGCTTGCTCTTCTTGAAAGAAACTGGTAAATAACCCCAGTTCTTTACGTTTTTGACCATCCAATAGCACTTTTGCTTTGCTGCTCAGTGGAGTAGGAAAAGAAATAGTGTCTTTATAAAGAGTACTTTTTCCTGTTTCTTGGCTGTGAAGTAAATTCCAACTTTAATATGGCGAAAGTGAAGTTTGTGTTAAAACTCAGTGGATGGGCCCAGCATTGTGGCCTAGTGGGTAAAGCCACGGCCTGCAAGGCCGGCATCCTGTATGGGCACTGGTTTGAGTCCCGGATGCTCCACTTCCATTCAAGCTCCCTGCTAATGTGCCTGGGAAAGCAGCAGAGGATGGTTCAAGTCCTTGGGCCCCTGCACCCATGTGGGAGACCCAGAAGAAGCTCCTGGCTACTGGCTTCTACCTGGCCCAACTCTGGCCAGTGCAGTCATCTGGGGAGTGAACCAGCAGGTGGAAGATTGCTCTCTCTGTCTCCTTCTCTCTATAACTCTTATTTTCAAACAAATAAGTAAATCTTAAAAAAGTAACAAAGTCAGTGTACATCATCATCTTGGGGGACATTTGGTCTACACTGCTGAGTGGTGGCCTCAGACTGTGGGGGAGGCCCCATAGATTGAAACTTAAGTGTAGAACTTCCTATTGCTCCAAGCCCAAATCACCTCTTGTAGCTCTGAAGGTATCAATCAGTGTGAATAAATTACTGATGGATGCAATTTGTTTTATTTAGCATGTCAAATCTTTGGTCAGGCTCCACAACTGGTAATAGAATTATTCAGTTACTATACATGGGGGTTAACTGTAACGTTTTGTTGTGGATCAAAAACTGACTTAGAAAAATGAAGCAGGGGTGGGCATTGTGATGCAGTGGGTTTAAGCCACTGTCTGGGACACCTGAGTGCTAGTTCGAGTCTTGGCTCTTTCACTTCCAACCCAGCTTCCTGTTAATGCATCCTGGGGGGCAGCAGTGATAGCTCAAGTACTTGGGCCCACGCTACCCACATTGAAGATCTGGACGGAGTTCTGGGCCCCTCGCTTTGGCCTGGCCCAGCCCTGGATGTTGTGGGTGTTTGGGGAGTGAACCAATAGATAGAATCTCTCACTCTCACTCTCACCCTCATTCTCACACTCACTCTGCCTTTCAAGTAAAATTAATAGGGACCAGTGCTGTGCCATAGCAGGTAAAGCCACTGCCTGCAGTACCAGCATTTCATATAGGCAACGGTTCAAGTCCTGGCTGCTCCACTTTCAATTCGGCTCCCTGCTAATGCACCTGGGAACGCAGAGGAAGATGGCCCAAGTGCTTGGGTCCCTGCACCCACAAAAGAGACCCAGAAGAAGCTCCTGCCCCCTGGCTTCAGACCAGACCAGCTCCAGCTGTTGCAGCCATTTGAGGAGTGAAACAGCAGATAGAAGATTTCTCTCTGTCTGCCCCCCCCACCCCCATAACTCTTTCAAATAAATAAATAAATATTTTTTTAAAAATCAATAGACAAACATTTTGAAAAGAAAAAAAAAAAGGAAACAAAGAGCACAGACAAACCCTGGGGAGAAACACACAATAGCACCTGCCAATGTGTGTAACTGGGAACCGGCTTCTACATCACTTTTGTGAGCCATACAGATTAGGCAGTAGATCCTCAGGTTTGCAAAAGGAAAGTCTGACAAACTCTCCCTGGGCAAATTATTTAACCTCATTTGCTCATATCTAAACTAGGAATAACTGGGGCCAGTGTTGTGGTACAGCGGGTTAAGTTGCTGCATGTAACAAAGGCATCCCGTATTGGAACATAGGTTCCAGTCCCAGCTGTTCCACTTCCTATACATTTTCCTCTCAGTGTTCCTGGAAAGCAGCAGAAGACAGCCTAAGTACTTGAGCCCTGCCTTACATGTGAGAGACTTGGATGGATTTCCTTGCTCCTGGCTTTGGCCTGGCCCAGCTCTGACTATTGCAGCCATTCAGGGAATGAACCAGCAGGTGAAAGAGCTCTTGGTCTCTCTCTGTTTCTCCCATTCTCTCTGTCACTCTGACTTTCAAATAAATAAGTAAATAAATACATAAAATAGTTTAAAAAATCAAATGGAAATAATTGCACCTTTCACTTGGGTGATGAGGATAAATGAGAGACTGCTTTTAGCATAGTGCCCTGGGTTCTTCTGCAACGGTCATTAGTCTTGTTTCTGAGAGGGAAGTAACTAAGAGGTGGGGAGGCATGTCAGGAAACCTCAGTGAGATTGCATGCTAAGCCGGGGGAATGCATAGAACAAATGTCCACAGGCATATTGCCCAGAATCCGTCAACTTCGGCTTCTTCAAGCAACACTTGTGTCACCCGCTGGGGTCACCTTCACCCAGTGTTCTGAGCTTGGAAGTCGGGGTGCATCCTCTTCCTCTCGGGTTCAGCTCCCCTTCCCAACCCTCACCTCACTCCATCCACTCTGAATCTTGGCTCCAAGTACTGATTGCTTTTCCTCCTTGCCTTCTAGTCCTTGCTTTGGACTAGGGGTTGCTGACTTTTTCTGAAAAGCAAACAGTTCTTGCTCTGCCTGGCTTATAGTCTCCGTCCTACCTGCAGCCATTCCTCAGTGTCCTTGGGAGATTGGTTCCAAGACCTGTCCCAAAGACATAAAATCCTGAGGAGCTCAAGTCCTTTAGAAAGATGACGTAGTATCTGCATATGACTTATGTACATCCTCCCCTACACTTGAACTCTTGTCTAAATGACTTATAATACCTAACAGAACTGCAATGCTATGTAAGTAGTCATTAGACTGCGTTGTTTAGGAAATCATGGCCAACATAAAAAGTTTACATATGTTCAGTACAGATGCAATTGTTTTCCCGTAATATTTTCGATCCACGATTGGTTGAATCCAAGGCTGCTGAACCTGTGGCTATGGAGAAGCCAACAGTCCTGAGCCCTGCCATTCTAGCACAAAAATGGCCACCAAGAATTACACAAAAGAGTGAGTGTGGCTGTGCTGCAGTGAAACTCTATCGAAGCAGGTGGAGGGCAGGGCTTCCCTCTCCAGGGTCTGGTTAGCTGGCCCTGGACGTGTGTGGTTCCCGGAAAACTGAGGGAGCCCCATCTGGTTGCAGGAGGTTGTGGGGTAGGAAAGAATAATGGAGCATGTTGGGATGGGAGGAGAGCCTCACAGGACAGTGATGGTTGTGTGAAGGCCGGCATGTCCCAGGGCGGGGCCTTGCAGCTGGAACAGCAAGTTCAAAGCCCCTGAGGGCTGGTGTGTTGGGCAGAGAGCCAGTGTGGCTGTTGTGAGGGAGGGAGGAGGAGAGCAGTGAGAGAGGAGGAGATGAGGCCCAAGAGGAAAGGAGCCAGCCAGATGCAGCCGGGCCTCCAAAGCCCTTGAAGAACTCCGGCTTTCACTCAGCGCAAGATGGGAGCCGCGGAAGAGTTTGAACAGGTTGAGCTATGCTAGCTATTCCAAGAATGTAGCCATCTTTTCCTCCTGTGTCACACACTTCTTCCTTTTCTTTCTCTCCGGATATTCGTGAGCTGTCAGTTCCTTGAAAAGCCGGGCTCTGTCTTACTCACCTTTATCCCAGGACATAACAACGCCCGGGGCCAAGCGGCCAACACTGGTGAATGGTAGTGTGCTCCTCTGGGGCTTGCTCTGACTTGAGCTGCTCAGAACTTCCTGAGAAAAACGCAGTCTTCTTCAAATAAACATTTAAAAGCATATTTTCCTATGAGTAGCTTAATACATGACATATTGTCTTTAAAAAAAAAGGTCTATCATTAAAAGCACAGCCCTTCCCCAGAGAACCAGGAATCAATGTGCTTTGCTTTGTGGTTATAAATAAATCTGAATTTAAAAGTTAATGCTTTCTGGGTGTGATTCTGTGGCATTGGAGAAGCAAATCCCTCTTTTTCGTGTTGTGTCATGGGGAAATTCCACAATCCTCTTTTCCCCTCCTCACAGAATGTCACTGCACCCCCCCAGGACATCTCTCCAGGCAGTATTTTCCCAGTGTCCCTTGGCCTGTCACCTCCTGCTGCTGCAAAGCTTGGCTCCCTCCCTTCATTCTGGCTCATCCTTATCTCCCTCTCAGAGCTGACACCAGTTGTCTCCCTGGCTGCCCACAGGGCTGGTGGCCTTGGAAGCCCAGACACACCCATCAGTAAGAGGTGATTGGCTGCCATCTTGCAACCCGTTACTTCCAAGAAGGGCCCACATTCTTTCCCACGACATCAGAAACTTTAATGGAGGAGCATCTTAGTCGATTTTGTGCTGTTAGAACAAAATCTCGGCCTGGGCAATGTGTAGAGAACAGCTCAGTAGGCCCATGGTTCTGGAGGCTGGAGGGATTCGGGATGAAGGGCACCTTCTCACTGCATGGTAGTGTGGTGGAAGACACCACATGGCAAGAGACAGCTTGGGAGAAAGCAAGAGCTCTGACTGGCAGCCTCAAGCCCCTGGATCATTGTCATGAACCCACTGATGAGGGCTGAGCCCTCTCACGGAGCCCCACCTCCCAGCACCATTGTACTGGGAATTAAGTTTCCAATACATGCTGTCTGGGAGACTCATTCAAATTGTAGGAAGGAGATCTTCAGGAAGAGGAGTGGCACTGTTCAAAGAAGTGAGTGCAGAGAGGGGCGCTTCGCTTAGTGTTTGGGGCACCTGTGTCCCATGTTGGGGTGCCTGGATTTGATGCCTGTCTCCAGCTCCCAACTCCAACTTCCCGCTCATCCAGACCCTGGGAGAGGCTACAGGAATGGCTCAAACAACTGAATTCCTGCCTCCTAGGTGGGAGACCTGGATGGAATTCCCAACTCCCGGATTCTGTCTCCTTCTCTGCCATGGCTATTGTGGGCATCTGTGGAGTGAACCAGTAGATAGGAGCTCTCTTCTCTCTCTCTCTCTCTCTCAAGAAAAAAATTGCAAGTGTTTAAGAAAAGAAATGAGTGCTTTATTTGCCATGTATTTGTGTATATATTTTGTGAGTACATAAATGTAGCCCACACAATGCTTCTGCTGTCCCCTGGAGCTGTCTGCTCTTTTAATCTGTATTTATCATAAAAAAAATTGAGTAGTTTCTCTTGTTCTACATCTGAAAGGTCATGTCAAAGTCCTCTGAGAACACAGTTGTCTGGAGAGCCGGCTGCAACTTTTCCCCCTATGCACACAGTTTGTAGTTCCTCCCTCTAAAGCAGGTTCTCTGTGATCCATTTTTTTTAAAGAAAAAATATTAATAGTATTTTAAATTTAAATTTAAATTTTAAAGATTTATTTATTTATTTGAAAGGCAGAGTTACAGAGAGGCAGAAGCAGAGAAGGAGAGAGGTCTTCCATCTGCTGGTTCACTCCCTAAATGGCTGCAAGGGCCGGAGCTGCACCGATCTGAAGCCAGGAGCCAGGAGCTTCTTCTGGATCCCCAACGCAGGTGCAGGTGCCCAAGCACTTGCACCATCCTCTGCTGCTTTCTCAGGCACATTAACAGAGAACTGAATCAGAAGTGGAGCAGCAGGGACATGAACCGGCGCCCATATGGGATGCTGGTGCCTCAGGCAGACACTTAACCTACTACACACAGCACCAACATCCTGTGTGGTCCATTGTTATGGGTGCCTGGAACACAGAAGGGGTGTTCAGTGAACACCCATTAAATGGGTGGATATGAGGCATTACATAATGTTAAATATTGACCTCAGCTCTCTGCAACATTTTCTCCTATACAAGAACCCTTGCTGTGCCCCCAATAGGCAGCAATGAGAGACATTCATTGCCTGAGGGAATGAATGAAGAAAGGACTTTTGAGGGAACTCAGGGCTGAAACCATTGAATGGACAAATATCTGATGAATCAGATGCCTGAGAATAAGTGGGAACAAGGAGAGTGTGGGTGGTCCCTTCCTCCTCCCTTCACCAGCCCTCTGAGCTACTTTCCAGGTGTGAGACGAGGGCAGGAATTCCAAATGAGCTTGAAGAATCCGAGAGACTGAGACCTGAGCCCTGACCTCTGGTTGAGCCAGTACCAAGACCCTAGAGCAGTCACAGCTGGGCTGGCCTCACCTGGGAGCTGTAGAACGTTCCTTGGGAGTCTGAGAGTGGCCAAGTGGCCAAGAGCCTACCTCTGGGGATCGAGTCACAAAGCATCCCTGGGCTGGGGAAATTGGAGGGGACAGCTGTGACCAGAGTGAACCCACAGCTGTAGAAACCCGGGGTGTTTCAACAGGGTCAGATGACACCCAGATGACAGCAAGGTCTGATGACCGGTCTCTATCGACCTTGCCCAGCCACAGAGCTGGGGGAGTCTCCAGCTGCAAAATGAAGGGGAAACCCTGAGTGGATTGCAAGTCAGTTTTCTTACCCAGGAGACAGAGGCTTAGAGTAGAAATACAGAACAGTTACCAGAAGATAACTTTATTTCCTTTCACTACTGAGTACTCGGAAAAGAACCATGCTCACTGCAGATGACCGGCTGAGTCACAGGAAGACCGTTGTGAGTAATGCTTGCCATTTCTTTGCCCCTTTTCCCTTATCCTGATAAGATGCAGACGTGGAACTGAATTCATGATGCCTGTGTGGTTATTGGTGAGCGAGCCCAGCAATGCCAGGCCCTGTGGGGACACAGGTGCGCTGGATCCCTGCCCTAAAAGAACAGTGACCAGCATGAGGATGAACACGTGGACACACACAAGTAGAGGATGACAGAGGTGCTTCAGACTCAGCTACTGAGCTATGTAGGACACAAGTCCAGACGACAGTGGGGCCGGCGTGCACTGTAGCGGAAAAGCAGTCAACAGGCTGGGACTACAGAGCTTAGCCACGGGAGGCTCAGCTGCGGGAAGTAATACCTGAGATTACGATGCCTGGTCTTCCCCATGCACCTGTTTGCTTAACCGCATTTGGTATCTTCCGGACATTCTTCTAAGCATTTTGCAAGTATTTTTTCATTTAATCCTTCAAACAACCCTATAATGTAGACTATAATTATTCCCATTTTTCTTACTGTAGTGAAACACATATGATATATAATGTAGCATTTTAACATGAATAACTTGGTAGCATCAAACACATTCACAGAGTTGTGTGAGTATCCCCACAGGATACTGTTTCTGGAACTTGTTCATCATTCCAAACAGAAACTCTGTATCCACTAAACTATGAATTCCCAGTCCTCCTGTCCCTGGTCTCTGACAACCAGCATTCTACTTTCTTAATAAATTTGCCTACTCTAGGCACTTCATATACATGGAATCATGTAATGTTTATCATTTTGTGACTGCCTTATTGCACCTAATATGCAGGTTCATCTGTAGTGTAGCATGTATTAGAATTTAATTGCTTTTTAAAGGCTGAATAATAGTTCCTTGTTTGTGCATGCCACATCTTGTTTCTCTATGCAGCCATCAACGAACATAGGGGTTCCTTCCATTTTTTGGCCATGGGTGAGTTCCCGCTTTCAGCTCTTTTGGATTTATACCATGAAGAGAGTGCTGAATCACATACCAGTTCTGTGTTTGACTGTCTGAGGAACTGCCCTACTATTTTTGCCACCAGCAAACACGAAGGTTCCATCTTTTCCACATTCTTGCCAATATTTATGATCTTCCGGTTTTCTTGATAATAGCCTATCTTGGTGTGAGATATCTCATGTGGCTTTGGTTTCTAGTTCCTAGTGAGTGGTAATGCTAAACATCATTGAATGTGTTTATTGGCTATTTGTATACTTTCCCTGGAGAAATGTCTACACAAGATCTTTGCTTATTCTTGAATTGGGTTCCTTGCATTTCTGTTACTGAGTTATAGGAGTTCATTATCTGTTCTGGAAATCAATCCCTTATCAGATATATGGTTTGCAAATATTTTCTCCCAGTCTGTGAGTTGTCTTTTTACTCTGCTAATGGTATCCTTTGATGTACAAAGTTTTAAATTTTGATGGAACATAAGTTCACCTTTTTTTTTTCTTTTGTTACCTGTGCTTTTGTTGCCACTATCACCATTTCAGGAGGAAAAACTGTGGCACAGAGAAGTTAAGTAACTTGGGTAAGACCACAGTTTTTTTTTTTTTTAATTAGTTTTTAACTTATAGATCATAGATAAAATTCTAAGAACATAATGATACTCCCTCTCTCCCTCCTTCCTTCCCCTTCTCTCTCTCTCTCACCCTCCCTC
Organism: Oryctolagus cuniculus; assembly: GCF_964237555.1. Classification (NCBI taxonomy): domain Eukaryota; kingdom Metazoa; phylum Chordata; class Mammalia; order Lagomorpha; family Leporidae; genus Oryctolagus; species Oryctolagus cuniculus. The sequence goes on along the minus strand of NC_091437.1, from coordinate 98,943,882 downwards.
ACTCTTTCTTTCTTAGTTTTTGAGATAACATCTTTTAAATTTACATCAATGTGGAAAGGCCTAATGAGTCACCAAATAAGTTTAACAAGTAAAAAGAAAAAGACAATGGCTATAAATAATAATTGAATGGAGGCCAGTGCCGTGGCTCACTAGGCTAATCCTCCGCCTAGCGGCACCAGCACACCGGGTTCTAGTCCCGGTCGGGGCGCCGGATTCTGTCCCGGTTGCCCTTCTTCCAGGCCAGCTGTCTGCTGTGGCCAGGGAGTGCAGTGGAGGATGGCCCGTCTTTGGGCCCTGCACCCCATGGGAGACCAGGAGAAGCACCTGGCTCCTGCCATCAGATCAGCGCAGTGCGCTGGCTGCAGCGCGCCGGCCGCGGCGGCCATTGGAGGGTGAACCAATGGCAAAAGGAAGACCTTTCTCTCTGTCTCTCTCTCTCACTGTCCACTCTGCCTGTCAAAAAATTAAAAAAAAAAATAATTGAATGGAAAATGATCATTTCACCCATATGCAGTAAATTTTAAAGTAATCACAGATCATTAAAACTATAGTAATACAACATTCTTACTCATTGGTTTGACAAAGATATACAACAAAGTTTTATAAAATTATATTTGCAGGGCTAGTGCTGTGGCATAGTGGGTGAAGCTGCCACCTACAGTGCTGGCATCCCATATGTGTGCTGATTCAAGTCCTGGCTGCTCCACTTCCCATCCAGCTCTCTGCTATGGCCTGGGAAAGCAGGAGAAGATGGCCCAAGTCCTTGGGCCCCTGCCCCTGTGTGGTAGACCCAAAAGAAGCTCCTGGTTCCTGGCTTCAGAACGGCACATCTCCAGCCATTGTGGCCAACTGGGGAGTGAACCAGTGGATGGAAGACCTCTCTCTCTCTCTCTCTCTGCCTCTCATTCTCTCTCTGAGTAACTCTGTGTTTCAAATAAATAATAAAATAAAATCTTAAAAAGAAAACAACAACACTGATACACACAGGCATTTCTTTCTTTTTTTAAAATTCCTTTTCTTTTTTTTTAAATTTTTCACTTACACATATGAAGTAAAACATGAAGTATTTGACTTTCTGGGTCCAACTTATTTCGCTTGACATGATGTCCTCCAGTTGCATCCATTGTGGTGGAATGAGAAGGCCATGCCAAGGTGGCCACTGGCAAGCGAGTGTCAGTTACTCAGGAATGGCTTTGAAACCCACCTGGCAACGGAGCCTGCCTGGCAACAGGCTGTGATTGGTTGGGGCATAGACCGCCCCTTGACCAGATTGGCTGGTCTTGTCTATATAAGATGTTGTTCCAACTGTAATAAACGAGTCTGCGGGCTGCTCGCCTCAAGCCTGCTTTCACCCGACTCCCGGGGTCTGTGTGGTGACTCTGTGCCTCTTGCCCCCACCACACTGCTCCTCTCAGAAACGAATCCACTGCAACATTGTTGAGAAGTCAACAGCAACAGAGTGCATGGTTGATAATCAATTGATCAGCTATTTCTCACTTGGAGAAACCATTTTGCTGCAAATGGTAGAATTTCATTCTTTTTTTATAACTGAATAACACCACATTTTCTTTATCCATTCGTCTGATGATAGACACCTTGGATGATTCCAAATTTTGGCTGTTGGGAATAGTACTGCTACAAATATGGTGGTGCAGATATTTCTTTGATACAATGTGTTCATGTCTTTTGGGTATATACCCAGCAGAACTACACTGTTCTTAAGGAGTGAAGTTGAAATTACAAATCCAGGCAATTTGGTTGTAGATGAAATGCTAGTAACCACTCTACCAGCTGCTGCTCCGTCGCTTGGAGTGGAGCAGTCCCTGGCACAAAGCAGGCATCCAGTAAATGCTTATTGAATTCATATACAGAGATGCTCAGTGAGAAAGATCATTTCTCTGTACTTTGCCCGAGTCAGTTTTAACCCATATTGTGGCTGTTACTCACCTATAAAGTGGAGGTATCCTAACACCCCCCAAGTGAGAAATAGCTGATCAATTGATTATCAACCATGCACTCTGCAAGGCACACCAGGAATGACACTGAAATAAAAGGTATTGTTCCCCAAACTGAAATATTTACTGTTGGGAGGGCAAAGTTCAGTAATAAAAGCAAAAAGTACAGGAAAAACGGGCACATAAAAGCCAGATGAAGCTGATTGTCTTTGCCAGAGGAATAGAGGATAGAGAGGGATTATAGAAGAGAAGAACACTGAGAAATGAGTAGGATTGAAATGAGAGCAAGAGAGTGCACCACAGCTTAGATATTAATTTGGGAGTCTCCTAAAAGTCCTATGTTAAAAGCTTGGTTCCCAATGCTGCACTAATGGGTTAATAGTGGAGACTGGATCCACTCTAGGAGTCTGGGAGGTATGCCCAGTGGGAGCATCTTAGATCATTGGAGGACACCATCTCGGAAGGTAACTCTTGTGAGAGTGTTGGTTATAAAAGCCAGGTTGGGCCTACCTACTCTCTCTGCTCCCCAGGTTCTTCACAGGATCTTCCTATACACATGTTCTGCCTCCCTCATCAGACACCAGACCAATGGGACTGCCTGGTCTTGGATTGAGAACACGAAAATTGTGAGTTAAAATAAACCTTCTACAATCATAAGTGGTCTGTGTCAAGTATTTAGTTGCAGTGATGAAAGCTAATACAGAGTTAACCTACCACTTGGAATACCCATATTTCTTATCAGAGTGCCTGGGCTCAAGTCTGAGCCCTACACTCAATTCCAACTTTCTGCTGGTTTGCATCCTAGGAGAGAGTAGTGCTGAATCAAGTAGTTGGGTCCCTGCAACCTATGTGGAAGACATAGATTGAGTCTTAGGATCTTGGTTTTGACCTGGCCCAGCCCTTAGCTCTTGTAGGAATTTGAGAAGCAAACCAGCAAATAGAAGAGATTTTTCTTTCTCTCGTCCTTTCAAATAGATATAAATAAGTATTTTAAAGATTTATTTATTCTTTATTTGAAAGTCAGAGTTACACAGACGGAGGAGAGGCAGAGAGAAAGAGAGAGAGAGAGAGAGATCTTCCATCTGCTGGTTCACTCCCCAATTGGCTGAAATGGCCAGAGCTGTGCTGATCCGAAGCCAGGAGCCAGGAGCTTCTTCCAGGTCTCCCACAGGGGTGCAGGGGCCCAAGGACTTGGGCCATCTTCTCCTGCTTTCCCAGGCCATAGCAGAGAGCTGGATTGGAAGAGGAGCAGCCAGAACTAGAACTGCCGCCCATATGGTATGCCGACGCTTTAGGCCCCAATAAATATTTTCTTTAAAAGAAAAAAAAAAAAACAATAAATAATCAATATGAATGTCTGTAGTTGGAGGGTTGATGGACTGATCAGATTAGAGGGAGGGACCAGTTAAATGGTGACAGTCCTTAGTGCCAAGCTAGGGAGTCTAGACTTAGCATATAAACAGACCTGGTTACTTAATTTGCAGGACTCAGTGTAAGATGAAAATGTGAGGACGCTTGTGCAAAATTTATTAAGTTTAAAGAGAGTAAAGAGAGATTAAAACAGGTGCAGGGCCTTCCTGAGCTCAAGAGGGCGCTGTGCAACTACCCAGTTCACACATCTGCAAAGCTCGCCTTGTGGGTAAGCATTAAGAATGTATTGATGGGTGGGATTGTGGTGCAGTGGGTGAAGCTGCTACTTGGGGTGCCAGCATCCCAGATTGAAATGCCTGGAATAGCATCCTAGCTCTTCTGTTTTCTATCCAGCTTCCTGCTGTGTGCCTGGGAGGCAGCAGATGATGGCCCAAGTACATGGGTTGCTGACACTCTTGTGGGAAGTCCATAGGGAGTTCCAGGCTCCTGACTTCAGCCTGGTCCAACCCTGGCTGTTGTGGGCATTTGGGGAATGAACTGGCAGATGGAAGATCTCTCTGCCTTTCCCTCTTTCTCAGTCCCTCTGCCTCTCAAAGAAATAAAACTTTTTAATAGGGGCTGGCACTGTGGTATATAGCAGGTAAATCCACCACCTACAGTGCTGCCATCTCATATGGGCAACAGTTTGAGTCCCAGCTGTTCCATTCCGATCCAGCTCTCTGCAATAGCCTGGGAAAGCAATAGAAGATGGCCCAAGTCCTTGAGCCCCTGTACCTGAGCGGGAGCCCTGAAAGAAGCTCCTGGCTCCTGGCTTCAGATCAGCCCAGCTCTGGCCATTGCGGCCATTTGGGGAGTGAAGCGGCAGATGGAAGATACCTCTGTCTCTCTGCATTCTCTGTCTCTGTGGCTCTATCATCTATCTATCTATCTATCTATCTATCTATCTATCTATCTCTGCCTCTCTGTAACTTTCTGCTTTTCAAACAAACAAATAAATCTTTTTTTAAAAGTTTTCAATAAAAGAATGTATTGAAAGATTTTGAGAGAAAAATACCAGATTTGAATGTCTATTAGACAAATTTGCTGTTGGATGCCTTGCTGGGGACAGGAAGTGGAAGAGGGACACCTGGTAGGAAATCAAGCCTGCGGTCAGAAACTTGGTGGCTGTAGGATAAGGAGGAGACGTGGTGGCATGAGAGAACGCATGTCTGTGAGGGCTGAGAGTGGGGATAGCCCAGGCTCTCCACGATGAGACCACGGTCTGAGCCTGGGTGTTGGCGAAAGCCTTGTATCAGTGCGCAGAAGGGAGCTGGCTTTGGGAAGCTGGTGAAGAATAACCTGCCTTAGTCACATTGAATAGGAGATAAGGGCAGAAGAAGAAATGTCCAACCGGCAGGTGACTCTGAGGACAAAAATTCAGGCTCAGAAACACCAATTTGAAAGATAACAGGGCTGTGTAACAGCTGAGGTTATCAGACCAGGTGCGATTTCTTAGGAATTAGATGGATAGATAAGTGGGGTGTGAAAAAGGAGACGAGGACTTCAAAATGGTATTTTCTACCATCACTTAAAGAAATTGGGCAATTTGCTGATCTATGGACCCAGCAGCCTGACGGAAGTCTTTTCCAGTTGTAATTTGCACAAAGGTGGTCGTGCAGATTTATGAATCTTTGAGTGCTAAAACACGGGTTGTAACAAATGCTGAGGTGCTGGTAAAAACGTATCAGCCTGAACTGTCACAGGGCTCCGGCGGCAGGCTCCTCGGCCCCTTCTCTCCCCCTTTTTCCTCACTTTTTAATGATCCATTTATTTTTCAGGCAATTCTTTCAGGAATTTGAAAGTTTAAGCAGGGGTTACATGGAGAACTAACAGGAAATGTCTCATCTTTCCAAGTTTATTGTTGAGAGTGGCCAGATGTCATTTGTTTGTGAGTGGGAAATGGGAAGTTAGATCACAGAACGTGAAATTTAAAACCCCACGTTTTCTGGTGTTTTTTTGTTTTGTTTTGTTTTTTGAAAAGGGGAGTGGAGAGGAGCGAGACACGCAGGGAAGCCACTGTGACTCCACTGACTGTGTTAACAGCGTAGGGGGCAGTGCTCATGAGAAGGATGCTAATATGAGAACATGCTTCCCTGGCTGCAGGCCTCTGCTCTGTGTGCTAACAGCTGGCCTCCGCCTGGCTGGCCCACAGTGTCTGGGAGCTCTCTGCGGATCTGCTGTAATTATAAACCCTAAATAGAGCCAGGAAGGGAGGCCAGTGTTCTTATTGGTCATCATGCCCCAGAATCAAGAATCAGAAAGCAACGCACGCAGAGTCCTTCGGCATTTAGCGCTTACAAAAGCAATTATATTGATTTTTTAGAAATGATATTTTCAGCCTCTGTGGTTTCAACTCTAGGTCAAACACTTCCAGACTGTTTGGGGCTGGCTGGCTCAGACTTAGCTGTGTGTCTCTTCTTGCTCGCTGACTGTCCCGGAAATACCCTCTCGGTCCCTCGCTGTTGCTTCAGTGGGCTTTGGCAGGCTCCCATTCGGCCAGGTGTTGTCCCCAGCAGTCACCATGGCAGCACCGTACAACAAAGATTCTGTGGGGCTTGGAATGGACAGGCCCGGAGGTGGAGCCTGAGTTCCTGTCTCCAGCCCACGATTTGCTGAGCCATCTGTCTTCCTCAGAGAGGGTGAGTGGATAGTGCAGGACTGCTTCTCCATGGAAGACAACAGGCTCCAGGCCAGACAAACAGACGCAAACTTGGCATTAGTTATTGCATCCCTGGGCCAAGCATGGGACACTTAGCTGAATGGGAGGATGTGGAGCAAAAGAATCCAAGAACAGCCCCAAGGTTTCTAAACTTTTTGGCCAGTTTCTGCAAAGGAAGAGGAAAGAAGAAAGCTACCATCTACCTGTAGAGCATTGAAGGGCACAGGGATTACTGTCTCTGAACCCACCCTGTTACTTCTGCCTGAGATCCTGCGATCTCCATAGGACTCTCCTCTTGGAGCTACACCACCAAGACTCCACTATGCACATGCTGAGCTGAAGAAGTGAGTCCAGTGACAAGGCTCCTCCACTGCACAGGCTATCCGCTCATGTATTGTTACAGGACCCCAGCCGTGGGAAACAGAACAGACTATCTTTGTTTTTAATTTTATTATTATTGTAGAAAAATACACATAAGGTAAAATTTACCACTTTAACCATTTTCAAGTGTATAATTCAGCATCATTAAACACACTCATTGTGTTGTGCAATCATCACCACTATCCATTTTCAGAATATTTTCATGATCTCAAGCAAACACTCTCTCTCCCTGGTATATAGGCACAATAGCATAATATTGAGTCATAAAAAGGAATGAAATCCTGTCATTCGCAGCAACCCGGAGGAGCTGGCGAACGTTGTGTGAAATGAGATAAGCCAGGCACAGAAAGACTGATGCCGTGTGTACTCTCTTGCAGATGAAAGCTAGAAAGTTGATCTCATAGAAGTGGAGTGTGGAACACTGCTTACCAGAGTCTGGGAAAGGGGAAGAGGGAGAGAGGGTGCCTGACAGGTACAAAAGGATGGTTAGGAGGGAAAAGTTTCAGTGTTTGTTAGCCCAAAGGAAAATATGGCTAACAGTAATTTATTGTAAATTGCAAAATATCTAGCAGAGAGGATTTTGAATGTGTTGACTCCAAATAAATGATACGTTTGCAGAGATGGACTTGCTAATTTGATTTGATCATTGCACATTGCATACTTGAATCAAAATATGAGAATATGTATGGGGCAGGTGTTATGGCAAAGCAGGTAAAGCCACCACCTGCAGTGCCAGCATCCCATATGGCCAATGGTTTGAGTCCCAGCTGCACCTCTTCTGATCCAGCTCCCTGCTATGGCCTAGGAAGGCAGTGGAAAATGGCTCAAATGGTTGGGCCCTTTCACTCTCTTGGAAGACCAGGAAGAATCTCCGGGCTCCTGGCTGTGGAATGGGGCAGCTCTGGCCATTGCAGCCAACTGGAGAGTGAACCAGCAGATGGAAGACCTCTCTCTGTCTCTCTCTGCTTCTCCTTCTGCCTCTCTATAACTCTGCCTTTCAAGTAAAATAAATAAACCTTTTAAAAAAGAGAGAGAATATGGACCCCATTAGTATGTACATTAAAAATAAAAAGCCACCTGCCCATTACACAGTAACTCCCCCCTCCTTTATTTATTCTACACTCTATCTCTATGAACTTGCTTACTCTAGGATCAACAGCTAAGTTTTCAATAGAACTTTTATGTTTTTGTTAAAATAATACATGCTTTCTTATATACACACAAGGAATGTAGAAAAGCACAAAGAAAGGAAGCAAATGACATCGCAGCATGCCATTGTCAACGTGTGCTGAACATCACCCCAAACACTTTTCTGTGCAAGTCGACTTACACAGGAAGAAAAGAGGAACAGCCAGATAGACACACTTTGCAAAGCTGGGATTATTCAATACATGGGCTATTTAAGGTAGACTTTCAAATTTCTCTGGAATTTCATGGGAGGTCTGATCGAAGGCATTGCCAAGCTTTGGTTAAGTGATGCTTCACAACAGAAATATTCACTCTCTGAACAAATCCCTCTGCATTAGTGACCACTGTGAAGGTGTTGAATGCCTTCCAATTTTTGGCTGTGTCTGTTTCAGCTTTGGCTATTCAGGGAAAACCTGTAATGAATTATGATGAAGTTCCTGTGCTTTCCCTGCCTGCTGCTTCCTCTCCTCCCCAACGCCAACATCTTTGTTATTAGTTGGATTATTATTATTTTAAAGATATATTTATTTATTTGAAAGGCAGAGTTACAGAGAGAGAAAGAGGGATAAACAGAAAGAGAGATCTTCCATCTACTGCTTCACTCCCCAAATGGCCACAATGGCCAGGGCTGGGCCAGCCAGGAGACCAGAGCTTCTTCCGGGTCACCCACATGGGTGCAGGGCCACTTTCAACTGCTTTCCCAGGCACATTATCAGGGAGCTGGAACAAAAGTGGAGCAGCTGGGACTCGAACTGGTGCCCATATGGGATGCTGGTGCTGCAGGCAGCAGCTTTATCCACTACACCACCACACCAGCCTTAGATTATTATTTTTTTTATCTCATAACGGTGATGACATTTGCATTGGGAATAGGCAAGGATGCGGGGAGGGAAAAGCAAGGGAGCCAGGACGCCCATGGTTGAGGCTGCTGGCTTCAGAGCGGGGGAGTCGCGCTTGGAGCGTGCATAGCAGAGTAATGATGTGGATGAGGAGGATCTTCTTGAGAAACTGCTATTGGGCAAGTCTTGTGCTCATTGGCTGCCTCCGCAGATTCAGCTCCTCAATCCTTACCACTACCCATGGTCGGTGCTATGGGCTAGAAGTTTTATTGTGATTTTTGTTGCATGCCTGAGGTTTAGGGACATAGCCATGGTCAGGCAGCTGCAAGGCCTGAGGGCAGCCTGGCTGCAGAGCTCACACGCCCTCAAGGTGGGATGCCCACCAAGCCACGACTTCAACAACAGGATTGTTCCTGGCAGGGCTCCAGAGGCTGAGAGGTGATGGGCACCCAGGCGTGGCTTTGGGTTGACATGGTGCATTCCTGAGATTGAGCTCATTTGTTGTCTCCATAACATTCCCACCTGACCAAAAAGCAAGAGGTGAAGTGACTCCTACAGGTGCACAGTGCCCAGTCAGCCTTGGTCTCTGACACCAGAGCCACCTCTTTCTACTCTGCCCTGCTCCTCAGCCCAGCACCCACTCACCTTGGTGCTGGTAGTCAGCAAATTTAAATTGGGGGTAGAGAACTCCTTTAAAAACAGAAGAACCCTTTTGAATGAATACTGTCCATTGGACACCATTTAGACAAAAATCAAGGTCATTGTTTTGGTGTTCTGCAGCAGCCAGTGACAAACTGCTACAGACTGGGTTGCTCACAACAGCAATGTACCCTGTTATGGTCTGGGAGACCAGATGCCCAAAATCAAGGTCTTAGGGGCCTCACTCCCTGTGAGGGCTCCAAGGGACCATCCCCCTTGCCTCTTCCAGCTTTTACAAACTCACAGCAACCCTTGAAAACCCTTGAGGTTTCTCCTCCTTATGGGTGCCACACTCCAACCTCTATGTCCTTTGCATCACCTTCTCTGAGATAAAGACACTTGCCATTGGAGTTAGGGGCCACTCAAATCCAGGATGATCTCAAATCCTGGTCCTTACTTGGTTACATCAACAAAACCCCTTTTTCCAAACAGGCTCCTAGTCAGAGATCCAGGTAGACATATGTTTTGGGGAACTGCTCACTTCTAGGCTTCTTTGGTGAGTGACTGGCTGGAGCATGTGGCCCACAATTGACGGCTTGATGCCGAGAGGAGATGAATCCAATTCCTAGCCTCCCCGTGTCCTCTTCTGTATTGAGGGCCAGCACTACTAGAAGGGACGTCAGTGCTGTTTCAATGACACTGGAAGCCCCTGGTATTCCTGGAACCCTCTCCTCCATCCCAGATAACACTGGGTGGAAAGGCACCTGCTGATTAAACTTCGGAGGTGTTTCAAACAGGGAGCCACTGGCAGCTAATTGAGAGATGGTTTCACTTCCCAGGGCTACAGCCGGACCTGATACTGCGAAGGGTCTTTCATTTTTCTATTGCATGAAATTTCTCTTTGGGGGACTAGACATGCACATCCACATCTGATTTCTGATTAGCAAGGAAAACAAAGAAAAAAAACCAGCAAAGCTCAACCTCTGTGTGACTGTCACAAGTCTTTATGTAAAATGTTCTGTTGATCACACAACATCCCACAAAGGAGTTTTGCTGAATGTTCTGAATTGTTCCCAAGTTTATAGGACATTGGAAAGGGCTGGAACATCTGAGAAGTTATTTTTGGAAAATAAACTGAATCCTGGTCCAGAAAGGTGCAGTTAAGCCCATAGGCCCCTGTCTGATTTTGTGCAGTTCGCTGGGAGCCTGGTGGTATTTTGCTTGTGTCTTCTGCTTCCCAAGAAGTTAACGCCAATGGGTAGATTCTGGTTCCACTCTGACCAAGAGCTCCTTGTGCTCTAATTGTCTGCTATCCCAACCCCTTCTTCAGGTAAAATCCTCCTCTTCTGTCTCCATTCTAGCTCATCTCATGTCAAACATACAGAGGTGGAAGATGGGTCCTTTTTAGTATCAGAGATCTTTCCCTGGAGAAAACCCCCTTCTTGGGGCTTTACCCGCAGTGATGACCCAAGGTCATTGGGCCCCTGCACCCTCATGGGAGACCCAGAAGAAGCTCCTGGCTCCTGGCTTTGGATAGGCCCAACTGTTGTCATTGCAGCCATTTCAGGAGTGAACCAGCGGATAGAAGACCTCTCTCTCTCTCTCTCTCTCTCTCTCTCTCTCTCTCCCTCAACCACTACCTCTCCTCTCTGTATATATGCCTTTCAAATAAATAAAAAATAAACATTAAAAAAAGAAGAAAGAACGCCCCCTTCTCATCCTGCTGTCTAAACTCAGAGTCCATCCCCTCCTTCGATGCTCTGTACTCAGCCCAGGACCCACAACTCCAGGCCTCCGTTGAAATCCCAAAGGTGCTACAGCTGCACCCTGCACCAGCACGTGGCGCACGGCTCCTGGCGGATGCTGTGAAGAGGATGATTTTAGTCCCATGCGTGTCCAGGAACAGCAGGACTAGATGTGATGCCAAAACTATTTGAATGACGCTGGAATTCCTGGAACCCCCTCCTCCTCCAGCCTGGATCAGTGAAAAGCTACCCAGTTTCCCTGAACCCAGTAGCTTCATATATTAAAATCGTTTTAGCATAGTCATCTTGCATTGATTGTTTATTTATTCTGCAAGCTAGCTGTTGAAGTCCCTAGCTTTCTTCCTTTTAAATAGCCTAGTGTTTGATTTATTATTTAGATCCCATTTTTGCTTCAGAAAAGAAAAAACGTAAAACATCGTGTTTGGGGATCTGCCCTGTTCTTATCTGTGACTAAGGCTCTGTGCAGTGGGAGACTCAGAATGACTGAGACTCCCAGGCAGGCATGGCTCCTCCACAGCTATCTTCCTAGGAAATGAAGCACATACTCTAACAGCCCCCACCGAGAGCACCCCCCACCCACCAGTGGCTAACATCCAGCGTGTGACTCAGTGGGAGAGAATGACTTCTGTACACCCCTTGGTGGTCCCTGCCAACAGCTCACACAGGGCCAGCCCGAGTCAGGCACGGTTCACCCGCTCCGACAAGCACTTCACCCTCTTCCACAAGCTACATAGAGAGTTCTACATTGTCTCCGTTGTCCAACACGAAAACTGGGGCTCCGGGAAGCTAAGTCACGTGTCCAAGGTTACAGAGTTGGACCCCAGCTGCCTGTCTCAGAGCCTGTGCATCTGACCACTGTGCCAACTTGCTATGTCACAGGCTGGCCCCAGAGCCACAAGCCCTGCACGGCTGCCTTGGGGAAGAGACTGTAGGCATCTTAGTCATTCTCATCTGAGAATTTCAACATGGAAAGTGAGAATGATAAGATCCTATGGGTTAGAATAAAGGCACTATTTCTTTTTTTTAAAAAAAAAGATTTTATTTATTTATTTGAGAGGTAGAGTTACAGACAGAGAGAGGGAGAGACAGTGAGACAGAAAACGCTGCTAATTCACTCCCCAAATCGCCACAACGGCTGGAGCTGAGATGATCTGAAGCCAGGAGCCAGGACCTTGTTCCGGGTCTCCCATGTGGGTGCAGGGGCCCAAGGACTTGGGCCATCTTCTACTGCTTTCCCAGGCCATAGCAGAGAGCTGGATCAGAAGAGCAGCAGTCCAGGAGGGGAACCGGCACTGCGAGCGGAGTGGAGATTTAACTCTGCTAAGCCACAGCCTGGGCCCCAGGCACTATTTCTATCCCTGTCCTACTCAGAAGGAAATTAAGGGTTTGGTGACTTCATTTGCATAAACCTCTCAGGGAGTAGGTGGAGAAGACAAGAACTACTCAGGTCTTGTTTTTGTTTTGTTTTGTTTAGTTTTTTTAAGATTTATTTGAGGGGCCAGCCCTGTGGCGTAGCAGGTAAAGCTGCCACCTGCAGTCCCGGCATCCCATAAGGGTGTCAGTTCTAGTCCCCGCTGCTCCACATCCAATCCAGCTCTCTGCTATGGCCTGGGAAAGCAGTAGAAGATGGCCCAAGTCCTTGGGCCCCTGCACCCTTGTGGGGAACTGGGAAGAAGCTCTTGGCTCCTGGTTTCGGATCAGTGCAGCTCCGGCCATTATAGCCAATTGGGGAGTGAACCAGCAAATGGAAGACCTCTCTTTCTCTCTCTCTGCCTCTCCTTCTCTCTTTGTGTAACTCCAACTTTAAAATACGTAAATAAATCTTTTAAAAAATGTTAAAAAAAGATTTACTTGAAAGGCAGAGTTACAGAGAGAGGGAGAGTTCTTCCATTCACCGGTTCACTTCCCAAATAGCCATAATGAGCAGGGCTGGACCAGGCTGGAGCCAGGAGCTAGGAGTTCCACCTGGGTCTCCCACATGTAACTCTGCCTTCACTCTTTCTTTCTTTCTTTTTTTTTTTTTTTAAGATTTATTTATTTTACTTGAAAGAATTACATAGAGAGAGAGAGAGAGAGAGAGAGAGAGAAGGAGAGGCAGAGAGAGATTTTCCATCCGATGGTTCACTCCCCAGTTGGCCGCAATAGCCGAAGCTGTGCCGATCTAAGCCAAGAGCCAGGAGCTTCTTCCAGGTCTCCCACATGGGTTTAGGGACCTAAACATTTGGGCCATTTTCTACTGCTTTCCCAGGCCTTAGCAGAGAGCTGGATCAGAAGTGGAACAGCTGGGACTTGAACTGGCGCCCATATAGGATGCCAGCACTGCAGGTGGCAGCTTTACCCGCTACGTCACAGCGCCGGCCCCATGCCTTCACTACCCCTTCTACCACCCCTTGCTAGTTAACAGGAACAAACCTTCCCACAGAGCCTGAGAGGCGGTGCCTACTTGGTCTGCTTTGACCATATTACAGAAATCCATTTCCCCTAAAACATCTTTTGCACCTGCTTACCTTTTGTCTGAATCCCTCCCCTTACCTGTCCCGCCCCGGTTAGATTCCAGCCTTCAGGATGTCCTCCACCCGTATGGTTCACTGTTCCTTCCCAATGCCCAATGGGAGCAGGTGCTTACACCTGTGTGTTCACAGAATGAAGGGATTTGTTCCCAGGTAAGGAGTTTTCCTCCAGAAAATCCCAGCCAAAATGCAAATGTGCTGCTTGGCAGAGAGGCCTAGAATCTGTTTATTGATTTCCTCCCAGGGATCAGGGTTTAGAGGAATAAGACTCAGGAGGATGCAAGACACAGGGAGGGGAAGTCCCTGGGAGGAGCGTGGACCCTGGGAAAGCCAAGGGCAGGATGAGGGACCCTGAGCACTGTGGGAAGGGAAGGGGAAGCTGTCCTGGTCCTGGCAGAGCCGGGGAAGGAACAGACTAGCCTCTTCAGTTTCACCCTGGGCTGCCTGGCCCGAGGGCCACAGCGAGCTTGAGCCTCTCTGAAGACAACGGGTGAGGTCCTCTGGTGGAGCCCAAGGCCAGGCCCTCCCCAGGCCTGGCAAAGCAGATCCTGGGAACAGGCTCAGCTACCTACTCTCACCCTCTGCTCTTCGGGGGAGTCTTTCTTTTCTTCTTACAGGACAGGAAATCAGGGAAGGAGCAGCAGTATCTTTGGAGGGGTTCACCTCTCATACGGGCACCCCCACCCCAAGTCCATCCCGCAGTCCCGTTCCCATTCCCAACACCAAGGCTTTTGCCCAGCCCTTTCTCTACACCTTGGCATTCGCATGCGCATAATTGACTTGGGGCTGTGGCTTATCTTTCCTGCGTAAGCTGAGTAAGCTGATCGAGCCTGTCACTGTCCTTGCACACAGAGGTGCTGTCATCTTTTGAAAATAGCTTCATTGTCATCCTTGAGACCTCATAGCAGACATACCACAATCTCCCAAGTTTTGCTGTCGCCCCCAGTACTACCACAGCCGGACTTTGTGTGCGAGTCTCTCGTGTACATGGAGCAACTGAGTTTCTGAAGAGATTCATGAACCACTGTGCTTTCTTACTTAGGAAGGGAGAGGCACGTGTGGGCAGGGGGACCCAGCTTCAGAAGCTCAGCGGCAAGCTGCGGGCCAGTCTGTGCCAGGGCAGTGGGGGAATCAGCTCCCCCAGGTTTCTGAGTCAACATGGAGGAGAATGACCACGGGTGCGACCCCACGCGGCCCCCACCCATTCCGGGGAATGGAGGCTTCCCCCACATCATTTTCTGTAATGCCAGAGGAAATCCCCAGCCGGGGCAGACTGCCGCTGCGTCGTGGAAGCCCTCCCATGGAGATAAGCGGAGGAGCTTCCTTCATCAGAGGTCACAGCCCTCAGCCGCCCTCCCGGGCTGCCAGAAAGCCTCCCTCGGCTGGCTTGCACAGCACTTCCTAGAACGTCGTCATCGCCTTGCCTGTTTATCCTGGGGGCGGGTTACTGTTTCCCATAAGCTCTCGCTGCGTTAGAGGTACGTTTTCCGGTAAGTCTCCTCGGGTGTCTTCAAGCAGGGGAAAGTACGGTCTCTCTTTTACCTTCCTTCTTTTCAACGTGCCAGAAAAAAGGAAGCCATAGCCCTATTTTTAGTGAGTGGGAAAAGCAACCCCAGAGAATTCCAACCGGGGAACCCAGCGCTGCTTTGCGATCACAGCCTTGACCTCTCTGAAAGCCGGTGCAGTGCTGCGGCTGAGAGCACACAGGAGGACTGTTTGTTCACGGCGCGCTGGCGTGGACACAGCTCTCATACTTGTCGTCGACGGCCTGGATTGTTGCCAAATCTGCAAACCGCTTGGACAATGGGTTCCTTCTTATTTTTAATGCTTAACATAACTTCATCCTAATGACTACCTTAAATAAAGGGTTGGATGAGCTGTTTGTATGTTTTCTAATGCAAGATTTTAAATGATGCATGCCACCTCGGATGCGCTGGAGTCCAGAATAATGGTGTGATCTGCCAGACACCTGATGACTGTGGATCACAGCCTCCAGCCCGCTGTCAGGAGACACTCTGAGGCTGCTCACTGGCTGACGACCCCACACACAGAGAAACTGCCATTGGTCTCCGCATCTAGTATACTAGAGGTCCTGAACTTGGGGTTTGGAAGGGATGGAGGAATTATATATTTTGGATTATTTACTTATTTTATTTGAAAGGCAGAGAGACAAAGAGGGAGAGAGGCAGACAGACAAATCTTCCATCCTCTGCTTTATTTCCCAAATGCCTGTGTTGGCTGGGGCTGAGCCAGATGGAAGCCAGGAACCAGGAACTCAGTCCAGATTTCCCAGGTGGGTGGCAAGGACCACACCTTTCCAGCCATCACTGCTGCCTCCTATAGTGTGCATTAGCAGGCAGCTGGGATTGAAAGCTTGAACCCAAGTACTCTGCTATGGGATGGAGACATCCCAAGTGGTATCCTAATTGCCAGGTCAAAAGCCCACCCACTTTTTGAAAGGTAGAGTAGCTTAACGGGAAGTACATCCACTGCAGAGTCAGGTCTAGGTGTGTGTGTTAGTGACATTGGACAAGGTTCCTAGTTTATAAAGGGAGCGTATCAAGAACCACTTTATAAAGTGGAGTGAAGACTAAGTGAGATAATAAAGTGTCTGGTTGAGGGAAGGAGTCCCTATCCCAAGCCAGCCAGCACGGCCTTCAGAACGAGTGTGGATGTGACAGCCACCCAAGCACAGAGTCCAGCCAATGACCGGGTACACTTGCTCGTTCTTGTAGAGCGTCTGAGGATAACTGAAAAACCAACAGCCCTTGAAGGAGGCTTCAAGTGACGAGAAGGCCAAGCTGCTGAGATTCGTGATAAGAAAGTGGAACATGACTGGGGACCCATTTGGGGTCTTTGGGAGGCATCTGCCTTTGAGGGCTTTGACTATGGAGGAAGCAGGAATAACCCCTCCTGATGTCCTCATGCTGGAACCAGCAGGTGGCCCTGGGGTCAGAAAAGAAGGTGAAATATTTGGATCTCTCCTGAAAAGGGGAAAGGTGAAGTTCAGTGTGGAAACATTCGTCGAGTGGGAAAGGGCAGCAGTGTCGTGGTGAGCGGTATTGACTCTAGACCCGATGTCTGGGTTTGACATTAGCCCTAGAACAGCAAGTGCAAAGGTCCTGGGGTGAGAGTGTAGCTGTGAAGTCAGGAGACAGCAGGGAGGCTGCTGTGGCTGGAATGGACTAAGTTAGGGAGGGAGCTGCTGCACCTCAGGCCCTGCACACCCCACTCAGGAGGTGGCATTTGCAGAGGACATGATGGGGATGGTGGCTCCCAGGTGGGAGCTGGTCGGGCAGATGAGGGCTGGGAGGAGACAGTGCAGGGCTTTGAAGGCAGTTCCAAGGACCCCGACGAGTCTCCTGAGACGAGCAGGTACTTGAAGGTCTTTGAGCAGAGGCAGGCTGTGATCTGACTTGTGTTTTTCAGGGTTTCTATTAGCAGTATAACCGAGCTAACGTCTAGTTCTCTAAGTCTGAAATAGGGGCTAAAGTACCTCATTGGTTTTATTTATTTAAGATTTGTTTTATTTGAAAGGCAGAGTTACAGAAAGGCAGAGAGAGAGAGAGAGAGGTCTTTCATCTGCTGGTTTACTCCCCAAATGGCCATAATGGCTGGAACTAGGTGGATCTGAAGTCAGAAGCCAGGAGCTTCCCCCAGGTCTCCCATGTGGGTGCAAGGGCCCAAGGACTTGCACCATCTTCCGCTGCTTTCCCAGGCCGTCCGCAGAGAGTTGGATGGGAAGTGGAGCAGCCGGGACTTGAACTGGCTGCCATATGGGCTGCTGGCACTGCAGGTCAGGGCTTTAATCTGCTGTGCCACAGCACCAGCCCGGGTACATAGTTTTAATTCTGCAATGGTGATTATCCAATTTCCTGTTCCTGCAGACCCCCGAGTCCCAAGTAAGAGGTTCAGTGGCTCAAATGGTGCTGCCAGCAGCTTGGGAGGTGGTGGTGGTGGTGCTGGGGCTGCCATAAAGCCAGGCCTTAGAGACATTCACACCTGAATAGCACTCAGAGCATGGCTGTGCTGCTTGCCAACCAAGTGACTTACTTAACCTCTGGGGATTCTCAACTTTTTCCACTGTGCAATGGGGCTAACACTGCCTAGCCATTGGACTGTTCAAAGAATCAAACAAAACTCACAGGCAAGCACCCTGGGTATGCAGTAGGCTCACTAGTGATGTGACTCTGCTTTGAGCTATGTGCCAGGATTAGCAGGTATTAGTAGGTGCCATTAAGCTGGGTTGCTTTTTCCCCTTGTCTTCTGGGAATGGCAGCCCAGTGAAGAGGTTATGGCAATCTTTCTGGGTGGCTGGCAGCACCAGGGGACTGTGGCAGTGATATAAAATAGCCATCCTGGATTCATGATCACACTGGTGGGCTACAGTAAGCATGGTGGTGGTGGGGTGTGGGGGTGGGGGAGCTCTTTTAAACGGATCCAGATGCAAGTGCAGTGAGATTCATTGTGCTTTTGAACAGGGGCAATAAAGAACATCAAGGAAGACCAGGAAAGTAGCAGGCATCTCCCTCACCTGCCTATGTGCTGGGCCCCCATCTTCCTTGCCAGCCCCTCCGTGGTCTGACTGGGTGTAACAGTAGAGGACAGGGGTGGGGGTGGGGAGGTGGGAGGCTCCACACCAGCTGAGGTCCTGCAGCTCTCACACAGTCGGCCCTCCTGAGAAGATGCACTCAGATGTGGTGCCGAAAAAACAACTCTGCTTCCTGCAGAGACTTCAGAAGCCCACACCCGGTCTACCGCTGCACGCTTTTGCAGCTGAAGGAGGATCTGCTGGAAGTAGGAGTTTCCCTGATGTCATTGGGCTGATGCCGACTGCGCTCTCCCGGAGACTTCGGGGAGTTGGCTCAGGAAGGGCTGGGTGGGAAGTGATGCAGCTTTGGACCAAGGCTCCTGGCTCTTCACAAAGGATGTGAGGTGGAGCCCCTGGGTTCCGAGTTGGCTGAACTTTCACCTGCCCTTTGAGTCAACAGACGCTCTAGTCCTGAGCACAGCGGGCAAGGAGAGCAGAGATTTCGAGAAAGGGATAGGCAGTGCAGGTGGGGCCGTGCAAGAACCCCTGAAATCCGGCTTCCTCTTCTCACCCTACCTTCTCCATCCAAACAGAAGAAATCTTTGTCCTGTTGACTCATCTTGGTGTTCTAACTCCCTTCCTCCTGTTCATCTGGTCTGTGGTATCATTTACAGATGCCTGGAACATGAAAAGGAACAAGGGCTCCTTTGGAGAAATAGCCAATTGCTAATTGGGACGGAAAATGTCCAAGATGAGCTTGAGACATGAGACTGTGCCAGAAAGCAGGGAAGCCATCAAAAACTTGCCCAGGAGCCAGCTGGAGAGTCCTGCTGACCAAAGACAGGGACTTTTTTTTTTTTTAATAACTTCAAAAAAGAATAATGACTGCAATGTGTTGAAAAGCAGCAAGTACAGAAATCCATCGTGATAGAAGGAGACCCTCCTCCCATCAGTCAAAATGAGAGGTTGTTTGGGTGCTAACTCTCTTCTCTGAAAAATTGACAGAGGGAAGATTAAGCACGTATTCTAGCTTTCCCCCTGAGAACTGTGTGTCAGAGGAACGAAAAAGTAAGGTCGTCTTTATATAAGAACTGCCCCTAGTAGAGGCAGAAGGAATAAAAGAAAATTAGAAAATCATGACTTTGCAATCCCTCACAGTACTGGATTTGGACATAATCATCGAAGGATGCTAAAACTTAATTGCTGCAATATTGACAAGGAGCCTTACAATGGGAAATATGCGACAGCACCTATGAAGTTTTGGTTGCACATAAAAATTTAAATGAAACCTAATGAAGCCTCTAGATCTGCCCTTTCTGACATGGTAGGCACGTGTGGTACTTGAACACTGAAATGCAGCCAATTTGAATTGAGATGTGCTTTAAGCACACAATGCAACCGAATTTTGAATATAAAAAGTAAATATCTCATAATATTTTATATTAACCAAATTTTGAAATGATAGTATTTGAGCTACTTTTACATTAAATAAGATATACTATTAAAGCGTATTTTAACTTTTCAAATGTGGTTGCTAGGAGATATATATATATATATTTAAAGATTTTATAGACAGTGAGAGGGAGAGACAGAGAAAAAGGTCTTCCTTCCATTGGTTCACTCCCCAGATGGCCGCAATGCTGGAGCTGCACCAGGAGCTTCAGCCAGGAGCCAGGGGCGTCTTCCTGGTCTCCCACGCAGGTGCAGGGGCCCAAGGACTTGGGCCATCTTCTACTGCTTTTCCAGGCCATAGCAGAGAGCTGGATTGGAAGAGGGGCAGCCAGGACTAGAACTGGCACCAATATGGGATGCGGTGCCACAGGCGGAGAATTAACCTACTGTGCCATGGCGCCGGCCCCTAGGATATATATTTTAAAATTTTTATTTATTTATTTTCATTTCATTTGAAAGGCAGAGAGAAAGTGAGACAGAGACAGAGAGACAGAGGAAGAAAGATGCTCTGTCTATTGGCTCACTCCCCAAATGCCTGCCAACCGCCAGAGTTGGACCAGGCTGGAGCCAGGAGCCCAGGACTCATATCTGGATCTCCCACATGGTTGGCAGGGACCCAAGAGCTTGAGCCACCCAGGGTGCTCATCAGCAAGAAACTGGATTGGAAACAGAGTGGGTAGGACTTGAACCAGGTGTTCTAATACGGATACAGCAACCCAAGTGGCATCCTAACTGCAGTGCCACATGCTGGCCCTAACTGCCAGGATATTTAACATGAATTATGTGGTTTGCATTGTATCTCCATTGGACAGCTCTAAGTCTAAATTCACAGTTTATGGAAAATTCTGGCTCGAGTGGAACTAGTTGAACAATGCCAAGAGGAAACAAGTCCAGAATGTGGGGGAATTCTATCAGACCAATGATTTACTTTCTACAACAAGTAAATAGTATTAGAACAAATAAGGAAGAGATGTGATTTTAGATTAAAATAAATGTGAAGATCAGATACAGTATATAAACCTTGTTTGTTTCCTGAACAACCAGTTATAAAAAGACACTTTTGCAACAATCTGGGAAGTTGCATCTTTGGAACTGGGTATTAGATCATACTAAGGGCCTACTGCTTATTTTGTTAAAGGTAACCATAACATTGTGGCTAGGCTTTTTAAAAATGTGCTTGTCTCTTAAGGGGACACCACCAGTATCTGTTGGTGAAATTGTATGTTCTCTGGGATTTACTTTATATGTTCCAAGTAAGACCATATGGGGGATAGATGAAACCAGATTGACAGAGTTGAGTACAGTTAGGAGGAAGTAATAAAGCTGTGGAGATTCGTTACAGTCTTCTCTCTACTTTTTGTACATTAAAAATTGTAGAATTTAATTATAAATATATAATAGGTTTCTATACTGTAGTGCTGTATTACTAATGTATTTGTAAATATACTTTATATAATAATAAATCACAAAGAATTGTGATGCCTCAGAAACTATTTTTATTTATTTTTCAATTTTTATTTCTTTGAGAGGCAGAGAGAAAGAGCGAGAGATTGATTCAGACAGCAGACAATGATTCCTGACCCACTGGTTTCTCCCCAAATGCCTGCAATGGCCAGGATTAAGCCAGGGTGAAGCCAGGAGCCAGGGCCTCAATATGGGTCTCCTAAGTGGGTGGCAAGGATTCAAGTACTTAAATATCACCTGTTGCCTCCCAGGATGAAAATTAGCAGGAAAGTGGATTCAGGACCTGCAGCCAAGACTCAATCCAGGCACTCTGATGTGAGATATAGGTGTCCTAAGAGGCGTCTCAACTGGTAGGCCAAAGGCTTGCCCCTAATTTTATGTCTTGTGCCTGGGAAAGGCAACGCGTGCTTGGTTTGCCCAGTGCTTGTGCTGAAACCTTAAAAGGCAGAGTCCAAATGGAATAGGGAAGAAACCAGAAAAGACTTTCACTTGATTGAGACCCTGCGGTAGCAGCTGCGCCTCTGTTCCATGTAAGATACGTGGGCTGACCAACGGCCAGCACAAAGGCCCTGGCTTCCCAAGGAGGGAGGAGGATTGGCATGGCCTGTGACCTTCTAAAGAAACCCTGAGTTAAGCTAGCAGGTCAGCCTGGGCCAGGCCAGCCCAGCCCACAGACAGGCACCAGGGCTCCAGTCTGGAAATATTATTGGTGTGATTAGAGGCAACAAGTCCTCAGTTCACAAGAGGGGGTGGTTACTCGCAATCCAAAGTGTTAAATTTTTTAAAAGAGATTTATTTTATTGGGGCTGCCATTGTGGCGTATTGGTTAAGTTGCCGCCTGCAATGTCTGCATCCCATATGGCTGGCAGCTCAAGTCCCAGCTGCTCCACTTTCAACCCTGCTCCCTGCTAATGTGCCTGGGAAAGCAATGGAAGATGGCCAAGTGCTTGGGTGCCTGAACCCATGTGGGAGACCCAGATGGGTTTCCAGGCTCCTGGACCAGTGACAGACAGAGATACAGAGAGAAAGAGATCTTCTATCTGCTGGTTCATTCCCCAAATGGTTGTAACAGCCAGGACAGAACCAGGCAGAAACCAGGAGCCAGGAACTCCATCTGGGTCTCCCACGTGAGTGGCAGGGGCCTAGTACTTGGGCCATTTCCACTGCTTTTCCAGGCTGATCAGTGGGAATCTAGATTGGAAGCAGAGAAGCCTGGACTTGAATTTGTACTCTGATATGGGATGCTGGTGTCACGGGCAGTTGTTTAATCAACTGTGCCACAATGCAGGACCTCCAGGGTGTCAACTGACCATGATCTGTAACCATCAAGAATCATATCCATGACTGCTGAGCAGCAGTGGAGAACCAATACCGGGTGGGAAGAGAAAGATCTAGAAGAATCAAGAATCTAGAAGATGGTGCCTAGTGCCATGACACTGTGATAATTCCCAAACATCCGCCAGAGGGAAAATTGCCTTTGACTGCACATGACTTTCTTTTTAGTATTAAGAGGACAGGGCCAAAAACCAGAAGCATGTGTCCCTAATTTCACCTGTGGTGGGATTCTCCCACTGACCACCTTTCTCTCTGTCTCTTCCTCTCACTGTCTACAGAATTACAGAGAGAGAGAGAGAGAGAAGTATTTCACAGCTTCCTTTTCTGCTGGTTTGCTCCCCAAATGGCCACAAAAACCAGGGCTGCGTCAAGTGAAAGCCAGCAGCCAGAAGCTTCTTCTGGGTCTCCCACGTAGGTGCAGGGGCCCAAGGACTTGGCCCATCTTCCACTGCTTTCCCAGATGCATTAGCAGGGAGCTGGATTGGAAGTGGAGCAGCCGGGACTTGAACTGGAGCCCATTAGGAATAGTGGCTTAACCTGCTGTGCCACAGCACCAGCCCCAACTTTTCTTCTTATTCTCAGTTATAGATTGGTTCTCAGAGGGCAAGCCTACTTCCCCATTACCAAGTTCTGGTGGTGTCTTAGTCTATTTGTGTTAGTCTAACAAAATGCCATCTAGTGAGTAATTTATAAACGATAGAAATTCATTTCTCACAGTTCTGGAGATTGGGAGGACCAAGGTCAAGGCACTAACTAGCAGGTTTGGTGTCTGGTGAGGGCTATTCTGTGCTTCCAAGATGGCACCTGTGCTCTGTGTTTTCACGTGGGGAAGACAAAAAGACCAAAGCAGTGAATGCCGTGTGACGCCCCTTTTATAAAGCATGAATCCCATTCACAAGGTGACCTGATCACTTCCCAAAACATTTCAACTGGCATTTTGGAGGGGGCACAAATATTCAGATCATGGCAGATGTGGTTTCTCCTGGCTCCTTCATAAGTAAGCAGTGGCACTAAAAATGAGCTTTACCCATTCCTAGCTTTTTTTTTTTTTTTTTAATCACATAACAGGAAAGGATTTAGGTTCTGGAATTGCACAGGGAGGGGCTTCATTTAGTCTTACCTCATCTATTGACCAATCGTCTGACTTGAACAAAATAGATCTTGTCTTAGTTTCTTAGACACATGCCCTTGACGTTATCATGAAAAACGAATCACAAAGGGCATCTGGTACAGGGCCTGACACTTAGCAGGTGCTTGATACTTGAGAGCTATTGCCATTATGTTGTTATCACTTGTTGCAGCTTGGAGCTGGCCCTGGCTAAATGAGTTCTACTCACATGCCCAAACCAGGAAATTTCAATGTGCTTCCTCCCTCCACATGCAAATCAACCCTGCTTCTTGATAGAGCTAAAAGTAGGAACTGGCTGTGGGATGCAGGCTGATCCCAGAAAGAAGGGTATTTGGCGGGCACCTACCCTCCCTCGGGCTGCGGGGGCGGGGGAACGGAAGGGTAGAGAAGTGGCAATGTGATCTGTGGTGGGATCACTATGCAAAGTTAGCCTGTGTCCCACCGGGCTCACGCCTCCTCTTTCTCCCCAGCAACTTGCATCCCTATCTGTCCTGAGACTCCACCCATACAGCTGCTCTCTGCTCAGCAGGCTGCTTGGGAAGAAGGCTGGTGTTAGTAACTGATCATGCATAGTAGGTTACCTTCAAAGAGACATGTGCTTTGGGGGCTCAGCAGGGAGTCTACGTGAGCTCAAAGCAGCAAATCCGGGATGATTCCTGTAGGAATCTCTTTGCATCTGCACCTAGTAGGTGCTCAGTAAGCACTTCCTCAGTGGTGGACGGAGGGGATTTCGGGCATCCATCAGACCTGGGGACTTCCCTGGTACCAGGCCAATGAGCCCGCAGAGGGTGGTTTCCGGTTCAGTTCCTCGGAAGGTCAGCCCTGAGCAAAGGCTCCGGACCTTTGAGGGCCAAGGCCGTTGCTTGTGGGAGTTCTGGAGCTTTCTTGCCTCACTGTGCTTGACATCTATTACAGCTCCACTGTGGAGAGCCAGCTTCCCAGGGGGAGGGATCGAAGCACGCACCACTTAAGTCATTTCTGCCTTGGCTGCCCGGGCCTGAAAAACATGCCCTTGGGAGTGATCCTGAAGTGTGGGGGATAAGTTAAATGGCTTAATAGATCCGGGCAGCTTCAGAAAGGACTAATGGCTCAGCATTAATTGGGCACACAGAGTACAGATGAATCTCTGAGAAGGTATTTCAGATTCACCCATTCAGCCACGTCTGGCTTCAAAATATCACATCCGTCAACTCCCAAACTGATGCCGGTTACTAAGGAGACATGAACTCTGGACAGGAGCTTTGACCTTCATATTCCTAGTGCACTTTCTGGGCCTCTCAGCAACACACTGAGTCCCTACTGTGTAGCAGGTATTGTAGTGGGGGCAGGGGGGCGGCCAAAGAGAAATGAAGTTACCGAACCTGTCCCCATGAACCTGTCTTCCCGAAAGCACAGGGTGGGAACTAGAAAACAGATTGGGAATGGGAGCACGGTGCCTGGCCTTGCAGGCAGCCAAACAAGGACTCTCTGCCAAGGTCCCTGCATATGACTCATGAAGGGAGTTATGTGGGGAGAGTACCCCCACCCCTACAAGCTGGATGGAGAAAGGTAGGCAGGCAAGGTAGGCAGGAGCCGGATCACAAAGGGCCTGTGACATTGACCTGACGTGACCATGAGTCAGTGCAGGATTGGCACATACACACACCGTGTGGGGCTTTGGGCTGTGAAAAGCATCAGAGGCAGGGAAACTTCTTTTCTTCGTTTTTTAAAAAGAATTATTTACTTACTTGCTTGAAAGGTAGAATGAGAAAGAGAGAGAGAGAGAGATTTTGCACCCACTGGTTCACTTCTCAAGTGGCCACAACAGTTGAGGCTGGGCCAGGCCAAAGCCAGGAACCAGGAACTCCATCTGGGACTCCCACATGTGTGGCAAGGACTAGAGCACTTGGGTGATCATCCTCTGCTTCTCCAGGCACATGTGCAGGAAATTGGCTGGGAAGCGGGGTAGCTGGGACCTGAACCAGACACTCCAAGAAAGGCCTCCCAAGTGGCAACTTAACCTGCTGTGCCCCCACACCCTCCCAAGGGACATGTCTTTGAAGGGTAGAGAGCATGAACTGGAGTCTGAAGCAGTATTGAAACTCTCGCTGGGGCAGGCATCTAGCCTAGGGATTAGGATGCTCACATCTCTCCTAGGAGTGCCTGGGTTTGATTCCCAGCTCTCACTACTGATGACTTCCTGCTGATCTCCTGGGAGGCAACAGATGATGGCTCAAGTGCTTGTGTTCCTGCCATCCACTGGGGGACCTGGATTGAATTTCTGTCTCCTAGCTTTAGCTCCACAACCATTGCAGCCATTTGGAGAATGAACCAGTGGATGACTCTGCTGTGGGGAGCAACTCGGACTAGACTAAGTTACTGGAATTAAGACTTATTCTATGCATCTGCTCTCCCACAATATGGCGCTGAGAAGGGAGAAACAGCTTCTACACAGCTGCCTCCAGTTCAACCAATAAACTGTAGGACCTGCTCCTGATTGGAGGAGAGCAGCATACTCGGCGTGTGGGTAGCAGAGTTGGGATTGGTGGAAGAGGACTATAAAGGAGGAGAGAGACAACATGCACCAGGAACACCTGAGGAACACCTGTGCAGCCCCCGAGAGAGCCGGCCGGCGGTGTGCCGCTCCCCCGCGGAAGTGGGGAAAGTGGCCAGGGGGAACCGCCCTTCCATGGAGGTGGAAGGGATGGTAGCCAACCCGGGAAGAACCAGCAGCAAACCCGGGGAGGGCCGAGCAGACAAAAGAACAGCGCAGGGTCCTGTGTCGTTCCTCCATGAAGAGAGGGAGCGACATAATGGCGCCGTGACTCGGATATGAAGCCTAGGCAGGGTTTAGTGTCGTTCCTCCACGAAGAGGGGGAGCGACATAATGTTGCCGTGCAGGGTTTAGTGTCGTTCCTCCACGAAGAGGGGGAGCGACACTCTGCCTGCCTGCCTCTCAAGTAAATGAATGAATGAATGAATGAATTCTTGCAGCTTTCACGTATCAGTGGGATGTTAGCTCCTGTAAGTTCTCTAAGGTCCTTTCTCAAGGTCAAGACGAAGGAAGAGATCTAAAAAGAGCACCAGAGGCCCTTTGGTTGCAAGTGACAGAACGCCACCTTGAACCAGCTCAGGCAAGAGGAGAATGTATAGGAAATCTCATGGTGCTGGGGCCAAGGCGAGGATGCGGTGGTCCCTGGGTGGCGGTGCTGAGGCAGAGGAACCTTTAAGAGTAGGGTCTCATGCAAGGTAATGAGGAAGCAGGGATACTGCCCTCTGAAGGCATGGCTGTAGTTTTTCCGGGAGTGAGTTACCTCTCATGAGTTGGGACTGTCATAGGTGGAGCCAACTCACAAGCTTAGTCCTCTCTGCACTCAGCCCTCTCCCTTGGTTTCTCTACTATGTTGGGGTGCAGCCAGGGGCCCTTGTCAGGATGCCAGGGCCATGCTGGTTGAGCCCTTCAGCCATCAGAATTGTGAGGCAAGAGGCTTCTTTATAGAGTAGGAGGCTTCGGGGATTTTGTTACAGCAACAGAAAACAGACTAACACACAGTGGGGAAATCCTACAAAGAATTTTGATTGACTGGGTTAAGAGTGGGTACTCCTTTTTAAAACATTTGTTTTAATTTATTCATTTTATATGCTTGAAAGGCAGACAGAGAGAGAGACAGACAGACAGACACACACACAGAGAGCACAAGAGAGAGGCAGAGAGAGAATAAATGATCTTCCATCTTCTGCTTCACTCCCCAAATACCTACAACAACCAGGGCTGGGCCAGGCTGAAGTCAGGAGCCCAGAAGTCATTCTGGGTCTCCCATGTGGGTGACTGGGTCTAAAGCATCTGGGCCATCATCTGCTTCCTCCCAGAGTGCGCACGAGCAGGAAGCTGGATAGGAAGTAGAGCCGGACTCTACCCCAGGGATTCTGATATGGAATGCAGACATCTTAAGCAGTGTCTTAATTGCTGTGCCAGGTGCTTGCCCTGGAGCTGGGCACCTTTCCATTGAGCAGTCCATATGAATGGGAGATAGACTCAAACTGAGTCTGGTAGCCCCTCTTGAATCAGTCAGATATGATCAGGGAAGCAGCAACTGGAGAAACAATGGTAGCTCCTATTCAAAACACCAGGTTGTGGAGTGGGAAAGAGAATTTCCTAAAAATATGGGTGCAAAGGGACTGCTATGGGCTGATTGTATCCCCCCCACCCCTGCCAGAATCATTTGTTGAGGTTCTAACCCATATGATGGTATCTGAAGGTGGTACCTTTGGATGGTAATTAGGTTTAGGTAACCTCAGGTGGGACCCTCATCATTGCAATTAACGCTCTTAGAAGAAGAGGAAGACAGAAGTTTCCTCACATGTAAGCAAGGAATGGCCATATGAGAAGTTACCTACAAATTAAGAAGAGAATCCTCCTAGGACCAAATCTGCGGCCACTACCTTGATCTTGGATTCTCAGCCATCAGAAACTGAGAAATAAGTATTTATTTGAAAAGCAGAGTTACAGAGAGGGAGAGGGAAATATAGAAAGAGGGAGAGGGGTTTAAGCCACTCAGTCTATGGTCTTTTGTTATAGAAACCCAAGCTAACATGGCATTGTAATTCCAGAAAAAGAGGTGAGATGTTGGACAGACAACACTGGATCAGCATTACAGAATATTCTATAGATATAAAACACACAACTATAAGATATGGTTCACCCTTTGAGAGTGATACTTCTCTGAATTCATCTAGTCTCAGTGTGTAAAGTAGCTACTGACACATAGCAGGGACTTCATAATGAATAATATTGAGGTATTGAATGCCATAAATGTAGTGGATAGCAGATAGCATAGCATGCAGGGGGAATCCAGCTTTATTATGGACTAGATTCATTTTTTAAAAGATTTTATTTATTTATTTGAGAGAGTTGCAGACAGTGAGAGAGAGAGACAGAGAGAGTGTTCCCTCCACTGGTTCACTCCCCAAATGACTGCAATGGCCAGAGCTGAGCCGATCCAAAGCCAGGAGGCAGGAACTTCTTCGAGGTCTCCCAAGTGGGTGCAGGGGCCCAAGAGCTTGGGCCATCTTCTACTGCTTTCCCAGGCCATAGCAGAGAGCTGGATTGGAAGAAGAGCAGCCGGGACTAGAACCGGTGTCCATATGGGATGCTGGCGCCACAGGTGGAAGCTTAGCCTACTGCACCACAGCACCAGCTCCAGGGACTAGATTCTAAAGTCCACAGAGACCCTGGAAATCACAGGTAATTGACAGAACTCTTAAAACCTCCCCAGAGAGGCGCCATGTTGAAAAACCACGTACTGTCAGTCAGTAGGCTTGGCAGAGCCATTTTCCTCCAAGCTATAACAGATCAGAGTTTCCTTTGGCAACTATAAGTTAGCTTTTATTCAAAGGTGATGGTTTATAAGAAAATATGTTGGGGGCCGTCACTGTGGTGTAATAGGTAAAGCCACACCTGTGACATTGGCAGCCCATAAGGGTGCTGGTTCAAGTCTCAGCTGCTCCACTTCCAATCCAGCTCCCTGCTACCGTGGCTCGGAAAGCAGCATAAGATGACTCGAGTCCTTGGGCCCCTTTACCCACGTGGGAGACCTGGATGAAGCTCCTGGCTCCTGGCTTCAGCTTGTTTTGGCCATTTGGGGAGTCAACTAGTGGATGAAAGATCTCTCTCTCTCTCTCCCTCTCCCTCTTCCTCTCTGTAACTCTGCCTTTCAAATAAACAAAATAAATCTTTAAAAAGAAAAGAAAAGAAGACATGTTGGCATCAGAATCCAATTCAGCATAGTGAGTACACACTGGATTGATTGATCTCTCCCATCTCACGCTCTCTCTAGATTCGGGCTCACTGAGTGGAAAGGCAGGTGCAATTGCTAGTCTTATTTACATGATCATTTCTCTCTTATGTTGCTGAACAAACATTGATGGCGTCATACAGACCAAATAGGCATCTAAGTATTTTTGTCTCCTGTTCATTTATTTGAACAGTATCTGGCGTTCATCTTGTAGGATGTGTATTCAGTGAGTCAGGAGCCTTCCTGCCCTGTTTGCTACAAACCCTCCAATGCCCATCATCGTGCCTGGCATGTTGTCAGCCCTTAGTAACTATGGGTAGAAGGGAAGACTTCCCTGCACAAGGGGCTGAAAGGGTGGGATAAGGAGGCCCATCCCTTGGGACTTGGTCAGCCTACTAGAGCAGCTGACAAGAAATGCCTGGAAATACATGAAATGACAATAGCACCAAGCTGGCAGTGCCAACTATCAATGAATAATAGAAGCAAAGCTTGTGGAGGAGTCAGAGGAAGTAGGACCCAGCTCTAGTTAGGGTGCTCCCAACTTCAGCCCTGAACTCGTAGTGTTTGCTTCTCCGATCATCCAGAGGTATCTATTTGCCTGCAGCCTGGAGCAAGTTCAAGTCTGATTAAGGGTTTACTTCAAATAAACGCCAGTGGTTTAGCTGCCTGCCTTCTGCATCAGAGTACCGGGGTTTGATTCCCAGCTCGGGTTCTCAATTCCAACTTCCGTGAACATAGTTCCTGGGAGGCAATGGTGATGGCTCCAGTAATTGAGTTCCTGCCACAAATGTGGAAGCAGGAGTGAACCAGCAGATGGCAGAACTAGTGAGCTCTCACTTTCCCTCTTCCCTCCATCTAATCACCAAATTAAGAGTATACACACACACACACAGAGTGGTGCGTAGAGCCAGCTTCTCTGGGACCTCTTTCCGTGTGACTGGAGTGGGGAGGAATTCTCCCAGCGCTGAGTTGAGGGAGCCTGACAAAGTATCATTTAGTCCTGTCAGTTAGGTGTTGCCTGGGTGACCCCTGGGGAAGGGGGTCTGACCTTCCTTCCCCCCCACAGCATCCCCCTGCTTTGTGCACAGGGCCTGATCTGTCCCCACTGCTCATGCCAGAGCAGGGCTGCGGAGACAGCCTCCACTTGGGTGCATCCAAGGAACACCTTCCCTCTTAGGCTCCCACTGCACACAGGACAAAAGGCAGCCCACGCCCTCTGACCCGCTCTGGTTGGGAAGAATTCTCTATCAGTGGCTGGGGGCTCACATCCTGATGGGGACAGCGCCACGGGATCTGAGGCCACGGCTCTGGCAATTGCATGTTCATAGCAGAAGAGAGAGACAGTTACCTGGTTGGCCTGACTGCCGGGTCACTTACAGCCCATGTGGAAGCCAACTTTTATTTTATTTTATTTTTATTTCTTTATTTCTTTATTTTTTTTTTGACAGGCAGAGTGGACAGTGAGAGAGAGAGACAGAGAGAAAGGTCTTCCTTTGCCGTTGGATCACCCTCCAATGGCCGCCGCTGCAGCCGGCGCACCGCGCTGATCCGATGGCAGGAACCAGGATCCAGGTGCTTTTCCTGGTCTCCCATGGGGTGCAGGGCCCAAGCACCTGGGCCATCCTCCACTGCACTCCCTGGCCACAGCAGAGAGCTGGCCTGGAAGAGGGGCAACTGGGACAGAATCCGGTGCCCCAACCGGGACTAGAACCCGGTGTGCCAGCGCCGCAAGGTGGAGGATTAGCCTATTGAGCCATGGCGCCGGCTTATTTTATTTTTATTGCAGAAGAATTAAAGTATGCGTCAATAACCACTACACTCCAGAGATATCCTTCCAGGCTTTCAAACTTCCTGTGCTTAGAGATATATCGTACATATTGTACCTCAGTCTGTTTGGGCTGGCATTGCAATATACCACAGACAGGGTCCTGGCTTCTAGACAATAGAAACTTCTTTCTCACAGTGTGGAGGCTGCGCAGGTTGGGTTCCTGGAAGGGCTTATTCTCATAGACACCTGTCTCCTCACTCTAACTCACATGGCACTTGGGCAAAGGCTCTCTCTAGAGTCTCTAAGAGCATCAGTCCCATTCACAATGGCTCCACCCTCATGACCTAATCACTCCCAAGGGTCACACCTCCAAATGTCATCTCATGAGGCAGGTGCTGTGGCATACGGGATTACGTTGCTACCTGCGATGCCAACATCCCGTATCAGCATGCTGGTTCAAGTCCCCCCTTCTCCACTTCCAATCCAGCTTTTGCTAGTGCACCTGGGAAAGTGCATTAGTGCCAAGTACTCAGGCTCATCTATCTGGATAGAATTCTTCATTCCTGGCTTTGGTCTAGCCCAACCCTGGCCACTGAAACCATTGGGGAATGAACCAATTGATGGAAGATCTCTCTCTCTGCTTTTTAAATAAATATAATAAGTCTTTTAAAAATATTTTATTTATTTATTTGAGAGGCAGAGTTAAAGACAGAGAGAGGGAGAGACAGAGAGAGGTCTTCCATCTGCTGGTTCACTCCCCAAATGACCGCAGTGGCCAGAGCTGAGCTGATCTGAAGCCAGGAGCCAGGAGCTTCTTCTGGGTCTCCCATGCAGTACAGGGGCCCAAGGACTTGGGCCATCTTCTACTGCTTTCCCAGGCCATAGCAGAGAGCTGGATGGGAAGAGGGGCAGCTGGGACTAGAACCGATGCCCATATGGGATGCTGGCAGCACAGGTGGAAGTTTAGCCCAGTACGCCACAAGTGTCAGCCCCTAAATTAAATCTTTAAAGAAAAAGAACTATCATCACATTAGGATGTCAACATACAAATTTTGAGGGGTCACATACACTCTACACCAACATACAAATACAAAAAGAGGGCCATCTTATTTTGTAATTTGCCTTTTTCCATTTGTGTTGCACCATGAACACCTTTCAGTGTTAAGAAATACAGACTTATCACATTAATTTTTTTAAAGATTTATTTATTTATGTGGAAGGCAGAGTTACAGAGAGAGAGAGAGAGAGAGAGAGAGAGAGATTGAGATCCTCCAGCCACTTGTTCATTCCCCAAACAGCCACAACAATTAGGGCTGGGCCAGGCAGAAGCCAGGAGCCAGGAGCTTCATCTGGATCTTCCACATGGGTGCAGGGGCCCAAGCACTTGAGCAATCCTCCGCTGCTTTCCCAGACACATTAGCAGGAAGCTGGATCAGAAGTGGAGCAGCCAGGACTCAAACTCACTGCCTCAGTGGCTTTACCTGCTACGCCACAGTGCTGGCCCTGTCATAATTTATTTAATAGCATCTTAGCATTTAGCATATTTAGTTGTTTACTATTTTTGCTATTATTAAATATGGTGCTATAATAAACTTTTGTACATACCAGCACTGACTTGTATGATATTTTCCTTGAGAGAATTTCCCAGAGGTAAGACTATCCAAGTGAAGGATGTGCATGTAAAGTCAGTTCACATTGCCAGTGGGACACACACATTTTTCCTCTTTACCACTCTGAGTTCTTGTGTCTTCTAACTTTTGTTTTTGATTTCCAGTGAGTTTGGTTGTGTGACTTTTATTTTTTCTTTTGGGGCTTTTTAATATATTTATTGGAAGGCAGAGTGAGTCAGAGAGAGGGAGTGACAGAGAGAGAGAGATTCCATCTGCTGGTTCACTCCCCAAATGGCTGCCAGGAGCCAGGAACTCTACCCAAGTCTCCCACATGGGTGGCAGGGGCCCAAGTACTTGGATCATCTCGCACTGTTTTCCCAGGTGCCTTTAGTAGAGAGCTGGATTGGAAGAACAGCAGCCTGGACTTCAACTCGTGCTCCTATATAGGATGCAGGCATCACAGGCAGCGGCTTGATCTACTGTGCCACAACGCTGGCCCTGTGCAAGATTTTAAATGTGAAACAAAATGACTGCAAGTCACAAGATTAGACAACGTAAAATGTCTTATTCTATGCATTTCCACCTTCTATTTCCTGTGGGTGATCCTGTACCGGGGCGGGGAGTCTGCCTGCCCTGTCCACACAGGAGGTTGTTGAGAGGGCATGGCACACCATGCCCCTCCTCCCCAAGGGACCCTACAACCTGGCAGGCGGCGGGAGCCCCAGGCACTCCTCCCCTCCCCGCCCTGTTAAAGGGCCTTGTTATTGCCAATCGGGTAAACAGCTCCGGGGTGTGGCCCAGGCCCATTAGGACCACCTGGAAAGCTAGCCTAGCTATGTGACCTTCAAGCTGATTGGAGAAGCATAGCAGCGCCAATATCGGTTCTATCCTATAGAATTAGTGTTGCCCTGAATTAGTTATGCCCCTTCTGCCTGCCCTTTAAAAAGTGTGTGTGGTCGTTAATAAAGCGGACATGTTCACGGAAACTTGGTGCT
This sequence comes from Oryctolagus cuniculus, assembly GCF_964237555.1. Classification (NCBI taxonomy): domain Eukaryota; kingdom Metazoa; phylum Chordata; class Mammalia; order Lagomorpha; family Leporidae; genus Oryctolagus; species Oryctolagus cuniculus. The sequence goes on along the minus strand of NC_091437.1, from coordinate 98,910,477 downwards.
TCTTGTGAAAGAATGCTGTCACCCCACCATCCCGGCAGTGTGTGGGTATCGCGGGTCGAGCTCCCAATCTCCTGTCTTTTTTCCACCCTTTCTTGGTGGCTCTGACCTTTGTCAATCTCCCTCCACCACACCCACTCATCCCCCAGATCCTGGGGCCCCTGGCCTGTGCCCACCATGGGACACAGGTTGGCCACCTTTGCTCTTTGACTCCACATTGCTCAGGATAGGATTCAGCCTCTATTTCACTCATCACACTGACCAGGTACTGCGGTGAGCCAGGGCCTAGGCTGAGGACCGGATGGAACACACTGAGTCCTTCGGGAGCTGAGCGTTGGGTGGGAGACCCCGACGGGCCATGCGTGTCAACACTGCAGGGCCAACTCTGGGATGCACTCTGAAGCAGTGACAACAGACAATGGAGGAAGGCAGGTGAATATCAACTCATTTCAACCCTTGGAGCTCAGGTACTCTCTGAAAGAAGTTGAGATTTGAGGAGAAAGGCCCTGCAGGCAACATGGACAGTCACGAGGTATTAAGAGTAAGCACTTTGGCCGGCGCCGTGGCTCAATAGGCTAATTCTCCACCTTGCGGTGCCGGCACACCAGGTTCTAGCCCTGGTCGGGGCACCGGATTCTGTCCCGGTTGCCCCTCTTCCAGGCCAGCTCTCTGCTGTGGCCAGGGAGTGCAGTGGAGGATGGCCCAAGTCCTTGGGCCCTGCACCTGCATGGGAGACCAGGAGAAGCACCTGGCTCCTGGCTTTGGATCAGCGCGGTGCGCCGGCTGCAGTGCGCCGCAGCGGCCATTGGAGGATGAACCAACGGCAAAGGAAGACCTTTCTCTCTGTCTCTCTCTCTCTCTCTCTCACTGTCCACTCTGCCTGTCAAAAAAAAAAAAAAAAAAAAAAAAAAAAAAAAAAAAAGAGCAAGCGCTTATTAAACAACGACCCTGTGCTGGGTTTCCCTGTGTCACTGCTAATGCCTCCACTGGCCATGTGGGGATGGTGTTATTCCCGCTATACCTCAGCCAGAGAAGGGAAGGCTTAGAGGGATTGAACAAACAGTCCCAGACTGCTAGTGAGTGTCAATACGGGAATTTGAACCCTGGGTCTGGCAAAACACACGGCCTTTGCCTTGTAGACCTAGAACTCCCAGGGACTGAGGAATGGGAAGAGTGACCGGTGTCCACAGCGACTTGCACTGAGCTGTGAAGAAGCTGTTGGTGCATGCTGTCTCGAACTGGCGTCCATATGGAGTGCCGGCACTGCAGGTGGTGGCTTAACCTATTCTGCCACACCGCCGGCCCCCCTCACATCTCTGCTTAAAATGCAGGTACACTCCCGTTGGGAGCTTGAACTGGTACAGCCTGAGGCCGAACTGACTTTGGAAAGAGATCTGTAGCAGCCTTTTTGTTGTTTGTTTAAAGATGTGGGTTGAGGCAGGCACTGTGGTGCAGTGGGTTAAGCTGCCGCTCGGGAGGCTGGCATTCGCCTATTGGAGTGCCTGGTTTGAGTCCCGGTTCTTCAGCTTTTGAACTAGCTTCCTGCTAGTATGCGCCCTGGGGGGTAGTGGACCATGGCGCAAGTCACTGGGCCACGGGATGCACATTAGCAGGAAGCTGAATCACATGGGGGACGGCAGCATCCCCAGCAGCAGCTGAATCCACTGTATGTGGGAGACGCGGATGGAGTTCCCATTCCTCCTGATTCTGGCTAGCCGAGGCTGGTTGGTTGCGGACATTTGGGAAGTGAACTGAAAGTTGGAAGATTCTCTCTCTCTTCCTCTTCCTCTTCCTTCTCCCTCCCTCCCTTCCTTCCTCTGTCACTGCACTTTCAAATAAATAAAACTTTGAAAAAATAAATGAAATGAGCTCTGGGGTCACAGTTCTGGGTTAAGTCCCATCTCTGGATTTACTACCTGTGCGATGCTGACTTAACTATCTCACCACTGGCAGCGTCAGATTCGGAGGATAATGAAGCAAGGACAATAATAATCTGAGCCCCGGAGGTTGGTTGGGGTCATTAACTGAGATAGTGCTCGGCTTCTCATTAGACACAATGACCTCCATCGTGGACGTCCCCGTGACTGCTGTGTGCAGCCCCCACCTCCCACAGCCACTCTCCGCCCCCTTGACCCCCCGTCCCAGTCACACAGGTCTCACTGCTGCTCTTCCAAGTGTGTTTCATGTCAGGACCTGTGTGTTTCTGGTCCTCCTGAGGCTGGCTGCTCTTGCCCAAGACCTATGCAAATCTTTCTCCCTCCCTTGATTCAAATTTCTGCTCAATGTCACCTCCTCAATGCAGCCTCCCTGGATTTCCCTTTTAAACTAACCTCCCCCAACCCTGTGACTTCCTACCTGCTTTCCTGGCTTTCTGGTTTAGTCCTTACACACACCTGATGCAGTACTTGAAATTGTTCATGTATTGCCTCTAACACCTGGAAGGTTAGCTCCATAAGCGGGTACCTGGTCTGTCTCCTTCACACTGTCACCCGGTGCCTAGAAAAGGAACCAGCCAGTAGTAGGTGCTCGACAAATATTTGTGATGTGAAGATGTGAATAAACAAAGTACCTCGCAGGTGCCTGGCACACAGTCAGTACTCATTATGGGGATTGTAACTCACCATGGTCAACGTCACCATAGCAAAGCAGAGTTATTTGAGTTGGGGTATGAACTCCTGCAGAGTGTCCTATGTTAGAGGATGTGGTGAAGTCCTTCGTGGTGGTTTTAATTTGCATTTATTTTAAAAAAACATTTATTTATTTGAAAAGCGGAGTTACAGAGAGAGAGAGAGGCAGAGACAGAGACAGAGAAAGAGATCTTCCATCTCCTGGTTCACTCCCTTATTGGCCACTGGGGCCAGGAACTGCATCTGGGTGGCAGGGCCACCTCCTGCTGCTTTCCCAGGTGCGTTAGCAGGGAGCTGGATCAGAAGTGGAGCAGCTGGGACTGCAGCTAACGCTCCCATGGGATGCTGGTATCGAAGTGGCAGCTTAACCACCTGTGATACAACGCCAGCCCCTGATGTGCATCCCTTAGTGACAACTTTCCCTCTCTGTGTGTAGTTGAGGCACAGGCAGGCCTTGGTTTGTGGCCTTGCTGGAGACTGCGATGTGCAGGAAAATGCCTTTGCAGAACGTGACGCTTCCCCTTGCGTTTCCCTTCATTCCTGGGGCATGGGCTTGGCTTCTTGGCTCCTGTCTACCTCTGTGTGTGGCACAGGAATTGGAGACCACCTTCCTCTAGGAAGCAGGGTCAGACACCTGGCGCAGAGCGAGGGCAAGTGAGACAGAAGCAACTAAGAATGCAGACTCTCAAATCCGATTGCAGGTGCCCCTGTCCTGGCTGTGCCTCTGTCCTGGCTCCACCCTGCCCGACTCTGTGACCTTGAGCCGCATGAGCCAACGTCTCTGCCTCGGTTTCCTGTCTGCAACTGGATTTAATAATAGTAACAGCCTCGGAGGGTTATGGTGAAGATGAGATGAGGTCTGATCTGAAAGCCAGCACTCGGTGGAGGCAGCTATGATCATGGTCGGCAGTCTGTGTGTCAGGGTCAGGGGCACGGGGCTGTTGGGTGTATGCTTGCCCTGCTCCCACGCCTGCCTCCTCAGAGCTCTTTCTGGACCATCTTCCATTTGAACAACACAAGAACCCTCGTATCTATTATTTTGTACCCGTCTTCAAAGCAAAAGATTGTGGTGTCCTTTAATGGCTCCTTTGCATCCAGGGAAGCCTTTGACGGACCCCTTGAAACGTGGTGCATCTCTGATCAGCAGACACGGGGCCAGGAACGCAGCAGGGAGGAAGTGGACTGTGGAAGTAGTGCCCCCCGCCTGCGCACTGCCTGGGCACTGCGGGGCAGAGGTGAAACCTGCTTCTCCTTTCGGCTTCGGCCGCCCTGGGTCGTCTCTGAACCCTGCCCCAGTGCCTTTGGCGTGCTGCTCAGCCAACCCAACCTGGACGCTCCAGATAATCCTCCTAGGGAGAGCCACTGGAGGCCTCCCCCAGGAATGACTGCCCTGCCACATCTTCAGCTCCTTTGAATCACACATGCTTTCCCTTGGGGCCTTAAAACTCAGAGGCAGGAAAAGTCTCATTTGGGAGGAAGAGAGCAAAGTCACTTCAAACGTCTCCTTTAACCGTCCCACTTGGACCCTTTGATTTCATAGCTACCATGAGCAAAGCCTGTTTGCGATGCTGAACCGTGTTCCTGCCCAGGAGAGAAAGCGAGGTTCTGAATGGAGGGCGAGGAGGGCAAGGGGAGCCATCCATGGCGCTGTCACTAGTCAGGGTCTGAGGGGAGCATCTGGGGTGCCCTTCATGCCCCCAGTGGAACAGGCTAACCTTGTGGGGATCCCTGTCCACCAGCTGTGGGAACCCTAGGCAGGCCATGCAGCAGGGGCCCAGGTGGGCATCCTGGCTATGTACTTGGCCATGTGTCCTCATTTGCTGTGGTCAGCACAGTGCTGCTCCAGCTTTGATCGGCTTTAACCAAATCCTTCCAGCAGCAGACTCAGGAGAGCCCAGCGCATGCTCCCTGGGCAGCAGACAGGTGTGGAAATCTGACCTGGAGAACCCAAGCCTAAGGCAGGAAGATTCCTGGGCACCTCCAGGACAGGCCCAAGACACACATAGGCTTCTGACTTGACTGACATATTCCAGAGCTTCTTTCCCGATGCTCAGCTGTGCCTAGCGCTCCTCAGCTGGGTGAATCAGGAATGTGGGTCTGTAATGACTAGAGACTCAGGTTTCCCACAAATCCAAGCTCCCCTCCAGGCTCAGCTCTAACCACTGACTGATTTAGAGGGACTATGACATTGTTAAGGCTGCTTGCCCCATCTGTCTTCCTGCTGATGTTCAAGAATTTCCCGATAAGGGACCGCAGGCTGAGCTGGGCAAACTGATGCTCTCATCCAGAGTGGGAGCTTCTGGGAGACCTGAACGCCTCTGAGAGGGGAAGCAAGAGGCTGGCAGCCCATCTCCTACCCCTGCCATTGGCTCCAAAGCCTTCATCTCCAAGTCTGTGCTCATCTCCTCTGCCTTCCGTCTTCTCTTTGTCCAAAATCTCTGTCGAGGGGCGTTGTGTGGGAGAATCACACACTCTCTGTGGGGGCTTCGGGAGGGTCCTCTGGATAGATTGGTAAGAGGGAACACAAGTGTACCCACGGGGTGTGAGTGGACCCATGCGTGGCCTCTTACGGGATATGTCCATACATCTTCGTATCTGTCCGTGGCTCAGCTGTGATGGGACACCTCTGATGGATAAGGTCAAGGTTGAGGACTAGAGGTACTGCTCAAAGCGCCTCAAGTATGCCTGCCACACTCCTGCCTCAGGGCTTTGCACTGGCTGTTTCCTTTGCTTGGAATACTCTCCCCTTGGACTTCCCCAAGGCTCATGCTCTCACAGTCTACAAGTTTCAGCTTAGAAGTTTCCTCAGTGAGACCTACTCCATAACCTAGTTCTGTTTTATTTCCCTCCAAGTCATGCAACGCAACAAAAAAGTTTACAACTGTTGGCTCTAGCTGATGGATAATGGGTTTTTATTGTGCTTTATAGGGTGCCCTTTAAAAAGTTCATGGGAAATGCATATTATGAAAAAGATTACATGGACTTAAAAATCTTTTGTGCTTGGGGCTGGCGTGAGGCAATAGATTAAGGCCATCACTTTCAATGCTGGCATCCCATATCAAAATGCCAGTTCAAGTCCCACCGGCTCTATTTCTGCTCCAGCTCTCTGCTAATGCACTTGGGAAAGCAATGGAAGATGGCCCAAGTGCTTGGACCCCTGTCACCCGTGTGGGATAGGTGTTCCGCAGCATAGAGCTCCAGGCTCCTGGCTTTGGCCTGGCCCAGCCCCAATTCTTGCAGCCGTTTGGAGACTGAAACAGCAGATGGAAGATCTCTTTCTCTCTCTGTTTCTCCTTTTCTCTCTGCCTTTCTTTCTGTCACTCTTTCAAATAAATAAAATAAATCTTTAAAAAAGTTTTTGCATCAAAATAAACTTTTTTTCATGGATTTTTCAAAGTACCCTCATTTGCTTTTACCTTTTTGTATGTTTGAAAATTTTCATAGGCCAGCGCCACGGCTCACTAGGCTAATCCTCCACCTTGCGGTGCCGGCACACCGGGTTCTAGTCCTGGTAGGGGCGCCAAATTCTGTCCCGGTTGCCCCTCTTCCAGGCCAGCTCTCTGCTGTGGCCAGGGAGTGCAGTGGAGGATGGCCCAAGTGCTTGGGCCCTGCACCCCATGGGAGACCAGAAGTACCTGGCTCCTGCCATCGGATCAGCGCGGTGTGCCGGCCGCAGCGTACTGGCCACAGCGGCCATTGGAGGGTGAACCAACGGCAAAGGAAGACCTTTCTCTCTGTCTCTCTCTCTCTCTCACACTGTCCACTCTGCCTGTCAGAAAAAAAAAATCATAATAAAAAGGGAGAAAAAGTTCCATGGAGCTTCCCAGCGTATGCTGTGCAGGGATTATGGAGAGGAGCCTTTCGTGTTTGGTGTCAGCACATTCTGGTGCCCTCAAATATTCTTGCTTCTCACTCACAAGGCCCTGGGAACCCCTGTGCCACCCCTGGAACAGGCTGGGTTCAGTGTGAGTTGATTTTATTTTCATGTCCTTTAGGGGAGTTTCATGTGTAGAAGAAGAAACACTGTTTGTGGATATTTTTAAAAATTGTATCCAACTGGGACTGGCACTGTGGAGTAGCTGGTTAAACAGCTGCCTGCAATGCCAGCATCGGATACCAGAGCACTGGTTCGAGTCCAGGTTGCTCTCCCTCCAATTCAGCATCTGTAATGCACCTGGGAAGGCAGCAGCAGATGACTCAAGGGCTTGGGGTTCTGCCAACCACATGGGGGACCCAGATGGAGCTCCTGGCCCCTGGCTTTGGCCTGGCCCAGCCCAGCCATTTGGGGAGTGAACCAACTGATAGAAGAGCAACCTCTCTCTCTTCCTCTCTTTCTGTGTGTGTATGTGCGTGCGTGTGTGTGTGTGTGTCTTTCTCCTCTCTCTTTCCTCTGTCTCTCCTTTCTCTGGCAGTTTACCTTTCAAATAAAATTAAATAAATCTTTTTTAAATTTTTAAAAAATATTTTATTTATTTATTTATTTGTTGGAAAGGCAGAGTCACAGAGAGGCAGAGGCAGAGGCAGAGGCAGAGACGGAGAGATCTTCCACCTGCTGGTTCACTCCCAAATTGCCACAACAGCCAGAGCTGGGATGATCTGAAGTTCGGCACCAGAAACCAGGAGCTTCTTCTGGGTCTCCCACATGGGTGCAGAGGCCCAAGCACTTGGGCCATCTTCTACTGCTTTCCCAGGCCATAACAGAGAGCTGGATCGGAAGAGGAGCACCTGAGGTTCTAACCAGCACCCATATGGGATGCCAGCACTGCAGGCAGTGGCTTTACCCACTATGTCACAGTGCTGGCCCCCCAAAACTAAATCTTTTAAAAAATTGTTTTCAATTTACTTAAATAATATATTTTTTAAAATTGCTCATTTTCTTTAAAATTTTGCTTTCTTTCTTTTTTTTTTTTTAATTTGACAGCTAGAGTTAGACAGTGAGAGAAAGAGAGACAGAAAGGTCTTCCATCCGTTGGTTCATCCCCCAAATGGCCGCTTAGGCAGGAGCTATGCCGATCCGAAGCCAGGAGCCAGGTGCTTCCTCCTGGTCCTCCATGCGGGTGCAGGTGCCCAAGCACTTAGGCCATCCTCCACTGCCTTCCTGGGCCACAGCAGAGAGCTGGACTGGAAGAGGAGCAACTGGGATTAGAACCCAGTGCCCATATGGGATGCTGGCGCCGCAGGTGGAGGATTAACCAAATGAGCCACGGCACCAGCCCTTAAAATTTTGTTTTCAAGTGACAGCTGTCATTATTTAATTTACTTATTTATTTGAAAGAGAGAGAGAGAGAGGAAGAGACAGAGAGAGAGGTCTTCCATCCATTGGTTCACTCTCCAAATGACTGCAATGGCCAGAGTTAGACCAGTCAGAAGCCAGGAGCCAGGAGCTTCTTCTGGGTTCCCCTTGTGGGTGCAAGGGCCCAAGAACTTGGGCTGTCCTCTACTGCTTTCCCAGGAGCATTAGCAGGGAGCTGTTTCAGAAGTGACAGCTGGGACTAGAACCGGCGCCCATATGGGATGCCGGTACCCCAGGCAGTGGCTTTATCTGCTGTGCCATACTGCCAGCCCCTAAACCCAGTAAATTTTTTAAAATTACATTTGTTTGCTTATTTATTTAATTTGAAAAATGGAGAGACAAGACAGAGAGTTCCCATGTGCTGGCTCATGCCCCAAATACCCACAACAGCCAAGGCTGGGCCATCCTGAAGCAGGAGCTTGAAACTCAATCTGAGTGTCCCACATGGGTGACAGAAACTCCAAGTGCTGGAGCCCTCACCTGCTGCCCCCCAGTACTCATGAGCAGGAAGTCGGATTGGAAGCCAACAGGGACACAAACCCAGAGCCTCTGACACAGGAGGCAGAAATCGCAAATGGCATCCTAATGGCCACACCAAATGCCTGCCCTGTATAAATCCAGTGAATTTTCACAATCACTTTTAAAGGGGCTTTTTACGTTTTTGTTAATTAAATACCTTACATATTTTAAACTAGATTTCTACATTTAGTAGATCTGAGTTTATTTATAAACACTTCAAATACCTAACGATCAGAACATTCCCAAACCCTTAAACAATTTAAGCATAATACATTACACTGAAAATAGAGTACGTCTCAAGTTCTCATAAACATTCCAGCATTGTTTACAAACCCAGTAAAATCAGAAATCTAAACAATTACTCAACGACACATTTTCAATTGGAATCGTGAGGCTAATATATTAGAATCTTTAATGCCACCTCCTCTTAAACATAACAAACACGCAAATCCCCAATATACACAGACCTTTGCTAACCTTAATAGAAAAGTATTTATACTTAATCTGAACCTTTCTGAAGTCAACAGATACTCGTGGAGGAAACCATTAAGTTGAACTAAGCAAACTGCAGTCTCCATTTGGCGGGAGTGAGGCGATGCCGCGGATTGAGCTGTGGACGCAAGATCCGGTGTTCCTGGTGACACTCACTGACAAGTGGGAGGCTCGCAACAGGAGCTCGGGCCTCTCGAGGGAGTTGGAAGCTCTAGGGTTCAAGGTGTTCCACTGCCCAAGTCTCGCATCTGGTTGCTTCACTTTATTTATTGAGTGCCTGATTCTGTTCAGAAGCCCCTTCCATGTCCCACCCTCACTTATTCCTCCTGTGTAGTGGGCCCACGACTCTGCAAAAGAGCGGCACCAGGCTGGAGTCTGCGTTGTTCTAGTCGCTTTATTTAGCTCCCTGTTCAGAACCCAGAAAACTAGAGACTGACGCGGATCCTGGAAGTCATTTACTGCTTCTGCACCACGACGATGAGGTAGGGGGCAGGTAGCCCCGAAGGCCCCCCCGGGGAGAGGGGGATAGGTCGCTTCCCAAAGCTGGCGTAGGGCTCGAATTCCAAAAACTGTCTTGGCTGCTGCCACTTCCCCGGGTTCCACAGCGGGAGGGGACAGGGGCAGGGACTTCATCTCAGAGGCACCAAACCCACATTCCCTGCCATGGCTCTTCTCCAGCTGCTTCCCCACATCTCCCACCCTGGGAATATTTTTATGGTGTGAAGGGTGATTGGGATCATTTTGTCTTCCTTAAACCCCACAAACCCAGAAACATTTCCTATGTTTTTCCTTTTCCCTAAGGAGTTTTTAAGCTCTTAGGGTTTTAGAGGCAAACATACGGAAAAATTTATACTTTCCTTCCTCCTCTTTATTTCTCTCTCTCTCTTTTTACCTTTTTTCTTTTTTATTGAGTTTTCAAATGTATATTTATTTGAAAGGCAGAGAGAGACAGAATTTTCCACCTGTTGGTTCACTCTAAATGGCTGCAAGTGCCAGGGCTGGGCCAGGGCAAAGCCAGGATCCAGAAACTCCATCCAGGTCTCCCACATGGGTAGCAGGGGCCCAAGCACTTGGGTCAGCATCCACTGCCTTCCCAGACACTTTAGCAGGGAGCTGGATCTGAAGTGGAGTAGTTGGGACTTGAACCAGGCACTCTAATATGAGATGCGGGAATCCCAAACAGCAGCTTAACCCATCCCTACCTTTTGACTTTTAGAAGACTATGAGGTGGCTGGTGCAGCGGCTCACTAGGCTAATCCTCCACCTTGCGGTGCCGGCACACCGGGTTCTAGTCCTGATCAGGGCACTGGATTCTGTCCTGGTTGCCCCTCTTCCAGGCCAGCTCTCTGCTGTGACCAGGGAGTGCAGTGGAGGATGGCCCAAGTGCTTGGGCTCTGCACCCCATGGGAGACCAGGAGAAGCACCTGGCTCCTGCCTTCGGATCAGTGCAGCGCGCCAGCTGCGGCGGCCCTTGGAGGGTGAACCAACGGCAAAGGAAGACCTTTCTCTCTATCTCTCTCTCATTGTCCACTCTGCCTGTCAAAAAAAAAAAAAAAAAAAAAATGACTATGAGGGGCCGGCGCTGTGACATAGCAGGCAAAGCTGCTGCCTGCAGTGCCAGTATCCCATGTGGACACTGGTTCAAGTCCTAGTTGCTTTACTGCTGATCCAGCTCTCTGCTATGGCCTGGGAAAGCAGTAGAAGATGGCCCAAGTCCTTGGGCCCCTGCACCCACGTAGGAGATCTGGAAGAAGCTCCTGCCTCCCAGCTTCGGATCAGCACAGCTCTGGCTGTAGTGGCCATCTGGGGAGTGAACCAGCAGATGGAAAACCTCTCTGTCTCTGCCTCTGCCTTTCTGTAACCCTGTCTTTAAAATAAATTGATAAATCTTGGCCGGCGCCGCGGCTCACTAGGCTAATCCTCCGCCTAGCGGCGCCGGCACACCAGGTTCTAGTCCCGGTTGGGGCGCCGGATTCTGTCCCGGTTGCCCCTCTTCCAGGCCAGCTCTCTGCTGTGGCCAGGGAGTGCAGTGGAGGATGGCCCAGGTGCTTGGGCCCTGCACCCCATGGGAGACCAGGAAAAGCACCTGGCTCCTGCCATCGGATCAGCGCGGTGCGCCGGCCGCAGCGCGCCGGCCACGGCGGCCATTGGAGGGTGAACCAACGGCAAAGGAAGACCTTTCTCTCTGTCTCTCTCTCTCACTGTCCACTCTGCCTGTCAAAAAAATAAATAAAATAAAATAAATTGATAAATCTTAAAAACATGCAAAATGGGGCCAATGTTGGGACACACAAGTTAAGCCACTGTTTGTGATGTCAGCATCCCACATCAGAGTGCCAATTTGAATCCCAGCTACTCTGCATTTCTGATCCGGCTCCCTGCTAGCACTTCTGGGAAGGCAGCAGAATGGCCCAAGTGCCTGGGTCCCTGTCACACATGTAGGAGACCTGGATGGAGTTCCAGGTTCCCAGCTTCAGCTTGGCCCAGCCCCAGCCACTGTGGCTATTTGGGGAACGAACAAGCAGATGGAAGATCTTTCTCTCTCTGCATCTCTCCCTCTTTCTCTGTCATTCTGCCTGTCAAATAAATAAATCAATAAATATTTAAAATAAAAAATGCAAAAAAAGAACAAAAGATCATATAATGAATAGCTATTTCCCCACCAGTCAGTCTGTTAGAACTGAGTATTTTGCTACATTTACTGCACATATATACATACTTTCTAAAAGAAAAACAAAACCTTATGCAGTTGAAGACCTTGTATACTTATTCTTCATCTGATCATGTTCTTTTCCCTCTAGAGAGGTAAGCATATCTGGAATTTTGTGCTCACCATTTCTTGTGTACTTTTACTTATTTATTTATTTAGAAGATTTATTTATTTATTTGAGAGGCAGAGTTACAGAGAAAGAGAGGGAGAGACAGAGAGAGAGAAGTCTTCCATCCACTGGTTCACTTCCCAAGTGGCTGCAACAGTGAAAGCTATGCCTATCTGAAGCCAGGATCCAGGAGCTTCCTCCTGGTCTCCCACATGGGTGCAGGGGCCAACCACTTGGGCCATCTTCCAGTGCTTTCCCAGGTAATAGCAGGGGACTGGATCAGAAGAAGAGCAGCCAAACATGAACCAACGCCTATATGGGATGCTGGCACCGTTGGCGGAGACATAACCTACTATGCCACAGTGTGGCCTCTATTTATTTATTTTTAAAGATTTATCTCTTTATTTGAAAGGCAGAGTTACAGAGAGAGAGAGAGAGAGAGAGAGATACCTTCCATGTACTGGTTCGCTCCACAAATGGCCGCAACATCCGGGGCTTGGTCAGGCCAAAGCCAGGAGCCTGGAATTCCATCCAGGTCTTCCACATGAGTGCAGGGACCCAGGTACTTGGGCCATCTGATTCTTTCTTCACATGCAAATTAGCAGGGAGCTGGATTAGAAGTGGACCAGCTGGGAGTCCAACCAAAGCTCATATGGGATGCCCAGACAACAACTTAACTCCCTATGCCACAACACCAGCCTCTCTTGTGTGCTGTTATACTTTTATTTAATGAATAAAAGTTTTATGTCTTTAGAATTGTAAATATATAATGTATTCTTATGTAATATTTTTGCATTCAACAATATATTTTGAAATTGATACATGTTGTATATAGCAGTGATTCACTCCATTTTTTTCACTGCTTTATTATAATCCATATATTGAATGTCTCACAGCATATCTGTTCTCCTCTTAATGGACAATTAAGCTGTTTCCAGTTTATCTATACAAACATACTACGATGACCTTCTTGGCTCACATCCTATTGGTGCCCATGTGAGGACTGCTGTTTAATGCAGTATGTGCATTATGTTAGTCATTTTTTTCATAACTGTAACAAAATACCTAACACAGGCTACTTATGAGGTTTTTTTTTTAAGATTTATTTATTTATTTTGAAAGAGTTAAAAAGAGAAAAGAAGAGACACACAGAGAAAGAGAGATTTTTCCATCTCCTGGTTCACTCCCCAGATGGCTGCCATGGCCAGCATTGGGCCAGGCTGAAGCCAGGAACCAGGAGCTTCAATCAGATCTCCCATATGGGTAGCAGGGGCCAAGCACTTGGGTCATCTTCCGCTGCCTTTTTCCATGCCATTAGTGGAGAACTGGATCAGAATTGGAGCAACCAGGCATGAATGTTGAAGCCTGAATATTAAAAAGTTTATTAAGTGGCCAGTGCTGTGGCATGGTAGGCTAAGACTTCACCTGCGGCACTGGCATCCCATATGGGCGCTGATTTGTGTACTGGTTGTTCTTCTTCCAATCCAGCTCTCTGCTATGGCCTGGAATAGCAGTAGAAGATGGCCCAAGTGCTTGGGCCTCTGCATCCACATGGGAGACCTGGAAGAGTCTCCTGGCTCCTGGCTTCAGATCGGCTCAGCTCCCACCATTGCAGCCATTTGGGTAGTGAATCAGTGAATGAAAGACCTTTCTCTTTGTCTCTCTCTCTCTCTCTGTAACTCTACTTCACAGATAAATAAATAAAATATTTTTAAAGTTTATTAAATATGTTCATTAATTCTTTTTTAAAGAAAATGTATTTATTTATTTGAAAGACAGAGTTACAGACTCAGAGGCAGAGGCAGAGGCAGAGGCAGAGAGAGGTCTTCCATCCACTGGTTCACTCCCCAAATGGCTGCAATGGGCAGAGCTGGGCTTCCAAAGCCAGGAGCCAAGATCTTCTTCTGGGTCTCCCATGAGGGTGCAGGGGCCCAGGCACTTGGGCCATCTTCTACTACTTTCCTAGGCCATAAAAGAGAGCTGGATTGAAAGTGGAGCAGCCAGGTCTGGAACTGGCATGCATATGGGATGCCAGCACGGCAGGTGGTGACTTTACCTGTTATGCCACAGCTCTGGCCCCCATTAATTCTTTACAAAAAAAAAAAAAAAAAAAAAAAAAAAAAAAAAAAAAAAAAAGCAGCTCTGGGGCCGATGCTGTGGCACAGTGTAATCCATAATTTGCAACACTGAGCATCTCATATTGGAAGATAGGGTTGAGTCCTAGCTATTCTTTCAATCCAGCTCCCTGCTAATGCACCTGAGGAGGCTGTAGATGGTGATTCAAATACCTGGACTCCTGCCACCCAGGTGGGAGACCCAGATGGAGTTCTTGGCTCTTAGCTTCAGCAGGACCCCATTCTGGTTGTTGTAGCCATTTGGGGAGCGAACCAATGGATGGAAGATCTTTTCTTCTCTGTCTCTCCCTTTCGCTTTCATTCTGCCTTCTAAATAAATAAATAAATAAATAAAATGCAGCTCTATTAGAATATAATTTACAAACCATATAATTTTCCCACTTAAATATGTGGGTTTTTAGCATAGTCACAGATATGTGCAACCATCACCATGGTCAATTTTAGAGCACTTTTATCATCCCATAGAGAAACCCTCTACCCTTCAGCTATCAGAGCCGCATCCCCACCTCCAGTCATAAGCAACTACTGATCTACTCTCTGTATTTATAGATTTCCCAACTCTGGATATTTCATGTAGATAGAATCATAATATGTGGGTTTGTGTGGCCGTTCTTTCACTGAGCATAGTATTGTCAAGGCTTACTCATGTTGCTGCATGCACTGTACATCATTCCTGTTTATTGCCAACTACTATTCCATTGAATGGATATACAACATTTTGCTTATCCCTTCATCCACGATGGGTATTTGGATAGTTTCTACCTTTTCACCACTGTGAATAGTGGTACTATGACCATTCGGGTACATGTTTTTGTTTTAATATCTCTTACATTCTTTTGGGTAAATATGTAGGAGCAGAATTGTTGGATCACATTGACTTCCTGGCTCCAGCGTGACCCAGTCCTGGCTGTTCAGGACATTTGGAGAGTGAAGCGGTGGATGAAAGAGCTCTCTCTGTCTGCTTCTCTCTTTTTATCTCTCTCTCTCTCTCGGTTTCTTTAAAAGAAAATGAAAATAAATAAAGAAAAATTTTTAAAGCTCATATGCCAGGTATGGGCTATGACACTTGGGAGGAGCAATAGGAAGGTGAATACGGTAAGGCCCCTGCCTGCGGTTTATTTCCGCTGTCCTGGGAACAATGAGTGCCCAATCCTGGAAGCCACACTCTGAGAGTGCAGTGAAGGGAAGGAGACAGCGCCTCCAGCCGGGCAATTCTGGGGCCCAGAGGAAGGAGTAAGACCTGGGCCGAGCCCAGGAAAATGGAGGCTGGGTGAAGTTGGAAGGATTTGCTGGAGGTGGGAAAGCAGTAGGAAGGCCTGGCCAGTGCCCAGGGATCCCCAGGGCAATGGTGACTCAGAAGAATGTAGAGAGTGGAGGTGGGGAAGCATGTGAGTGGGAGGGAAGTGCACGGACAAGATACTACACAACCGAAAACTGACAGGGGGTGGGTGTTTGGCACAATGGGACATCATATCAGAGTGCCTGAGTTTGAGTCTCTGCTCTGCTTTTGAGTCCACCTTCTTGCTAATGCACACCCTGGGAGGCAGAACTTGATGGCTCAATTACTTAGGTCCCTGCCACCCACACGAGAGATTTGGATTGAGTTCCAGTCTTCTGGTTTTGGATCTGGCACAGTCCTGGCTGTTGGGGGTATATGCAGAGTGAATTAGTAGATGGGAAATCTCTCTCTCTCTCTCTCTCTCTCTTTAAGATTTATTCATTTATTTGAAAGTCAGAGTTACATAGAGAGAGGAGAGGCAGAGAGAGAGGTCTTCCATCCACTGGTTCACTCCCCAATTGGCCGCAATGGATGGAGCTGCTCTGATCTGAAGCCAGGAGCTAGGAGCTTCTTCCGAGTCTCCCACATGAGTGCAGGGGCCCAAGGACTTGGGCCATCTTCTACTGCTATCCCAGGCCATAGCAGAGAGCTAGATTGGAATGGAGTAGCCAGGTCTTGAACTGGCACCCATATGGGATGTCAGCACTTTAGGCCAGGGCATTAACCTGCTGCGCCACAGCACTGGCCCCAAAGCTCTCTCTTTAAATAAAATTTAAGAAACTGACAACACAAAACTACTACATGTAAACCAACAAACATGAATGAGACATTTAACCTGATGATTGTAAGTGACTAGAACCTCAGAAGTGCCCCCGCAAGAATTGTCCATACATGCAGCAACCCATGGATTGTACCAAGGCATAGTGGGGCTGCTCCTACTCTAGTGTGTGAGTGTGCAAAGAAAAGGAAGCCCAAAGATTGTGGAGCCCAGGGGTGAGCTGTTTTCTCCTGGGTGGGGGGGTGGTGGTGTCTGATTAATGGCTGAGTTGTTTTTCAGGGCCTGGGTCTATTGGTGACGTCACTCCTTGCTCTTGGTATCTCTTCTCAGCTTCTCTGCACATTGTCAGTTGCCTATCAGTGCCCGCAACCTTGTGGTTTCTTGTTATAACTTAGGTTGTCTATTGTGGAGGCAAAGGTTAGGAAGATTTGGGGGAAAGTGTAGCATTTTCTATCCACGGCCAATCAGAGAGCTGCCTCCCAACGGGGCTTTGTCAGGAGGACAAATATGCAGTGCAAGAGCTCATGCACCTCGAGTGTCTGTTGAGTGCCAAGCACTCCAGGGGAGGAAGAAAATCAAGACTGAACTCTGATGCAAGGAGCTCACCTGGCCCAGCTGGGATCGAGCCATGGTGGAGCAGGAGTAACAGCCACCTTCCCAGCCTGCCCAGAACTGAGCACCCTCAGCACTGACTGTGTTAACCATGCTCTTGGGAATTGTCTTTGGCCATGGAGTGCTCTCCTAGCAGTGTCTCATGAGGCTAAAATTCCAAAGGCCACACCTGGAAGTGGTACCTCTGGCCTCTGCTTCACATTTGACGTGGTGTCCTGGTGTGGCCTGGGTGTGGTCAGGGAGCTGGAGAGGCCATGCTGAGCCAGGGAAGGCATTGCAAGGTTGCCAGGTCACTTATGTCTTTGCCTTATTCATAGAGAAATTGTTGCATCTACAAGTTGTGGTCTTTGGTTCCCTGAAGACCCAGGACCTGTGGGTCTTCAGTGTCCAGCACGTGGCCCCCACTCCCCGTGTTTGTTCCTGTCTTGTCACATGGGATGAGGAGACCATCTACTATGGCTACTTCTCGATGGAAAACTGCTTTCTCCACAGTGGTCACAAAGGCCAGGCCTTTCTGGCTTTTTACAAATAGTAGTAAAGTATATATAACATTTTAAAAGATTTATTTGTTTGAAAGAATCACAGAGAGAGAGGGAGATCTTCCATCCTCTGCTTCACTCCCCAGATGGCTGGAATGGCCAGCGCCAGGCCAATCCAAAGCCAGGAGCCAGGACTTTCATCCGGGTCTTCCATGTGGGTGGCAGGGGCCCGGGCAATTGGGCTATCCTCTGCTGCTGCTCCCAGGCCACCAGCAGAGAGCTGGATCAGAAGCGGAGCAGCCAGGACACAAACTGGCACCCATATGGGACAGCAGTGCCTCAGGCAGTGGCTTCACTCAGCATGCCACAATGCCAACCCCCTTTCTGGTCTTTTAAAAATAGTAGCAAATATACGTAACATAAAATTTACCATTCTTGACTATTTAAAGTGTATAGGGCTGTAGTATTCACACTGTCGTGCAATCAGTCCCCAGAGCACCTTTGATCTTGCAAAACTGAAACTCTCCCACTACCCAGAGTCTCCCCAGTCCTCACTCCTCCCACCAGCCCTTGGAAGCCACCATTCTACTTTTGTTGCTATGCTTTTGACTACTGTAGGTACCTCATATAAATAGGATTGCACACTGTCCTTTTGTGACTTTGCATAGTGTCCTCAGGGTCCATTCATGCTGTACCTTGTCTTTTTTTTTTTCTTTTTAAGATGTATTTTATTTATTTGAAAGAGTTACAGAGAGGCCGGCGCCGCGGCTCACTAGGCTAATCCTCCACCTTGCGGCGCTGGCACACCAGGTTCTAGTCTTGGTCGGGGCGCCGGATTCTGTCCCGGTTGCTCCTCTTCCAGGCCAGCTTTCTGCTATGGCCCGGGAGTGCAGTGGAGGATGGCCCAAGTGCTTGGGCCCTGCACCCCATGGGAGACCAGGATAAGTACCTGGCTCCTGCCTTCGGATCAGCACGGTGCGCCGGCCGCAGCGTGCCGGCCGCGGTGGCCATTGGAGGGTGAACCAACAGCAAAGGAAGACCTTTCTCTCTGTCTCTCTCTCTCACTGTCCACTCTGCCTGTCAAAAAAAAAAAAAAAAAAAAGAAAGAAAAAAAAAGAAAGGAGTTACAGAGAAGGGTAGAGACAGACAGAGAGGTCTTCCATCTGCTGGTTCACTCCCCAAATGGCTGCAATGGCCGAAGCTGAGCTGATCCGAAGCCAGGAGCCAGGAGCTTCTTCCGGGTCTCCCACATGAGTGTGCAGGGGTTCAAGGACTTTGGCCATCCTCTGCTGCTTTCCCAGGCGCAATAGCAGGGAGCTGGATCGGAAGTGGAGCAGCCGGGACTTGAACCGGCACCCATATGGAATGCTGGCGTTGCAGGCTGGGGCTTTAATCCGCTACACTACAGCACCAGCCTCTCCTTTCTTTTTAAGGCTGAATAACAGCATGTCAGTTGGCTGTGTACACTGTGTTTCATTCAGGCATTCATCCATTGCTGGATATTTGCATTACATCCACTTGCAGCATTGAATCATGGGTAATGCTGCTGTAACATGAGATCACTTTGAGACGCTGCCTTCAATTCTTTCCGCTACACACACACACAGGTGGAATTGCTGGCTCACATGGCAGTTCTCTTGTCAATTTTTTGAGGGACTGCTTTCCATAGGGGCTGTGCCATCTTACACCACCACCACCATCACCACCACCAGCAGGGCAGAAGGGCCTTAGATTCTTATTTTATTGTTTTAAAAAATGTTTGTTTATTTGAAAGGCAGGGAGACACAGAGCTCTTCCATGCACTGATTCACTTCCCAAAAGCTCATAACAGCCGAGGCTGTGCAAGGCCAAAGCCAGGAACCAAGCACTCAATTCAGGTCTTCCACAAGGGTGGCAGGGACCCAAGTACTTGGGCCGTCATCTGCTGCCTCCCAGGGTGAGCATTAGAGGGAAGCTGGATCAGTAGTGGCGTGGACATGAGGGGCAGGGGAGGCGGTGTTGAGATGCAGCCTATTAGGCTGATACTTGGAATGCCTGCATTCCATGTCAGAGTACCTGGTGAGTCCCTGATACTCTGCGCATCCGATCCAGCTTCCTGCTCGTGTGCCTGGGAGGCAGTGGATGGTAGTGCCATGTACTTGGGTACTTGCTACCCATGTGGGAGACCCAGATGGAGTTTCCAGCTCCTGGCTTTAGCCTGGCCCAGCCATAGCTGTTATAGGAAGATTCTCATTCATTCTCTCTCCTTTTCCCTCTCTATCACCTGGCCTTTCAAATAAAAATAAATATTTTTTAAAAAAGATTTATTTTTATTTGAAAGGCAGAGTTACAAAGAGGCAGAGGCAGAGAGAGCGAGGTCTTCCATCTGTTGGTTCACTCCCCAAATGGCTGCAATGGCCGCAGCTGCACCAATCCGAAGCCAGGAGCTTCTCTGAGGTCTCCCATGTGGGCAGGGGCCCAAGGACTTGGGCCATCTTCCACTGCTTTCCCAGGCCATAGCAGAGAGCTGGGTTGGAAGTGGAGCAGCCGGGACTCAAACTGGCGCCCATATGGGATGCTGGCACTGCAGGCGGCGGCTTTACCAGCTATGCTACAGCACCAGCCCCAACAAAAATAAAGCTTAAGAGAAAAAAAGCCGGGCAGGCACCCCCAGGCACGCTGATAATGGGATGCAGGCGTCACAAGCAGCATTTTCAGCACCGTGCCAGACGGCTGTCTCCTGGGGTTCTGATCTTTCAAGGCAGGCAGGGAATGTCCAGCCCGCAGGCTGTATAAGGCCCACGAAATCATCACCCTGGCCCTGCCAAGGCAACTGCACGCCAGACTCAAAATGCAATATCTCTATAGTAGGCAGACTTGTAAGCTGATGATTTTTTGTATGGCCCGGGAATGCTGTTATAAATATCCAAATGGCCCTTGGCAGAAAAAAAGGTTCCCCACCCCAAGATTAGAGTGTGTTCCCTAAATAGGTTCCACTTGAAGTTGGAAATACAGGCCTGTTTCACCTCTCCTTTTTCATCTTTCTGCCTCCCCAATGTTCCGATGTGTAATTGGTTTACTTACAAATGCATTTGATTTTAGAGGCCTGATACAACAAGAATGTACTAGAAACCCAAAAGCTGATTATGCAATCTTTGGCCTGCAGGCCCCGGCCCTGAGGGAGAGCAAAGCAGGCCAGCCTGGCAAGCCTGCTGTTTTGTGCTTTTTTCCTCGAGTCTCCCAGAACTTCGCCTTTCCTTCGCAGCTGGCATTTAACTGGTCCCCCAAGTTACTTCACTTCCCCCCCATTCACAAAATACGACTTCTTCCCCTTCTGAGGCAGATCATTTCCAACCGACAGTTCCTCCCGGAGCAGCAGCCAGGAGTGCCCGCACTGCTTACTGTGCAGCTCAGCGAGGTGCGAATGAAACCCGTCCCCAGGCGCTCAGGCACAGCCGGGAAAGCTGGCCGACCCCTCTTGTCCGGAACGTTCTGGGGCTCCCTTGTTGCGTGTGCAGCAGGTAAGGAGAAAGGCCTGTGGGGACAGGAGCAGGCGGTGCTGGGGCAGGAAGTCAGAGCAGCTGGAGGAACTGTGGTTAGGGGATGTCCCCGGGGGCCGCAGCTTTTGCTCCGTGAGTTCCTTCCGCGACAGCAGTTTTCATTTCTTGCCTCCCTGGCCAGGTTCTGCGTTTACCAGCACGCCGCCTCCAGGGCCTCCCCGGAGGAATGCTGAGGGCAGCGGGCTTGGGGCTCCACTTGCAGGGTCGTTTCACAGACCCTGCGCAGCCCATGCGAATCCCAGGGAAACGGGTGATGCCAACAAGCCTTTGGCAAGGTCAGAGCAGACAGCTAGAAAATGGAGGTAGCTTCTGGCAGAGAGAGGCTTCTGGTTACTCTTTTTGTTTTCCCTGAAAGGTTAAAGTTTGCAGTGTCACTTCAAGCCAGGAGAGAATGGTGTTTATGGGGGTCAGACTGAAGCTCTCTGGCGTTGTGGTGGCCTCAATGCTTGTCCTTCTTGGAACCTGGCTCACTCTGGCTTGACTGAACTTCCCAAGTCCGGCCAGACTTTCTGAGGACGTGGGAGGACTCGCTCTGCAGCAGCTGCAGGTGGGAGAGGGCTGTCCTGGCAACCTTCCTCTTCCAGGTGAGGCTGACCTGAGTCGAGGGTCAAAGGGCAAGTCAGTTGGAAATCCCCTTGTTCTCCCAGCTCCCTTAGAAGCAACAGAGCACAAGGAATGGTTTCTGGTTTCCTAGTGAGTAAGACAGAATTGAACACATTCATATATTTTAAAAAAGGATTTATTTTATTTATTTGAGAGAGAGAGAGGGAGAGAGAGATCCTTCTTCTGGTTCACTCTACCAAATGGCTGCAACAGCTGGAGCTGGGTCAGGCTGAAGTCAGGAGCCAGAACTCCATCCAGGTCTCCTACATGGGTGGCAGGGGCTGAAGCACTTGGGCCATCTTCCACCGTCTTCCCAGGCACATTAGCTGGGAGCTGGATTGGAAGCAGAGCAGCTGAGACTGGAACTGGAGCTCATATTGGATGCCGGGTGCTACAGGTGGCAGCTTAATCTGCTGTGCCACAACGCAGGCCCCACCTATTCATTTTTCCAGACAAGATGGTCTCTGGGTATTTGAAGAGCACACAGGGTTATGCAGGTCAACATTTATGGAGCACCTACTGTGTGCTTGGCTCTATGTGGGGTTTTAGGACCGTTGTCCTCAGATGTACAAATAACTCTTTGCAACACACTAGGTGTTTGTGGTAGAATAAAACAATGTGTTTGGTCTTTGGCCCTGGGTCCTGGTACAGAGCTCCTAAAACATTTTGATTTTCTGGGAGTGGCTGTATTATTCACAGGGAGTCTCTTCCCACCATCCCTGAGATTATGCTAATGACCTGACTGGGTGGGCCCTTGGAGAGTTTCGAGGGAGGGGTTGGAGTTTACAGGTCCCTCCCAGCCCACCATTGGTGAGAGTAGAGGGGCTGGAGAGGGAATTAATCCACCTGGAGCTAATGATTTGCTCAATCAGGTTTATGTCATACAATGTTGATTTAAAACTCTTGAACAGGGGCTGGCTTTTGGCTCAGCGGTTCTAATGCAGCTTGGGGGTACCCGCATCTCATATTGGAGGGCCTAGAGTTCAGTCCTGGCTCTGCTTCCAATATCGGCTTCCTGCTAATGCACACTCTGGGAGGCAGCAGTTGATGGCTCATGTGCTTGGGCCTGTCACCCACATGGGAGACCCAGATAAAGTTCCTAGCTTCAGCCTGGCCCAGCCCGGGCTGTAGCTGGTGAACCAGCAGCTGGAAGATCTCTTGTTCTCTCTCTTTCTCCCTGCCTTTCAAAATAAATAAATAAAAATAGAAAACAAAACACGCTCGTTAGGAAGCGGTCTACAGAGCTTATGTTGGTGAGGACAGTGAGGTGCCAGGAGGGCCCAGAACTCCAGGCCTTTCCCATGCACCTTGCCCTGTGCATTGCCTCCACCCCGTTGCTCATCGGCATTCTCTTATGACAAACTGTAATGCTCAGGACAGTGTTTTTCTCGGTTCTGGGTCACTCTAGCAAATTACTGAATCTGAGTGGGGGGTTGTGGGAATCCCCGAGTTTGTAGTCAGCCAGACAGATGTTCCAGGGGCCAGAAGACCTCATTTGCAGGTGGGCATTTAAAGTGAGGGCAGTCCTGTGGGATTGGGCCCTTGACCTGTAGGGCCTATGCTGACTCCGAGGAGTGTCCGAATTGGCCTGGTTCATAGCGTTGTTGTCAGAAACACAAAACAGAGCCATTAACTGTCACCACCCCCACTCCCCATCATCCCTGTTAGTACATGACATTGCTTTTTTTTCTGGGTCAAAACAGTTGAGTAACAGCAATTTCATGATTCAACCTAATGCAACCTCCTGAACACTTATGAGGTGTGGGAGGCGCAGGCTAAGTGCTCTGTGTGTATCCTCTCCTAGTCCTCCTGGAACTCCTGAAAGAGGCACTGCTGTCATTCCCAGCTGATGCACGAGGAGACGCAGACTTGCAGGTGACAACCAGGGCCCAGCACGTATGGCTCGTGAGGGTGCCCCGCCGGATTTGAGCTCAGGCTGTCTCACGGCCGAGCCGGAGTGTGTGAGCATGCTAAGGCGGCCGTAGCAGAGGAGCAACAAATGAGTGGCTTGAAGTCATGGTACGCCATGCTTCACAATAGTTCCCAGGTTTCAATAGTCACAGGCTGGAACTCTGAAATGCAGGGGGCTGCAGGATCTGTTCCCTTTTGGAGGCTTTGAGGGACAATCTGGCCCTTGCCTGTTGTCTTAGCTTCTGGCCCTTGGTACAGTTCCAGTCTCAGCCTCTGTTGTTATGTGCCATCAACCTCCTGTGTGTTTCTGTGTCTCTTCTCATATGGACAGCAAGTGATTGGATATGGGGCTGTCTCTAACA
The DNA here is from genome assembly GCF_964237555.1 of Oryctolagus cuniculus. NCBI lineage: Eukaryota > Metazoa > Chordata > Mammalia > Lagomorpha > Leporidae > Oryctolagus > Oryctolagus cuniculus. The sequence goes on along the minus strand of NC_091437.1, from coordinate 98,887,032 downwards.
GGATCTCATCTTTGTTCCATACAGTGCCTCAGGGACCACTCAGATGAGCTGAGCTGGGCAGAGAGACGGTGCACGGGCAGGCGGGAGAGCCAGGACAGAGGAGCCAGGCTCAGCTTCCCCCTGAGGGGAGGGGAGGGGAGGCCTGCGGAGTGGTGTCCAGGTGGACCACCCAGGATGTGCGGGCAAGGCACAGGGCATTTTTCATGGCTATGTACAGGCATCTCTCCCTGCAGCATGGTTTCAATCACCTTGACAAGAAAAGCTCAAACTCAGAATCCGGACTGAAGATGCTTTATTTTTCTTGCTAATCAATTAATTCCCTTGCTTTTGCCTCATGGTAACAAAGGTTTCAGCAGTCACCGCTACAGAGGTTATTGGGAGCTCCTGAAACACAATGTGTGAATTCTCCCCAGACACTGAGCAAAACGGAATGCAAAATAATTACTCCATGAATAGAAGCCCCGGTCTATGAGGGTGCACGTTCCCAGGGCTTTCCCCCCAGAGAGCTGAACTGGGAGACACGTGCAGGCCCCATGAAGTGTCCTAATATATAGCAGCTCGTGCTGGGAAGCACAGGGCATGTCCACCTTGACCTCGACCTGCCCGGAGCAGGTCTCGGCTGGCCTGAGTTCAGTGCTTCAGGGAGCAGACGGCGGCCCATCTCTTTGAGCAGACTGATAGAAGCTGGTCCTGTCTGGTCTCTTTGATACTTCAAAACAGCTCATTTGACTGACTCTGTATCCATTTGGTGATACTAGAAATGCCTTTTGGTTTTTTTTCCCCCAAGGTTCTCACGAAACACTGCTTGTGCATTTAAGCAACCCGTGCTTCTGGGGCCAAGCAGACAAAACTGCCAAAGAACAACAGTTTCCAGGTTTCACTTAGGAAGAAGGTTTCCTTTGGTCGTTTTAACAATGGATTCAGTTACTAGAAACCCGAGTGGGGTTCAAGACTCCATGTGCTATCTGTTAACACTGCCCTTCACCTTGCGGGCCTCTGCCCCAGGGCTGGCCACACAGACTCTTTTCCTTGGGCCTTCCTGAGGTTTCTACAGTGTGACTCAGCCTGGGGATTGGGTCCAGGCGGGGGAGATAATTGTTTCTAGTCTGGTTTCTCAGAGGGAGGAGGAAGTTCCCCTCCTGACTGTACTCTGTTACCTTTTATGATTTCTGCTGCTGCTGCTCCCTTGTGTGCCCCGAGTCGGGTCCCTGGATCTCTGTGCGGTCTGTGCTTCGCCCTCCCCCCACCATGTTTGTTCACTTCAGGCTTCTCGGTGATGGCTCCAGAATCCTAGCAGCAACTTCTTTGCTGCATACCAGAGCTGGATGTCCACCTGTCTGCCAGTTACTGTCACCCGGCACCTCGCTGCTTTCGGCTTTGGCTCTTCCCACTTAGGACAACTAGGCTTATCTTGGGAGATGAGGCATGAGCCAGCTGAGGGGTGGATAACTCTCTGTGCAAGCAGCTGTTCAGCCCGAGTCTCCTGCTCCCCCTCTTGCAGGCCCTTGTCACCTCTCAGCGCCACTGCTGCAGCGCCTCTTCCTCACTGGTCTCCCTCCTGTGTCTGGAAATTCTCTTTGCCCCAGCTTAATTGGCCCCATTACCTCACAACTCTGTGCATGGTGCTTTTCTGCTGGAACAACTTCTGTAGCATCGTCTTCTTTATCAACTGAAGACCCCACTCCTCATCCCCAAGTGAAGGCCATCTCTCTTCCCTGTTCTAGATTGTAGCCACAGTGTGTATAAATCTTCCTTTACTGACCTCTAGGGCTTTCCTGAGGATTGGTTCCCTGGGATGGCTAAACTCCTATTCCTAACTCCACTGGCTGCATCATCAGCCTGCCAGGCTTGTCCAAGTGCCACCTGCCTCCTCCCTGCCTTGCAGAGACCTTATGCCCTCTGAGGTTTGCCTGTGGTACGTGCACCCACATCCTTGTGAGTCCCTGGTATAGGCCCTTGGGCCCGGCCAATACCCACGTGCATGAATGCCGACTATGTGCTCCCTGGACCGGTGTCCCAGCCATTTCTGGCCCATTACAGCCTTCATTTCCCCACTCCTTTTTTTAAAATCAGACACAAGCAATACATTTGGCATGGAAAGAACTACCCTCCTCCCCAAATCCTGCTGATTTTATTTTTTGTTGGAGGACAAAGCAAATTTCCAAGATTCAGGTCAACATCAATTTAGAAGTATTTCTGCCAGCTGGAAAAGAAAACTTTGAAAAAGACATTTAACTTGGGAAAAAAAGATTGAAAGCTATAGCCTTTCAAGGAAATAGGATACTCAACACACACACATACACACACACACACACACACAACACAAAAAAGCAGCCTGGCTTTATGTGGCTCAGTCCTGTCAGGCTAATCTAATCTTTTGTGACAGCGGCAGACCTGGTAGATCAAGGGGGAAAACAATAGTTGGAACTTATCTTTGCTGGCTTCGAAAACTTTTGATTCCTGGGTTCCACTCAATATGATTATCATTAAACTAATTGAAAGGTTAGAGAGAAGGACAGAGCCTGTAGTGGTAGGGGAGGGAGGGGGATAGCAACCGTGCTCCCGAGGGGGTCAGCCTTGAGCCCAGTGGCCCTGAACACTCACATGAACGGCCAGATGACAGAAAAGAGAACAGATTTAAAGTCAGCATTCATGTTGAGGTGGGGGTGGGGTGTGTGTGTAGACGAATAACCAGCCAGAAAAGTAACCTTGGCAATTACGAGTTTCTCAACGTAAGTGTGCAGGCTGGACTGGAAGATTTCATGCAGGAACAACAACAACAACAACAACACACACACCCCAGAGCATGGCAGCACTCCACTAGGGACATGACACTGTAATAGAAATCCCATAATTCTAAACTGGCATCAACTGTATCCCCTCCCAAACTCCACAGCTCCGGATGGGAAAGACAACTTAGACCACATACAAGGGAAAGCCACAGAAGTAATTAAACTGAGCCAGAATGTGGCAACGAAAAAAGTTAAATGAATTAGGCTTATTGAACTTGGAGATGGATAACCTTATAAGGGTAGTGACAAAAATGTAGAAGTAGAAATGACAATGCAAGAGAATAAAATGAAAGAGTTTTGTGTTGAGAAATGGGTTGTTAAATTAGACCAATTTCTCTAGGATGGTTTGCATGTGCTCCAGGCCAGCTGGGAGGCAGACCTGGGTAACCTCTGCGAATGTCTGTTCCCACCCCACATTGTTGGAAGACTACTTCAAAGTACTTACTTACATCTATGATTGAAACTTAAGAGGCAGGCAATGCCTCAATCGGCACCACAGCCTCAAGGCTGGGTTATCATTAATAACTGGTCCTTAAGATGAGTGTGAGCAGTGAGCCGGCACCTTCCTGTGTGTGGACGCAGTGCAGATGTGATCTGTGGTGTAGCCAGCTGAAGGCACAGGTAGTGGAGTCTTCCTGCTTTCCTGCTCTCGGCATAAGCAAGCCCTGGATAAAGCCTCTCATGCAGGTGGGTGTCACGTCGGAAATTTGAGTGCATGGCACCCTACATTGTTAACGTCTGTCCTAGTTAAACTTTTTTTCCTTTACACAAGGCAGGAGAGGGCACAGAAAAGACAGCACAATGATTTTCCATATAACGTTGCTAATAATCACTCAGTCAGTGGCTTGTAAGTTAATTCTTTAAATTTAATCAGTCCTTTATAAAACTTCCCAATTAGTAAAAGTTGGCTTATTTTAATAGCCTTAAACATTGGTCACTATTTAAACAAGACATTCTAAAAAAAAAAAAAAGCAATCACATAATAGTTTATAGTAATTTACAGGTGGATGGTATACATTTAGATACAGAGGTAGAAGTTCACTTTTACAATGTTTCACTAATACACATATACCAAATTCAAGGCACAAAATAGTTTGCTTTACAAAAAAATACTGTAAAAATGTCATTTGCTGTTCTACAATGTGAATAAACCTTTCAAAAGAATCTTTACACCCTTCCATACATACTCCACAGGATGAGACTTTCCCCTCGCTGATCATAGTTGGCACAGAAATGGGGACTTTTCACCGTCAAAGTTCCCACTTTTAGAAACCGTTTCTCTGCAGAGCTGCTATGTATTCTAGGTAAGAGTCCATTCGAAGAAAGGAAACACAGCCAGCTTCCTGAGGAAAGGGCACTTTCTGTATGCAGCAAAATTCATAGGTAGAAAACGTATGATCTTTGCGGATACCTAGGTCTCCAGATACTCCATGAAGCATCTCGGAGAGAAAATTTAAAATGTAGCTAATGCTTCAGTCACTCTGACTTTTAAGAGAGAGACATGATTACCTTCACTGTAACCCTCGGACACCATTTACTCCGAATGGATGGAGATTTCAGAACTCCTTTTTAAAACAGCTGAACACACAAACACCGGGAAAAGCCACATAGGCTTTGCAAAACTGAAACTTAGAAAACAGAAGAAAGTACAGCACTACCAGTCCTTGAAGTCCCAAGGATGTCAGCTGGTGAGAGTTTAACAAAAATGAAGAGACTCTACGGAAATTTAAAAAATCACTCAAGTGAAACACACTGTAGTTATCACTTCTAGAATTTCTGTTCATTAAAAAAGAATGATAGTCCAAAGATGTCACACAGCGCTTGTGTAAAGATTGGACTCGTTTTAGGGTTCTGTCTTAAAGGACCCTAACTGGCAATAACCTAAGCTCACTTTTACTGATCACATTTTCCGAGTACTCTAGTCAGTTAATTTACACTTTATTTTTTCTTAAAAAGTTGATTAAAAAAAAAGTCAACACAGGATTAGAATCCAGAGAATGTCAGTAATGCTGATGTGCACTGGACTGAAACATCTTGATCGTCTTCTAATAGAAATGATATTCCATACAAAAAGATTCTTAGATTCCATTTTTTGCTTCATTATTGTTTGTGGCTTGTTTTCTTTGAGCAATAAAAGGGTACATACACTTGTCCGCTCCTAGGAACCGATACATGCACACAACTGCTTCAAAAGGAAGGATGCTGGAAAGGAAAGGCACCTTTGTTAGTAAACTTGTCGTCCTGCGTTGCTTAAGATTACTGGGGCAGGTAGGGAAAGACCCGATCCACGAGGGAACTGTCACGTTTACCTCTTCATGAAGGTCACGATGTACATGAGGCGGGGGGTGCAGATCATGGGCTGGTCTGTGAGAATGGCCTTCATGGCCTGCTTCACACAGTAGTCGGGCTTCAGAGGGGGCAGAAAAGGCTCTATTTCTTTCCTGAAAGTTCCAGATGCAAAAATGAAATGAAGAATTAACATAACAGGGAAGACACTGGAAATACACATCAAAACATTGACTGCACTATCAACTGAGCCAGTGATATTTGGGGTGCACCTTATTTTCTTCATAGTCTTGTTTTTCCATATTCTCCTACTAAGAACACAATCTATTTGTGCAGTCTGGAAAATAAGTTAGGAAAGAAAAAGCAAAACTTCCCTACTTTCCCACAGAGTCAAGAAAGTCATGTTCTTAAAACATATTTCATATTATTTTTCTATTTTTTGCTTTCAGTATAAAAAAGAGAGGGTGTTTGGCACAGCCAACGCTAAACCCAGACTGGATGCTAAGCTTTCAGTGTGAGGTGTGGTTAAAATGGGTACATAAATACTGGCACAGCCTCTTTGAGGAAGTCAGCTGTACACTTTCCAAGATGCGTGACTAGGGGATGCTGAGATAAATTCTCTACATGAAGAACATATAGACATCCTACCTTCAGTTTCATTCACTGAAGTTACATGTCGAAAATGATGCAATAACGCAATACGTTCCTTTTACCCTTCCTTGTCCCACACCAAAGCTCTGGACGCCTGCACCTGTTGCTAAGCTAAATAGGACACAGAGCTCCTCAAGTCCCTCAGCAACTGGTGCTCAGGGACACAAGGGGGGAAAACCAAACCAGCACATGCATGCACCTGTGCCGATGGGAAGCAGAGCTGGAGTTCATCTTGCAGTTCAGACTTGAGGCCAGCCTCAGACAGAGTGACTCAAATCACCTTCCTCCTCCTCCTCGGCTGCCTGTTCAGCTCAGTGCGTGTTAAGAATGGCTCCTGACCAACAGGGAACTGGTTTGGTCATCTGCTTTTGCCTTTCAAATTCACCCATGCAAAGATCTCAAAGTAAGCATGTCTTCACAAGTGTCCTCTTAATGATTCATGGTTTTGTTTTTTCTGCTGAGCTCCAGTCAGTTGTAACTTGACATTTATAGTTCCCCTCTCCTTTCTAAGCATGTGAATATTTTATTTCATTTTCGCTAAATCTTAACGGTTTCTTCACTCTGTCAGAGGGAATCTACACTTTTCACTAAAAGGATGTCTCCAAATCTGGAGTGTAATATTTGAAGGTCTTTTTGCAAAAAAGGCATGTTAGTTCTGACGGTGACACTGTTGCATATCCAAACCAAAGCCACACCAACGGATTTTCTTCTGGAGCCTTTGTTTACCAACACTCGTACTAAATCAACAAAATAAGCTCCTAAAGATATAGTTTCTAAGGCCCCCTAGCTATTTGTTTTCTCCTTCAAGGAGTAGAGAAGACACTTCCTGTCTCATGAGTCGACTAATTTCTGCAAGATAGTATCAGTGTGGCAGCAGTGCCACACTTGTCAATCTCATACACCCATTAGACAAACCTTCCCCACCCTGACCAGTGAAAACTAAAGGCTAATGGACAAATGACAAGGCTGACTATGTTTGAAGATCCAATTCCACATATTCTCCTAGTATTATTCTTTTTTTAATCAGTAATAAGATAGGTTCACACTGACCTGATTCGGCAGCCTCTGAACATGCCAGTGTCTACAAGGTAAGGGCAAACCAAGGTGGTTTTAATTCCATCCTTTTCAGCAGCCTTTAGTTCGTGGCTCAGGGATTCATGAAAACCCACAACTCCAAATTTACTGGCACAATAATCCTGGTTGGAGGACAGAGAATAGAAATACTAAGAGACGCACCGCCAGTGACCAACTTGCAGCTTCCCTGGTCCCGTTACTACTATGGTGAGATGTTTGAAACAAAAGGTTACAGGTGACTAAGGAGAGAAAGCGAAACCATTTTAAAGGACAGGTATCTGATGTGGTTCAGTGCAGAAATAATATTTTCAGAGCAACAGCAGAAACAGATGAACACTTTTTGCCACATCAACTGAGTATCATATTACTCTGGGAGGTCAACACAAAGGATTCTGTGAGAGCTAACAAGCTGAAGTTAAAAACGGAGAGAGGTTCACTTTGAAGTGTCTGGAAAATTTACAAATGGTCTCTTGTTCAGCAGAGGAGACTGCAAAACCAGTTTGGCTAAATTAATGCAAGAAGAACAAAGGCAAGTCTAGTTTACTTATAATTTATGGTCTTTCTTTTTTAGGGTGAAATCAAATGTAACTACACCTTGCAAACTTAAACTAGAACTTAACCAAACAGAAAGCTCTTGTCCATGACCTGTTTTCAGATTGAGAATGGAAATACAAATCCTCTGGGTGTAGAAGCTATCTATCCCACGTCCCCATGCATACTTGCAAGGAGTGATGTTTTCCATTTTACAGACACCCATAGGACAAACAGCACAGAACATATCCTGCACACACGCTATATAATCCAAAAATGTTGAAGAATAGGGATTGATGAAATCCAGTTCTACAATCCTCCACTGCAGGACACCTGACATGGGCTATAACTACCTCATCTGATGAGCTAATAGGAGATAGCTCACTCTTGGCAAGTTGACCAAAACAGAATGTGAACCTTTGGCCTCATTTATCTGCTCCCCATAGCACTGCCATGGCCCTCCCTGGTCCTATTCTTGACCCTGTGCCTCCTACTGTCACCAGACGGAGCTGCTAGTGAAAATGGGGCTTACCGAGGACTGTGCCATCTACTTCTCCTGCTATTGCTGCTTTGTTAAACTAGTTTAAATGCTTTTATGGCAGGAAAGGTGAAATTCCATTTCAACAGCTGGCCCTGGGTTACTGGGGAGCATCCTACACACAGGCAGAGTGCTCTTAGGAATGCACAGGCAGCAGGTACACTCCTTAGGATCCCTGTGTATTCATCACAAGATAAACCGCCTGAATGAAGGAAATGCTTTCGATCTGACAAACCTCAACTCCAGCAGTACTGAATAATCCCAAGGAACTTGCAACTGTCACAATATGACCATGATTAATCTCCAGCATTGTAGGAAGAAAGGCTTTAGTGGTCTGAAAAAAATTAAAAAAAAGAGTTTAAACTTTAGAAGCAATAGCATGGGTTTCATTTAAAACTCAGTCCAAGATCATAAAATTGACTTTTATTACCCACACAATTTTATGTTTCCCAATTTGTTTAAAAATATATTACATTAACCCAAAAGAGAAGATTCTTTTTAAGTAGCTGATTAGCTTAGCACCATATCTTTGGCATGTCAGGCCTATTGTAAGCCTTGACCAACAAGACTATAATACAAGTTTTTGGAGACAAAGTCCAGAGATGAAAAGCAGACCTTTCACGTGAGTTATCTGCTAATCTAAACTACTCCCAGGTCAGATCTATTCACACGCTGGTGACTTCGGTGTGGCGATCTCCTTGCCTGTGAGAGACTCTCCTGCCTGCCCAGGAACAGGTGCCTGGCATTAACGTTACCTCTGGTAATGTCTAAATGGTAACAGGCCCATGAATGAAGGGATAGTCCAGCATCATGCTCCAGCATCCAAAGGCTTACTGCCAAAGTGCATTAGCAGGAAGTGAAGTATTTTAAGATGCCAAGAAACAGCAAAAGTACAGAGCTATGTTAATGAAACATGTGTCACAATGCCAACTCTGCACTGACAAGAGCTTGTAGCATTCTGCAGGCTCCCGCTCCACTGTGGGGCTCACCGCAGAGTCTCCCACAGAGGCAGGTGACCAGCCACTTGGAGTACAGAACATGTAGAAGTAAGTTCTAGGTGGTGAACTCAGAGGCAACAATGATTATTTTATTCACTAAACTCCCTTTCCCCCCTCTAGCTATCCTGCCTTCAAAATGCAAGACTGTATAAAAAAATTACTTCAAATTGCTTAAGATGATCTATTAACTACTCTACCAGGCTCCCAACAGTTTTATAACCTGCTTCTTAAAAGAAAGCAGCAAAGAGCAATCTGTCTACAGCTGAGTTATAGCCTGCTGCCAACACAGCTTCCCATGATTTATGAAGTTAAAAAAGAAAACAAAACACGACACAGCAGACATAAAAAAGAGTTGCGTTCCCTTCCCAGAGGATTTCCGGGCTTTATAAAGGCATCCCTGAGTTTTTGCATGAATATCCAATTTGTTACGATGACTTCTACACATACAAGACCAGAAACAGGGATTCTATTAATTTTGAAGTTTCTCCCTGCTCCGGTCCAGGATGCAGAGTTGCCTGATGAGTCTCTGGGAAGTGCCTCACATTTTTCCTGGCCTGTCTCCTAGGTCCTCACATGGCCCCCTACCCCTAACTCATACCCTGTCTGAGTCTCTTATCGGTAGCTCATATCATGCTTATTCCCACCTGTGCATTTTTACCCAGGAACTCTGACAGTCCAACCTCCAGCACTTCTCAAATCAAAGTGCAATATTAATCATGTATTAATAATGTTTAATAAAAACTTTTCAAGTGTTTTATAGTAATTATAATCACTAGTCTCCCAATAATTCTTTGAGAATTAAGCCTTTACCTAATATTATTCTGGACCAATCTGACCTTGTCTATATCATGTAACTATGTTTTATGATGCTTTGATTTTGGCCGTCTTACAGCTAAAGCTGGAAGACACAGATCAGTCTTCCAAGTACTGAGGTAGGCACTGAGGAGGAAAGCAAGTAAACACACTTCCCATTGCTGCACGGTCTTGGCACAATGCTGACGTAAGAGAGGCACTCATGTCCGCTTGATTTTATTTCTTTGTAAGAGTAAACAGGGGTGGTTAGCGTAACTGTGAGAAGCTATTATCTTGGTCTACCTGATACTCAGAAAGTACCAGAAAGAAATGGTACTTGAGTTCATTATAGATTCAACTTTAGGTTCCATAACTTACATTAAATCACAGAAGTGAAGTAAAGTTAATACCACAAAAAAGCTTATATATTCCAAACTAAACCAGAAAATGTATCCTTAAGTAATCAAGTCTAATTATTTCCAGATTAGCTAACATCTGTAATATTTATACTTGATGCTAACCAGAGTTCATTTCTAAGTACAGATGCTCTTCAACTTACAGTTGATTTAAGTTAAAATATTGTAAGCTGGGGCCGGTACTGGACGTAGCGGGTAAAGCCACCACCTGCAGTGCCGGCATTCCATATGGGCTCTGGTTGAGTTCCAGCTGCTCCACTTCCAATCCAGCTCTCTGCTATGGCCTGGGAAAGCAGCAGAAGATGGCCCAAGTCCTTGGGCCCCTGCACCTGCATAGGAGACCTGGATGAAGCTCCTGGTTCCTGGTTTCAAATTGGCACAGCTTCAGCCGTTGCAGTCAATTGGGGAGTGAACCAGCAGATCAAAGACCTCTCTCTCTCTCTGCCCCTGCCTCTCTGTAACTCTGCATTTCAAATAAATAAATGAATCTTAAAAAAAAAAAAAAAAAGCTCACCGAGTCTTGGACGATGAGAGTAAACTCAACATGAAGGATCCTATTTATCATAAAAGTTCTCAATATAGGTAAGTACAAGGACTCAAGATGAAACTCTAAGAAACTGTGTACAACCTAAAATACTAGCAAGAGTTTGCTAATTGGCCTCCTGACAAATCTGCATCTCTGACCCGTGCTTGTTTCTGTGGCCAGTGTCTGCTCTAATTCTAGGTGGTGGCTGGCTCTGACCAGAAACACAGACATCCCACTGGGTTGCAGCTCAGTGGATTTCTCAGTATTCAGGCACTTTGGTCTCCACCCACCGACCAACAGGTATTAAATAACTAACCTAAATCCCTGGCACCATATAAAGGTAGGTGATAGATTAACAAGTCTGTAAATGTTTTTAAGTTAAATTGTTGCAATTTTTGAAACTGATTAATGTCCCCATTCTCCTCCCCTTATCCATTCAACAAATAATTCTTGAACATCCATTACATCCAGGTTGCCGGTGCATAAAGAGTACCACAGGAGCTGGTCCCATTCCTGTCTCTGAACAGCTTTCACACTCACCTGGAGCTAACTGGGTCAAGCCCGTGCATCAAATGTATGGCAGTTCCAATGCATCTGTCACATAAGCAGGGTACTGTAGTTGCGATTCCAAAATGTGATTTGGGGCTGCTTTGCCCTGTGTCCCTGCCTCCAAAGGTTGTTTAGAGGGCAGTTAAACTACCAGTTTTATATTCAAAGGAAGAGAGAAAATGGGGTGAAAAAAGAAAAACCCAAATATGGCTATGGGACTAAAGTCTTTTCTAATTGCAGTTTATACACATATTTTTCAGGGAAATATGTTTCAACTTGAAGTAGCTAGTAAAGTGTGACACAGGTTGGTCGGTTGGTTTCTTTTGAGAGGAGGTTTTTGTTTCAGTTTCTTTCTAAAGTAATGGTGGATCAGTGTTCACTTTAAGACTGTGTCATTTGTGTGCCTAATCAGGGACACATGTGGCTTTCTGTACAAATGCAAGCCAATGTGGCTGTGCATGTTCTACATCAAGACAAAGGCCCATATTCTTTATTTGGAAAGGTTAATGCTGCAATTATGATGATGATGTCAACAACACACAAATTGTTGAAGGTACTGTAAGGTGTACCTATCAGTCTTTGAACCCAGACTGCTTGTTTTCCAAGGCTCACTTCAAACACGTCCTGGGCCCCAATTCTGTCTGGGGGCAAAGGCAAGCCTGGGATGAGCGCATCTGCCTGAGCACCACAGAGGTCTCTCTGCAGCCTGTGCTCAGGGTTCCCGTAGGAGCCTTGTGCATATGACTAAGGCTGTTAATCATTTTCTTTGCTGCCTGAATGGACGCAAGCAATGACTGCTCATATGACATTTTCACAAGCAAACGCCTGCCTGAGGTCTACAGTGCATTATTAAACAAACTTTGATCAACACTAATTCTGTTCCTAACTTTGCAAGAAAAAATGCTATAAACGGGTAACTAGAAAGCATCACATTTTCAGGGATTTTCCAAAGTAACCTGACCAGTTTTCCTTTCTAATTAGTCTTGCCCTCAACAGTCTGGTAGATGACATCTGAGATAGCACAGCATATTCTGTCCTTGACATAGCTTGACAGCACAAAGAAATCTGGCACGTTGCAATGAATTATTAATGTGCACAAATATTGTAGCATGTATGAGGTGGGGACCAGCAAAAGGTGAAGTGCTAGTTGCCATGACACCAGTCAGTTCATGCTAAGGTTCATGATCTTTGTCTCAGAGAATCATTAGATGAACACTAAAGGCAAATCTGAAATGCATACCCAGAAGGCTTAAGTATAAATTCATGCATGTGCTTTCATGGGGGGATCTGAGAGGGTAACTCAGAAAACCCATCAATCAACAGGACTGTTGTATTATGTCAACTTTAAGGATGGATAATCTAGGTTAGGAGTTACCAACTAGTTAATGGATCTCTACAGGCAGTACATTAAATCAGCCTCCAGAGTTAGTTGGTGCCCATGGTGGTTGGCAAGGTTTGCTAGATGTTGCTAGGTTTGCTAGGCTAGGAAATTGCAATCCATTGCTATGTTCTCTTATTTGAACATTTAGGAAACAAAGACAGAAATCTAGTTTGTCTTTATGAAAATATGGGTGACTCATAATACATTTGAGCCAGGAGACTTCAGAGAATTTAGAATTGGAAAAGACCAAGAGATTTTCTCAGGGTTTGCCTTGTGGCAAAGCAGGTTAAGCTGCTGCCTGTGATGCCAGCAGCATGTATGGGTGCTGATTTGGATCCTGGCTGCTCTATTTCCAATCCATCTACCTGCTAATGTGCCTAAGAAAACAGCAGCTCCCTGCCACCCATGTGGGAAACACAGATGAAGTTCCTGTCTTTGGCCTGGCTCAAAAGTTGTAGCCATTTGGGAAGTGAACTAATGGATGACGATCTCTCTCCCCATCTCTACCCCTCTCACTGAACACTGCCTTTCAAATAAATAAATAATCTTTTTAAAAAAGACATTTTATTTGCAAAAGAAAAAAAATCCTCTTAATTACTAAGTATAAAGTATTGAGCTAGACCTCTGATTATTTGTGATTAATTTTATCACAAGGTTCCAATACTATAATTGGCCACCAGCTGCCTGGTTGCTATGTGATTAAGAAAATAAAAGGAGGACATTCGAATGGACACTGACATTCCTAGGAAACATGTTTAACCAGTTGAATACCTCCACAGCTCCTCAGGGTTCCTCTTCAAAGCACCGGGCACTTTGAAAGATAACTGTAAAGGTCACATTTATAGTATCAGCAAGAATTTCTTAAACAGAAGTGTAAGTGACTGCACATAGACGTGACATGTCACAGCTCGAGAAATCTTTGAAAGTTAGGTTTACGCCAGATTAACTTCCAACAGTTCCGACTTCCAGATCATTCTTGGTGCTCTTAATGACAGACTGGCCTGTGTGCAGCCTGCAGCTGCAGTGTCAGGACAAATTAGCCTAAAGTTAAACAAAAGAGAATGTGAAGAGATGTGGTATCAGGCAAAGTCTGACTGGAAATTTTTAGATGGATGGAATCTTAAAGGTGTATGTAAACAATCAGTATTTGTAAGCAATCCCAGTTTCACAGACACTAAGGGAGAAGCAAAGTTAATTTCTCCTAGTAGGAAAAGATTTCATACTGTATTTTATGTGCATTTGCACAACTTTCCTGTGATCAATTCAAGAAAAAGTATCTTTTATGAAAATCGTTCCTAAGTGTTTATCTCTTGTTTTAATGTCCAAGAAACAAAGAAGACATTTGTTTCCAAAGAGGACCATAAATTATGCCAGGGAAAGGATTAACACCACTGACACATACAAGGTACATCTTTCTGGTGTAAGTTCGATGGTTTTCAGCATCTCCAAATAACATCATCTATACAATCTGAAATAAAGGATTCTAGTCAAGATAGTACAGGACAAAGCACCTCCAGCTGGAAATGCGAAGAGCACCCCTCCAAATGCTCATACAATGTTCCTTTGGTATTTTGTTCCTTCTGTCAGTGTTGCTACCAGAGTAACTTATCTTTACCAGAATCACAAAGGAACACAAAGGGTGACTCATAATACATTTGAGCCAGGAGACTTCAGAGAATTTAGAATTAGAAGAGACCAAGAGATTTTCTCAGGGTTTGCCTTGTGGCAAAGCTTATTTATACATATAAAATGACATCTGGTGGCCTTCTTCTCTGAGAGCTCAGTCATGGCTCCTGGAAAACTATGATTCAACAGGACAAACTTTTGAAGGTGCTGAATTACAGTGAACTGTGTTAAAAAGGCAAAAAGGATAAATCATTTATGTGTTCAAAGATTAAAGATGGTGCCATGACGTGCCACCAGCTAACTGGGGTAAGGAACATGCGGCTAAATACTCTATTTGTAGCAGATATAAAGGTATCTACTTAATAAATATATTGGACTTTAAAAGTTTTAATTTGACCATAGAAAGTATTATTTGAAAAGAACCATCTTTATTACCAAATTATCTTTAATTAGGAGACAAAGCTTAAACCAATGTTTGCTAGCAATTTTTTTGACTTAGATTTTAGCTGCAGCTGACAGCAGAAATTCTAACATCCTTGTAGCTGCATGATATCATGACAGCCTTTCTTCCCTTTTGCTGTGTGGGTATGTTTGTAGACAGAAAGGCCCCTGGCCTATTGTGCAATAGAACCCCATTTAAAGCCTGGAACTACTCTCTCAGACTTAACAAAATGTTCATCTTAATTTCTATCAGACTGAGAAAAGACATTCTCTTTTGATAAAGAACAGACTTAAAAAAAAGTCTAAATAGTCAAATTTGTACAAATGTTATATTTAGAATCCTTTAAGAAAACACAAATTACTGTGAGGTTACTGGCATTAGTTTAACATTTGAATGGCACCAGCAGTTAATACGTAACACACATGCACAGGAATACTCCTACGGTTGCCCTGCAACCAAGAAGCTAATAAAAGGTCCAGGCCTTTCAAATGGACACCTAGATGATGACACCATCAGTTATTCAGCAAAAATAAATGCTTCATTAACTTGTCTTCCCACTGTGAAAGCTTGTAGTGAATGTACCCCAAGACTGCCACTCAGATAACAACATTCTCTTGCATTTTAGGGCTCAAAATACAGAAATACCAGAAATGAGGTGACTTAAAACTTAATCTGCCTGGAAAGTACACTGGGCTTTGGAATCCAGAAATCCATGTGGTCCTGACTGCCAATTACTTAACCTTCCTTTTGTTACTTGACCTCTCGACTCTTGATTTAACTCATTTAAGAAGAATGAGACAAAAAGAGGGGTGTCCAGGGTCTTTTAGGTCAAAATGTTAAGATTTATATTCAGTAATTCTTTTCTTCTGTTCTTACTTTGCATTCAAAATACAAGTCGTAACACTGAGGTAATTACTTGCCTAAGACTCTCATAAATGACTGAGTAAGGTACCAGCTCCATTAGTGAGTTGCAGCATTTGGTGATCAGTAAAAATATCTACTCATTAAATATTCATATGATGTTATGGCTGCGCCTTTTAGCATACTATAACTTGAATCCATGCTTCTTATCTATAAAAAATAATTGCTGTTTTTTGGCTTTAGCAGGGTCTGTGGAAGCTCAAGGCATCAAACATTGAACGCTGAGCACTGTGAAATGCCATTTCCCCTGACCCGTGCCCTGACGAGGCCCTACATGATCAAAAGAGTGTTCAGTGACTTCCCTTCAGCTCGGGCCCTTCCCTCTATTTAATAACTTTCATGGAATAATGAAAATAACCTACAACAGTGCAAAGTTCCTGCCAAACAACAAGTTGTCATTAATCCCTTTGCTCTGTTGCAAATTCAAATCACAGCTCAGAAATTATTATAAAGACAGATAAGCTATCACTTGGGGACCGCCTGCATTCCATATAGGGGTGCCTGAATCCAGTCTTTCCTCTGTTTCACATTCCAGCTTCCGGCTAATGTGCTTGGTAGGAAGCAGATGATGGCTAAAGTACCTGGGTTCCTGATATTCACATAGGAGACCCAGATGGAGTTCCTGGCTCCTGGCTTTGGCTTGGCTGTTGATGGCATCTGGGAATGAACCCGTGGATGAAAGATCCATCTCTGGGGGCCAGTGTTGTGGCATAGAGGGTTAAGCCACTGCCTGCAGTGTTGGCATCCCATATGGACACTGGTTCAAGTCCCAGCTGCTCCACTTCCATTCCAGCTCCCTGCTAATGTGCCTGGGAAAGCAGAAGATGGCCTTGGTTCTTGGGCCCCTTTACCCACATGGGAGACCCAGAGGAAGTTCCTGGCTCCTGGCTTTGGCGTGGCCCAGCCCTCGCCATTATAGCCATTTGGGGAGTGAACCAGTGGATAGAAGATATCTCTCTGTCTCTCCCTCTCTCTGTAACTCTGCCTTTTAAATAATAAAATAAATCTTAAAAAAAAAAATCCACCTCTATGCCTTTCAAATAAATTAAATAAATAGGCCCTAAAAAAATCTTCCAAGGGCAGAGGTTTTGGTTCTGCTCTAGTCAAAGGAACCACTTCCATGGGGCAGACTCACCTGTGCATAAGTGTAGCCACTGCTTAGGCTGCCCCAAGTGGCATGGCTCCTTTGCCCCTGTTTCAACAGTACAGTCTAGCAACATCCCCTTGACACATCACTTATAATTCGTAAGTGTAAATAGTTCAGGTTCTTCTCGGCTATCTGTGGGGCCTTTAAAAATATTAAAATTTTTACCTAAATGAAGGACCAATATAATCAAGAGGTTACTCTTGAGAATGTACTTTGTCCTTAAACATGCACAACAGCAACATAGGACTCACCCAAAGGTCTATGAGGAATACATATTAAATTAAATTGTTAAAAAACAAACTTTGTGAGCCTCTTAAAGAACCTTAAGGATGACAGAAGCCTTTTCTGTAAGTCAGTAGTTCTTGGAATCACCTGGGACGCTTATACTCTGGGCCCGGGCCACATCCCACACCAACCATTCCTGAATCTGCATGGGAGAGAATCAGGCATATGGAGGCCACATGCCCTGGCCGTGTCTAATATACAGCCAGGTTGGAGAACCAGTGTTCTAGAACAGAGTTGCTCAGTGTCAACACCATTACATTTCCAGCTAGGTAGTTTTATGTCATGGGGCTGTCCTGGGTGCCCCACGCTGTCTGGCAGCAACCCTGGCCTCTCCTCCACTCGAAAGAAGCCAGAGGCAGCTCCACCAGTCTGACAAGAAAAGTGTCTCCAGATGTTGCCAACATCCCCGGGGGCAAAATCACCCCCAAGAGAACCTCTCTCTAGAGGCAACATGCATACTCGCAAAGTAAATTCCATATATTCCAGTGTGATTTTCTCCTAAGCTCTAGTTCTCACATTGGAATGACATATTTTAGGTCTGCAATACATTCTTGTCTGGAAAAAAAAAACCACGACTTATACATGGGCTCAACAATCTCATCACTTTTAGTTTCTATACCTCAAACAACCATTCCACTGGTAAGAAATATCTTTGAAGGACAACAGGGCTGGCCTAATAGCCAGTCTGCTACAGGCTAGGGACCTCACAGAAGAATAATATCAAAATAAAACAGAAGATGACTCTAATCACTGAGCAATCACAACTCTGGCTAAAGCACCACCAAAAATGTTGTACTTAATTGTGAGAACAAAAAAGGAAATCTCCTTTTAAGAGTTGCAAATTCAGGTGAGACACATTGTTTCAATCAACCAACAATACTAAATGTTGACAATGTTCAGGCACTGGATGGGGAGCTCTCCCGCCTCATCTTAACTCCTGCCAGTCATTCACAGCTCCACAGTGCAGGGTCCTGACTGCACTGTGGCTGTGGCAACTCCATCCTGGGCACAGCAGCAAGGAACAGTAAGCTAGAGGGCACCTAGACTCTTCCTTTTAGACACTAGACCTGAATCCTCCCCCCAGAAGGCAGGGCCTAATATTTTCCTAGCCTACAAGATTCCTAAAGGGCTGGCTAGCTCAGGGAAAATTAAAGGTGTGTGTGTTGGGGGCAGATATTTTGAGAAAGCAGGAAGGAAAATAAGTGTAGCAGAACAATTTCTCCTCAAACTCTGATGTGCACAAGGATTGCCTGGGATGGGAAGTAAATGGAGGTTCTGACAGGCCCCCAGGGAGTGCCACTGCAGTCCTCTGGGTCCTAGACCAAGGCCAAGGCTGTAGAGTGAACCTGGGGAATCTGTCCACTCCAATCTCAAGTGGCTTCACATCAATTTTTCCTAAAGCTTCAGGAAAGGAGGCAAACAACTTTTCCTCCCCTCTGTCCCCACCTCTCCCCCCATTTATCAGGTAAAGGCTGGACCAAATCACATCAAGAGTTCCCAGGTGAAGGAGTTTATGGACTGACTGTATGCATATTTGCCCAGGATCCATTTTCAGCACAAGCAAGTACTCCCCGGACAACCCAACCCCAATAGAAAAAGCTCTCAAAAGGAGACCTAAAAGACTTCAAAAACCCTTCCCTCCTCACCCACTAGCTTTGAAGACTTTGCTTCCAAGATACGGAATGCAGATCCTGTTAGCAGTTACCTCTTTCACGATCCATCTTTACCTTGGACAAGTGAACCATAGCAGTGCTTATGCTCTGGGGAGCCTGAGTAAATCCTGCTTAGGAAAATATTACCCCTTTACATATCAGATGCTGGGAATGTAAGTTTAGACACGTGATCAGCCAGCCCAAACTGCACAATTTCAAAAACCCATGATTAACATTTCAAAGGCAAAGCTAATGAAGCTATCTGGAATTCTGATCCCGTAAGATTATTACATAACAGAATAAAGGTTTTACATTTTCCAGAAGATAAGGTAATAAAACAAACTAAAGTAAAACCATACTGTTGGGGCCAGCACTGTGGCATTAGCGGGTAAAGCCACTGCCTGCAACTCTGGTATATAATATGGGGGCCAGTTCTAGACCCAGCTGCTCCACTTCTGATCCAGCTCCTTGCTAATGTGCCCGGGAAAAGCAGTAGAAGATGGCCCAAGTCTTTGGGCCCCTGCACCTGTATGAGAGACATGAGAGAAGCTCCAGGCTCCTGGCTTTGTTCTGGCCCAGCCCCAGCCACTGTGGCCATTTGGGGAGTGAACCAGCAGATGGAAGACTTCTTTCTCTCCCTGCCTTTCAAATAAATAAATCTTAAAAACAAAAACAAACAAATCCACACTGTTCCTGGAAGTTTGATACCAACTATTTATAGAACTTTGTTCGGTCAGTGCTGGTAGAAGGTCCCTTTCCTTCATTACCTTCTTGCACTCAGTTCATCAATGCTGACAGGCAAGCCAGAAAGAGAAGAAATGAAGCCAGGTGACCAAGGCTGTACTATACTATCCTCAAGGAAATCATCACCTCTGACAGAGACCATGAAAAATGATGGAAAACACACAGAAAAAAACATTAATTGGGCTTTGGTAATAAAACTCTTCTGTGGTATTGGTTGTGCAGGCTAGAATTTTATGTGCTTGCCTAATTTGTAGAGCAAACTTTCTGGGGATATTAATTGAGGGTTAAATCGGTCATTGCTAAATTTACCATGCTAAATAATATAAAAAAAAAACATTAGAAGATTATTTCTTACATTCTGCTAGAGGGCACAAACCATAAGTGATTCACAGGAAAATCTACTGAACACATAGCCAAGGATTTGTCCAGGTTTCTAACCTGGAGCCATATGCTGAGGGCATGGATCTGGGATTCTTCCTTTCCCCTTGGGGAAGGTCCATAACCTCTCTGTTGCTTCATCCATACAAAGGGAGGTAACAGCTCTTAATCAGAGTTGCTCCGAGGCTCAAACGAGAAAAGATTTTTTATGAAAATGCTTTGTAAATTTAAGTTCTATATATAAAAATACAGGAAATGTACACAAAGCTCAAGGAGTACATATTTACAGGCTATTTTGGTTATAAATGTTATCTATTTTTGGTGAGGTTGTTTCTTCAAGTACCTGTTAATTCCTGGTTCTTGCTATATACGGATCATAGTCCTTGCTGCCCTCCACACTGAGGCAGATCCCACTTCCCATTAAAACCCAGGGTCCAACCGAAGCTGCCACAACATATTGTTGAGCAGTTGCTTCAGCTGCCTATCTCCTTTCCTCCAGAGTCCTGGATGCTAGGAAGCCACAAAAGCACTTTTCCTATAACACTTCTCTTCTAACCCTCTTCTTCAGTCCTGTTTTATTAAGGGCAGAAAGTGACAGCTTTAAATATGAATATAAATTACACTGCTTTAAGAAGAGTTCAGCGAAAGTAAAAATACTACAAGTTAGGATGGAATTATTTTGAAATAACTTATTATACCCCCAGGTTTCTCTTTCCCAAGAGATTGTAGAACTATCCTGTTTAAAAGAAAAAAAAAATCCTAGAGAAATCAGTAGGGGGCAGTATGTTAATTACAATTTGTAGGTGGGAAAATTCAAGCTTTGAATTTTAAGTTCCACTTGTCCTCAAAATACCCACGTGTTTACATAACTTACACTACAAATATTTTCCCAGCTACCCTGATTGAGGAAGTGTTATTTTGAGCTTCATTGTTGGGAATAACACTAAGAAGCTAAACCATGTTAATATTCAAAAATTCCAATATTCAGCTATTCGTAGGCAAGAAATTCACATTTTATACAAGTAGCAAGTAAGAGAGAAGCACTTATGGCTTCCCCAAACCAAAAAACACAATGTTAATTCCACTGCCACCTCTCCCACATCTTTGTGTGATCTTTGGAAGCTTCACAGACCAAGTAATGTTTTGTTTCCAAATGTGAATTCATTGTAAGTGGCTTGTCATTGTAAGGGGCTAATTTGACAGCACTCAACGTTTTTTTCAGCAATAATTGCCCTTACTTGTTAAATATTCTAGCAGCATTTGCTGCGTGTTGAAAGTTTTATGATCATTATGAGAGGATGTTCTTTTTTTTATTTTTTTTATTTTTTTCTTCTCCCTTCCCGTGGTTCACTTAATTTTAGTTTCAGAGCATTTAGGGAAAATGGTCTCTGACAGGTGTGAACTTGAGTTTTAAGGGAAATGACAAAGTGAAAAAGAAAAAGGGATTCAAGAATGGGCCATGCTGGGTAAGCTCATCAAGTAAAAGATGTTAGCATCTGGCTTCTGCAGCAGTGCCGAGATGGCAGAAGCCTGTGTGAAACCAGGGATGCAGGTGACTGCAACTGGCTGACCAGGCAAATCAAGGTAAACCTGATTAAATTCTGAGGCCATATTCTGCCAACCCATATTTCTGAACAGCAGTACCTCAAGGGAGTGTTAAATCATAATTCAAGAAGTTTTCTAAGGCTTCCCTATCACAAGGGCCAGCTGTGTTTCACCTACTTGTTAAACATTTTCAAAGAAAAAAATGAAACGCCTCTGTCCTTTGGCTTACTTTCTGATCACACGGGCAGGAGCCTCTAGGTTAGTTGATAGAAACTTGAAGGGGACAGTTCCTTGGAATAACTAACCACTATATTAACCTCTAAGATAAGAAATCACTAATTAAACCAAAAGAGATTAACACATTTTAATCTGATCCCTGGAATTACAGGCTCAAAACATTGGATTTAACTCATTGAACTGAAGTAGAGAATAATTCCTTATTTCTTAAGGACTATTAAATTTTGTCATACTCCAAAGATTAGTTACAAAAGGCCCTTTCTCTTAGGAAAACACTGGTGGTGTGTTTAGGAAACAGGATACAAATCCACCCTGCCAGTACACCCCCTAGTGGAACTTCAGTATACTACACTTTGGGGGTCCAAAAACATCCTGGGTACAGGAAGAGTATTCCTTATGTGAAATGTTTGGTACCACAGTGTTTAGGATTTTGGATTTTCTCAGATTTTGGAGTACTTACAAATACATGATGAGGTATTCTGGTATCTTTGGAATAGGACTCGAGTATAAACATGAAATTTATTTGTTTCATACACACACACACACAAACACCTTATAAACATAGCTTGAGGGTAATTTTATACAGTATTTTTAATGTTGCTATGTTTTGACTGTAATCCATCACATAAAGTCAGTCAGGAATTTTCCATTTGTGGCATCACGTTAGCGTTCAAAAAAAAAAAAAAAAAACTTCAGACTTAGGAGGGTTTCAGATTTTCAGATTGAGGTGCTCAATTTATATTCATGACCTACACAGGCTTGAGGGTTGTAAGCGCCCCACAGTCACATACCTCCCACTTACTACTGAGCATACCAAAAGCAAGCAAATAAACAAAGGATGTCATCCATACATGTGTCTGGATAGGCAGCTATATGGTTCAGACAGAGGCAAAAGGGCAACTTATTATAATTAAAAGAGGCCTGACCTTCATTCCTTAAAGAATTAAAGCAGAAATGTTTTAATCTGTTAATATTCCTTAACTCAAGAAAAACTTAAAAAAAATAGTTTCCTACTTAAAGTCTTTCTCTCAAATGAAGTTATTAAATTGCTTGAGGGGCATTTTTTCCATTAAATCAATTCACTGGAATTTCCCAAAGATCTAGAAAATCTGAAAAATGATTAGAGTAAAAACAAACTTAAGGGAAAGGAAGGAACCAAGAGAATGTGAGCAGTTATGTATTTAAACACGGGGTTTGTATCCCTTCTCAAGGCCCAGTGACCCAATCCTGCAATGAATGGCTAAGGACTCTGCCAGGGCACTTTCCATTCAGTCTTTCTGAAAAACCTATTCAATCAGTGTTAGCATTAGCACAAGCTAAAGAATGCTTCCACTCTGACATGTCCTATAGATTAATTTCTACTTGGGCAGATAACGGATAAAGCCCTGGATGTAGAAATAATGAGGAAGAAAAGAACAAATACCAACTCTGCTTTCAGGAACTGAGATAAATAGCATAACTTGGTCCATGATGAAACAAGAAAGGGCCATTCCCTGAAGCAGTGATTTGGTGACTAATCCACAGGGACTATCACCTTAATATATAAAGATACTATTAAGTCAACAGGAAAATATCCTCAATTGGTGTTTTTCTTTTCTCAGGAGTAGTGATACACATTTTCTTGCATATTAAACTTCTGTTGTCTCCAGTAAAACAAGACTGGAATGGCAGAAAAAGCAGAGGTTCTTGTATGAAGCATGGGCACTCAGAGCTTTCTCAGGACACAGGAGTTGAAAGTACCCAGGGGACGTCATAAGTGCTGTGCTGGGAAGGCAGGTGGAAATAAGCTGTGGATGGCCCAAGATGCCAAGCTAATGAGCCTGGACTTCACACAGTGAGCAATATGGTCATGCAAGGGTTTAAGCAGGCATACAACAAACTCAAGTCTGCTTAGATAATTCTGGGCTGGAGAACAAAGATGGAAACAAAGAAACCCAGAAGCTCTTCTGAGTCCAGGCAAGAGGTGATGTAGGTGCACATGAGAAGGTGGGAATGGACAGGAGGGGTCAAAGTACATGTTTGCAAAATAATGCTTAGGATTTGGTGACCCACAAAAGTGTGCAGGATAGAGAATTGAAGATAAGGCTGATATTTCCCAGTCTGGTGACTGGCTACCGCAGGGAATGCAAAAAGGGGAGTCAGTTTAGTCTTGAGACATGCTGACTTTGGGTAATGTGTGGGGAGTCAAGACTATGTGTGAACTGGGAATGTCCTAGAAATCATAGTTGAAGTCATTGAAACAGGTTACCCCGCCTGATATAGGTACGCAGTGAGAAGAGGTATGAGCACTCAAGACTAAAGAGTTATGACATTTCAACGTTGGAGAGGCTACAGGGATTGGGAACACAGGAAGAACAGCAGAAGGGTGGTTTATCACCACTTGAGTTTCAAGGAGAGGGTCAAGAGGGTCAAGTTCTGCAGAAAAATCAAGCTGCAAACTGGATTTGGCAGTGAGGGAAACACAGCTATTTTCTCATATAGTTTAGAAATTATGCCATTATTGACTTAGCAGTATTTTCTGAACAAGCAAGATAATCTGACACAGATTGGGACATATAGCAAAGATGTTCCCAACATCTTTTTTATATGCTATAGCATCTGGTTCTCTGCTAACAACTGTAATGTGACATGACATTTTATCATGCTATACATTTTCATTTCTAGTCACAGTAGATTTGGCTCAGCATGTGATATATCAAACACAGAAACTCAGAGTTCAAAGAACATGTGACCCTATTTAGTGCATATTGGAACACAGTCCCCAATATCCAAGCAGTTGCTATCAACAGATGTTCTCCCCCAGTTTTCAACCATAACCATGAAAGTTAGTAATAGACAGTATGTTTACCTCATGTCAACTTACAACTCCTTGTAAGACATAAGAAGTCTTTATTTTTAAAGCTTGTAAATAGGCCACAAATTCTGTTTTTAATAGCTATTCTGTGAGCTGGGGAAGCATTACACTACAAAATATTTAGCCTTACAATTCTTAATATTATGGCATGGAAGACCAAGTATTAGACAAACAGTTTTATATGAATAATAGCTTATAAATGATTTTCAAAAAATTGTGAACCTAAGAGGACTTGAACAAAACTAGATTCTCTAACCAGAGAACAGAGGAATACAGTAAGTGAGATTAAAAACCAGTAAATCACATAGGATCTTAAACATTAATGATTAGGGACCATTCATGAGATATTAGGTACAACCGTAGCACTAATGTCTTTAAGTGCTACATTACTCAGATCTAGCTGGTGGGCTTTTACTTTTCCTGGATGGATTTTAACTAAATAGACTTTAGACATTTGGATATAGATAAATGCCTAATTCAGTAATTAGTATTTTAAAACTGTGAAACCTTTTAAGTTAAGTGGTCTATTAATTAACTACCAATTATCTTGTCTGACTACCATATCAATAGAAGTAAATTACTGACTAGCTGTTTGACAGATTTAGTCCTCTGCCACACAAAATTTCTTTAGAACATAAAAGGCTTGCAGTTAAATGCTTTTGCTTCCCCCTTTTGGCTAATCAGGGATCAATTTGCTACTCACGTATAAAGGCCACATGCAACTCTAGTCAAAAAGGATCTACAGATAAACTTCAGGGTTTTTTTTTTTTTTTTCCAAATGGCAAGCTAGGATTCTACTCCCTCTCAAAAAATAACAACTGAAGCAATCTTATCTTTTATTCTGGGGGGGGGGGCAGTCACGAGTATACTTCCTCAATGGAGGCCAACTTTCCATATTTCAAAGTAGAGTAGAGAGATATTTTCAAATTTTCAACACATCTCACCAAGATATGAAGAAAGCCTATGCAAATGCTTCCTAGATGCTAAAGTACATGATACAGCACCCATGGTTCATAGTCTTGTCCTGTTTCATTGCACAGTACGCTGATTAGAACCTACCCCAAGTCTATCACTTTTAGACTGGTAACCACAAGAAAGTTCCTGGGATGGTTGCTGCTGAGACTCGGGAGGTGAAGTGTCATAGTGCACTGGAAGGCTTGTAGAATAGAATAATGCCAGGGGTCATAAACATTTCCAAAGTGTATAGAAATGGCACATGACTGTGAACCAAAGGATTGATGTAAGGATCCTCTCTTTGAGGCCTGGGCATTGAGAAATATGAATGGTTTCCACACTTTCAATTTGAGCTTGGTTCAAACTGGCATATCAATGTTAGACTTCTCAAAGTTGCTAGCCGCAGTCATCAATGAGCAGAATTAATACTCTACAGTAAAAATGAGCATACTGGTGGGGCAGAAAGAATGGAAAAGTTATATAGGAAACTAAAGATTACAAACAATAATGAATATGAGACAGCTCCATTTTAAAATTTACACAACTTGAGTTATTCCAATATAATGCTTACCTTTTGAAATGCTGCAACATGGACCCGCCATGTGAGTGGTCTCTGAATAGGTTATCTCCTAAATACTTAAGCAGGAGCCTATTACATATTATCAAATATTTATTGCGATGCCAGCGTTGGTGACATAGCAAGTAAAGTCACTGCCTGCAATGCCAGCATCCCATATGGGCACCAGTTCATGTGCTGGCTACTCCACTTCTGATCTAGCTCCTTGCTAATGGCCTGAGAAGAGCAGTGGAAGATGGCCCAAGTGCTTGGGCTCTGTTACCCACCTGGGAGATCTGGAAGAAGCTCTTGGCTCCTGCCTGACTCAGCCATGGCTATTGGGGCCAACTGGGGAGTGAACCAGTGGATAGTATATCTCTCTCTCTTTCTCTCCTGTTCTCTCTTTCAAATACAATTTAAAAAAAAATTTATCGAGTGAATTAAGAATAGAGTTCTATTCCAGGCACAAACAGAAGTATACAGACTGCCTTGACTGCTTCTATTTACTCTGGGATGCAGGATGCAATATACACAAAGTAACACCAAAGAGCACACATTAGGCATCAAAGGATGGGGATGACATCAAACGTTGCCAGAAATTAATGGAAAGAAAAAGAGAAGCATAACCACATCATTTAACTGCAGATTTGCTGGAAAACAAGGAGCTGGACAAGATGGTCTCTAGGATCCTTCTATTCTGATACCCAAAAAATGCCAGGATGGCTGGAGTAGGGAGGAAAGGTTAAATTGAGAACTTGAACTATGCCTTAAAGGCAGATGGAGAGGTGGGCTATTAGGCTAACAGTTAAGCACCTGTTGGGATGCTCATATCCCACACTCAAATGCCTGGGTGTGACTGCTGATTCCAGTTCCAGCTCAGGCTCCTGACTTCAGCTTCCTGACAACGTGGACTCTGAAGGCAGAGGTGATGACTCAAGTAGTTGGGTTCCTGCCACAACTGCGGAAGACCTGGATTGAGGCCCTGAACAGCCATTGTGAATTTGTGGGGAGTCAATGTGAATGTGAGCGCTGTCTCTGTCTTTCAAATAAATAAATAGATCTACAGAATGGAGGAAGAGGGTGTTCCAGGCAGTAGCATGAAGAATGGTTTGGAAGTGGGAACACCCACAGCTTTTCAATGAGAGTCTACATGGTTTTCTATTTCACTGTAAATGACTTTAATTCTGAGTCAGGATCAACATACTGTTATTTTATGAAAAGGCATTAACTGTTACTTTACAGTTTTGCTTAAGATGATCTGTTCAAATAACTGGACAAATCTGTGCTCAGTTGATTTACTGTTTTGAATGTATGGGGCAAGTTCTCTTCCCTACCCAGAAATAGTCAAAGACACACTCTATTTTTTTCTAGAAGGAAAACAGCACAGCTACCACCAACATTTTCACCTCGAGGGCTACTGGAAAGGAAATGGAATTCAGGGGGTCTCTGAGCAGCACTACGTGGTATGCCTTCTTTTAAGCTTCAGTGGCTAGATCTCAACTTCTCAAAAGATTTGTAAGTCTCGGCAAAAAGTCAGAAATTCCAACCCCAAAATGAATTTTCTGACTCAATATTGAAAATAAATTCTTAAGTTTAGATGCTTAGGGGAAAAACAGCTGGAGAATTCAGGAGCCTCCCATATTTTAATATGAAGTGACGTCATTACTGTCAAGGCTTCCAAGAACTCCCTAAATTGTGTGTTAAGCAACATCTTGAAGCACAGTGAGGGCTCTAGGAAGGTGTATGTTCTTCCTTGGTATACAGATTGAGTTGCAGAACAATTTTTCTCCTAGAGATCTGATTCAATTTCCCCCTTGTTTTAGAAAGTAGCCTAATGTTAGAAGTATAGCATATTAATTTGAGTGCACTTTCAAAGCTGAGATATTTACTTTATAATAGCTAGAGAAGATAGGCTGCTTTCTTGTTATATTCAATCACAGATTGTATGGGGTTTCAGATCTAGTTACATTTGAGATTTTTTAATTCAGCAAAATAATCACAGGAGAAAGCAGGCAAGATTACTAAACTTCAGAGAACCTGATACAGGTAAAAGTTTATGGTTAGGCAAGGTTGCAAAATCTCAGTCAAAGGTTACTGGAAAAAAACAAAATCCTGGTGTATGGTGCATAACCAATGCACTACTGACGGCTGTGTATCTGGTTAAGGCTGACGAGTCAAGTGAGATCACCTGGAGTTTCTATGGCAGCTTCATCTTTACTAGTCTTCTGTACTCCCCCTGCAGTTTGCCTTTTATTTCAAACGGTAGTCGTTTGTTCTACTCAGAACCACAAACATACAAGACTCCTGATGAATCGACTGCCAAGTTTATTCAGTGGGCCTGGCCTCTGCTCACCTAGCCGACCTCTGTGCTATTTGCTGCCGTTCCTGTGGACCCAGCAGCTGCCAAAATTTTAATTGTTTCTTCCTCCCAGTGCATGTAGCCAACACGCACTCACATGCATGTGCATACACATATTTATGTTCTCTCAAAGTGGATGTGGTCATCCCCTCATTCATTTCAAACAGATATGAGTTAGCTCAAGTCATTTATATGTTCATTTCTAGAGATTTGGAAATTACATAAAGCTCATGTTTTGAAATAAAACATTAAAATAAGCTTCTTCCAGGATCAGAGAAAAGGTTTGATGGTCAAAGAGCAACACTGGAATAAGTACTTCTAAAGCCAGATTAAGTTTTTAAGCAGTTGCTAAAAAATTAATGAGGTTTAATGTGACCTATTTAGGAGAAACAGTTCTTTGTTGTGTTCTATTACAAGGCTAATCTGCCTATGGAGGAAAAGAACCCTCTCTCCTTACCCCTTCATGACTGGCTCCTACCTGCGCATGAAAAGTAAAGGGGAAATACGACGAGGAATAAAAGCATACAGTGGACAACGCTGTACAGTTAGACGGGAGACTTTCATACTGACCCTTAGTGAAGGTTAAGTTCAGCTGCAAAACTGGGTTCACTTCTGCCCTGCCCTGCCCCCCATCCCTGGAGGCTGTGTTAGCTCTGAGGACCAGCTGACATTGCCTCAATCCCTCACTCCCGGGATCCACCCGCCCCCCTGCCGCCGGCCCCATGGTCCTGTCAGGAAGATGCTGTTCTCATTTGAGAGACATCTTCCACGCTAAGCCAGTCCTGAGACAACCTCGGATCCAGACAATGCCGTGGAACCCTGGAGATGGTCAATGGATGCTCAGTGTCTGCCAGGGTGGCCTGACCACTCCCAGCGGGCCACAGATGCTGATCTCAGAATCTCTGGCACTTTCTAAAATGTGGCTGAGCAGTAATTTGGAAGTCTAAACCTCGACTTTAGGAATTCATAAGAACAACCAAATGTTTTATAAACTCAACAGAAAGTAAAATAAACAAACCCAGGGTTTTATACTCCCTCTTGTTATTTTTATGGCAATCTTTCAAACTAGCTCAAAATGTTCAGTCTTCAACCCTCGCAAGAAAACGGAATTGAGGAGGGGGATGTAGAAAACAACTACTTAATAATAACTGCTGTACACAGTAATTCACCATGGGGAATAGCTAATTAGAAGGAAACTGTTGAAACAGTGCAGGTGGCTCTTAGGCTGGCATTGAAGCCTCACTCCTTCTCACCGAGGAGGGCCCAGTAATAAAAAGGACGGTTCTATTTACCCAGAAGTGTGCGTGGCAGTTGACCATCATGGTTCTCTCAATGAGCTCATCAGGACATTCCAGAAGGTGATGCCCAGAGACCACACCGGCATTGTTGACCAGCACTGAGACCTCGCCAACCTCCTTGCGGACCCTTTCGGCCGTCAGGTAGACGTTCTCCCTCTTCCCCACGTCACAGGTGTAGGTAAAAACCTGTAAGTTACAGTGGGGCAGAATTTCTTCCTCGCCATTCCCAGCTGTCCTCAGAAGAAAGAATAGAAAAAGGGGGTGCAGAAAGTGAGTTATATGGTAACCCGCAGGACACAGATCACACACAACAAAAACACTACAGTGAGCTTCAAATTTCTAACACCGTAACGCTTGCCAATGACTGAACTTCCAGCTGCCTTCGTCCCTCCAAAGTCTCTGGGAATTACAGCAATTTACTGGATAGCTCTGCTTCGGGGAAAGTCATGTAATTGTGACAAGCCCAATACAAGTGGACCACATGGGATCAGCCTGCTGGAGCTAAAGACACCTGCAAAGAGCTGATCTCAGCCCAGAGAATAATACACACACACTGCACACTCGTCTTCCTTCCTCTCTCACTTTCCCTCGCTCTTTTGAGAAATAGTTCTTGATTTTAGTATGAGTACCCTTCAAATGGAAACTAACCTCAAGGCTCACCGAATCAAAATTATAAGAATCTGAATTCATCCAAAGCCAAGAAACTAAAAAGTCTCTCATAAAAAAGTAGAGGTCACTGTTTTGTCCTTAGAGGGGGAAG
Source organism: Oryctolagus cuniculus (assembly GCF_964237555.1). Lineage (NCBI taxonomy): Eukaryota > Metazoa > Chordata > Mammalia > Lagomorpha > Leporidae > Oryctolagus > Oryctolagus cuniculus. The sequence goes on along the minus strand of NC_091437.1, from coordinate 98,856,740 downwards.
CTGGCACTCCTAAACAGGACCCTCACAAATCAAGTTTACAGGGAAATATGCAATCTTACCACACAAGAACTCAAACATTTCAAAAACCAAAATCTCTTCCCTGGAAACTGAATACCCTTATCTTTCCAGTTTTGGCAGAGAGCACAAAAGCGTATCTGCCACCCAATTGAAAATCTTAACATTTTCAACCTTAGGCCAAAGAGGCCGGTGCCAGTAAGTGGGGTGACAGAAGATCAATTTAGGGGAGGCGTGCTACTCAAATCAATCTTCTCCCCTAAAGTTCAATGTTTGTCTTGAAAATGAAAATTTGTCAAAAACCAAGAGCCATTATCAAATTTCCTGAAGCATTATTCATGATGGGTTATTCTCCGCTTTATCTTTTTTTTTTTTTTAAGTCTCAGATTCAGGCTAGTTAATAAACTATACAGAAAAGCAGGCTGGGGTGACCAAAAAACATGGCAAAAATTTACCATGTGGCTTATAAATCCTTAAAAGCACCTTCTCTTCAGAGGCAGGGCATCTCTCAATCAAGCTCAGGGTAAGGAGACTAAAGCACTTATTGCTGGTGAAACAATGTAATTATTCCCCGCCCCCGCAGCCCAAGTTAGGGTGAAATCCGCAACATCGTCCGAGTCTCCGCGCTTCGGACACACACGCACACGCACACGCACACGTCCGACGAGCCTGGAAGCAACTTCCCGAAGCCGCTCGAGTTTCCCATCGCGTCCATGCAGGTCACCGAGCCATTCCTCCAGGACGCGAACCTGCCGTCCCCAGTTCCCTCTGCCTTCCCGGCCCCCGGCGGGCGGGGAGACTCCAGGGTCGTCCTCCACCCCGAAGACGCGGGACCTCTGATGGACTGGCTTTGGCACGCTTCCCCCCCCCGCACTCTAACAGGGAGGCGATCGTGCTCCTTTCCCAGGGGACACAGTCCACTCCCTTCCACAAGCGCGGTGGAGGGTGTTCCTTTCCTCGAGAGCCGGGCGGACCGTGACAGCGGGGTCCCGGGCCCTCGGATCCGGGCGCCGCGCGCGGGGCGAGGCTCGACCCAACAATGCCGGGCGCAGGTCCGGGTTACCTTGCAGCGCCGCGGCGTCCGCCGCCTCCAGGTCGCGGTAGATGTGGCGCACCATGCCGGCCGTCTCCTCGTTGCTCTGCGTGTTGATGTCCCAGAGCACCAGCAGCGCCCGGCGCCGGGCGAACTCGAGCGCGAACAGGCGGCCCAGGCCGCTGCCGGCGCCCGTGATGAGGCACACCTGGCCGGCCACGCTCTTCTCCTTGGGCCGCACCAGCCAGCGCGCCGCGGCCAGCACGAACGCCCACAGCACTTTAAAAGTGACCACGAAGAACTCCACCACGATGTTCATCGCGACGCCCAGGTCCCCGCGCCAGTCCAGCGCCCGCGTCCGCACCCACCCCGCGCCGGGCAGCCCGGCTCACCGCCCCGGGGCGCTTGTCAGAGCGCCCCGCGCCCACCCCCGAGGTGCCCGCCCGGCCGGAGTGCGCGCGGCGGCGCCGCTCCCTGCTTGCGCGGGGCCACTCCCGCCCGGGATCGGCGCGGTGGCCCCGGGCTGTGCCCGCCGCCGCAGCCGCCCGGCTCGGCGCCTCCTGCTGGCGGCCGCCCGCCCGTCCGTCCCGGAGCGCCCGGCCGGCCGGTCCCGCTGCAGCGGCGGTGACAGCCGCCGAGTTAGGCGACGCGCGCTGCCCTCATGGCCAAGCCGCCACCGCCGCCGCCGGAGGGAACCCCTCTCAGCCCGGGCGAGGGGTACGCGGCGGAGATCGCACGGGCCGGCCGGCCGCGGCAGGAGTTGTCAACTTGACGCAAGTTGCGAGAGGGTGGGAGAGTGGGGTGCGGGGCGGCGGAGAGCCGGGAAGGGGCGACTCGCTCAGCGTAGGCGAGCGCTGCCCAACGGCTTGCAGCTGCCCCCGCGGTCTCGTGTGCCCCAGCCCTCCACTCCCCGCGGCTGTCACTCGGGCACCGAGCTCCGCAGCGCAGCTCGCAAGTCGGAACGCTCCCGGCCGCCTGTGAGCGGGATCCACTCTCCGCGCTATATAACCCGCGACCGGGAAGAGCCGGCGGCGGCATCGGCATCGGCCCTCCCTCCGCTCGGCCCTCCCCGCCCCCGGGCGCACCCCGCCCCCGGCCCAGCCCCCCGCCCGCCCGCCCGCCGTCCGCGGAGTGGCGCGGGGCAGCCCCTCTCACATGGCCGTGGCCGCAGCCGCCAACTCCAGTCTCACCTCCCTTCGCGGCTCACGCCCCCTGCCGTGGGCTGCCCTGGCCTCCGCCTCCACGGCCCAGCGGTCGGCAGAGTGCCGGCCATCCTCCAGCCGTCCAGTTTTCGCTTTGCCCAGTCTCGTCAACCAGGGGGAACTCCGGACGTCGCCGCCTGCAATCAGGCGCTGCGGAAGACAGCCCCGCAGGCTGGCGGAACGACGAGAAGGACCTCGCGGCGCGGCTGGGGGTGCGGTTGTCGGAGGTTGCGGCTGCCAGGAGCAGGGCGGCGGCCAAACGGGATTCCGAGTCGCAGCTGGCCGTTTGGGACGTGTCCCCAAAGGCTCTTGTCCTGGCTGGACTCACCAGAGCGGCGGCTGCCTACAGTCCCCGGCAGGCGCCCCCCCCCGCCCTGTGGAAGATGAAGTGATGCATGCTGGGGTTTGTAGTTCTCAGCCCGGAAGCGTGTGATTTGAGTACATTATGGGAACACGAGCCTAAGGCTGTCAACGCAGGCTAGGGATGAGGACCCCGGTAGTCAAGGTGTCAGCACTGTTTGCTCTCGGATGGATTAAAAAGTCTAATCAATGCACATATTTTTGCCATAGAAAATTTACCCGAAAGTTGACTGAAAGAGGCTGCCTCAGGCAGTTCTAAATTTAGCGTCTGCAAAGTGGGTTCTCAGTTCTGGGTTCTTTTCTGGCTTATACTAGGACAGCTATGAATTCTGGGGCTTCACTCCCGCAGACTTTAAGTGGGCAGTGCGCATGCGCTAACTTCCTCTTTTCCGGCTGGAACCATGGAGGGTGCCGAGTAAGTCCGTCTCTCTGTTCTGCAGGATCCTTTTCCATCCCCGAAGCCAGAAGCGTTTTGTCTCGCTTTTTCCCTGTGTGACTGTAGCTCTTGCCATTGCCCATTTATCTCTCCGTTTGTGACGCTCTGTGACACCAGAGGGGACCCCAGGCTAGGGGTGGGATGCGAGCGGCCCTTGCGCGGAGGTTTCGGAGGTGCCGGGAAGGAGGTGTAAAGGCAGAATGTGTGGGGGAACTGGCAGTGGAGGGTCAGCCCTCTGTGGAAGCGCTTTGGAAGAGTGTGCAGAACCTCCGGATTTTGAATTTGTTCTTGGCTGGCGCTCGGCCCGGGCGGTCTTACCGTCTGGCGTGTCTTTCGGCGTCTGGGGCTCGAGATCGAGACTTGAGCCAAAGTGTGGTTCAGCGATTCCTGGGGAATCCTGGGCCCTCTTCTGAGGGTCTCGTGGTCATTGTCTTTTAAGCAGTTTTCCAATACACTGCGCCTACTTACTTGTCTGGACTTTTAATTTTTTTTTTTTTTAAACTACCCTCCGAAGGCACGGACAGATGCCTGGAATTGGGTTTGAGGCATTGCCACGTTTGTAATTGCCCTCGAAGTGGGCTGTGTTAAAAGTGAAAGTTACTGGCGTGCAGACAGACAGTACAAACTCTGAACCTGTCCTCACACAGTCGCAGTGACCAGCGACAATTGTTCTGTCACACAGCAGAGTGCTTGGTACGATGGGGGTCCCGGGGTAACCGAAGAGCCGGAAGGGTTTAAGCTGTTGATGATGGTCTCTGTTTGCTAATAACATCAGAGAGAAGAAGAAGGTTCCTGCTGTGCCAGAAACCCTGAAGAAAAAGCGGAGGAATTTCGCAGAGCTGAAGATCAAGCGCCTGAGGAAGAAGTTTGCCCAAAAGATGGTGAGTAAAAAAACACTCAACATCCAAGAAGCCCGGTGTTTGAACTTGAGAATGAGTTGGCCACTTCTTAATGAGACTTGATTCCTTAACGGCTGTTATCAAGAAGTTGCTTAGCTTCCTAATATGAATGGTACTCCCAAAAGGAGGTAGTATCTGTCTTTTTGGGATGTCATTGCTTGGTGAGCAAGAAATAAAATTTAAAAGCAAGAACTCTTCCCCCCTCCCCACCGGAAACTGGTGGAGCTGATTGTGTTTAGGAGCCAAAAGTCATACGTGTCTGATTTTTCAGCTTCGAAAAGCAAGGAGGAAGCTTATCTATGAGAAAGCGAAGCACTATCACAAGGAATACAGGCAGATGTACAGAACTGAAATTCGGATGGCGAGGATGGCAAGAAAAGCTGGAAACTTCTATGTACCTGCAGAACCCAAGTTGGCATTTGTCATCAGGATCAGAGGGTAAGTTTGGTTTTTACTGAATTCTGGTTTTAAAAGAAAGGCTTTGCCATTCCAGCATAACTTAGATTACTTTTGGGAGTGCTGATTCTGAAACACTGGACTCACAAGTGTTGGGGTGGCTAGAACAAGAGGGGAGTGGTGCTACTTAAGTTGTTTGGTGCTGGTCCTGTGCCCTGATTGAGCACAGGAGGGCTTCAGTGTCATGGCGTTTAATTTCAGAAGTGTAATGATGCAAATATTCTAATGAGCATACAGAAAAGAGGTGGCAGAAAATGTCAGGGGGAGGGGCAGTTCTAAGGGGTGAAGGCATGTGTCCAGACACTGCGCTTGTGGGAGGCTGGAGAGTAGTTTATAGAATAAATGAAAGTGCCAGTGTCTGGGTGGGACTTGTCTAAAGTCATAATGGTTAGTTTCTGGTTCTCTGCTGATAAAAATTTCTGGTAAAAGCCAAATGAATCTGTTGGCGCTTTTCACTGCAGTATCAATGGTGTGAGCCCCAAAGTCCGAAAAGTGCTGCAGCTTCTTCGCCTTCGCCAGATCTTCAATGGCACCTTTGTTAAGCTCAACAAGGCCTCCATTAACATGCTGAGGATTGTGGAGCCATATATTGCATGGGGGTAGGTCTGCCTTTTCCTTTGTTTCATTGGTTGTTTAGAAAGATGGAGTTTAGGTGATTTAACAGTGATCTTACTCTTGGGTCATTTATGTCTGCTTTTCCTGCTTCAGGTACCCAAATTTGAAGTCAGTAAATGAACTAATTTACAAACGTGGCTATGGCAAAATCAATAAGAAGCGAATTGCTTTGACAGATAACACTCTGATTGCCCGCTCTCTTGGTAGGTGTTCTGTGTTTTGGGGGGAAGTTTGGTATTAAGAAAGGTGATTATTTTCTGTTTTCTTGTGGAACTACATTTCTCACCATTAGGAATCTAAATATTGTCTCTACAATCCTTAGTTAAGTCTAAGAAAATTTTACTTAGGATTTTGTTGACTTGTGAGTAAAGCCATGTATTTCTCTATTTACTGTCTTTTGTATATTTTAATATTATTGATTAGCTTTTATCTCACAGCCTAAAGATGTGTCGTTTTTTTTGGATGCCTTAAGATCTTTTCAAGCTTGAATAACCTTGAGTACCTTGGAAATTTCAGGTAAATACAATATCATCTGCATGGAGGATCTGATTCATGAGATCTATACTGTGGGGAAACACTTCAAGGAAGCAAATAACTTCCTGTGGCCCTTCAAGTTATCTTCTCCCCGAGGTGGGATGAAGAAAAAGACCACCCATTTTGTAGAGGGTGGGGATGCTGGCAACAGGGAAGACCAAATCAACAGACTTATTAGAAGGATGAACTAAGGTGAGATGCTGCACCCACCCAGAGAGAAATGACCTTCATAATAGGGAAAAGTGGGAGTCTTGATTTGATTCTATATATGTGTGGAGTATGTGGAGCTGATCAGTAGTTTCTGGGGATGGAGGGAGAGGAAATCAGCTCTTTTGATTACAGTTCGTTTAGTTCTTTTTTCTCCTTGAGGACATTTCTGCAGGGGGAGGGAAGCCCTCTTTAAAACAAAGTGGGTAAATTTAAAAACGTAAGCTGGTTTGTTCCTGCCTAACAACTAATTCTTAGCTGCTAGGGTTTAATAGATTTTTTTTTTTCCCTTCTTTCAGGTGTCTCCTATGGTATTTTTGTAATTTGGTCAGATAATAAACGGCAACTACAGTCAACTTGAAATAAACTGTTGTATTGGTGACTTTGTCGGCCTGCCTTTGTCTTCCCTTAACTATTGTGGCAAATCGTGGTGTGTGGTAGAATTAAACTAGCAGTCCCTCACTTGCAAAACCAGGGTACACTTTGTATTGTGTCAAAAACCTTGAGTTTTTTGTCTATTAAAAAAGTTTAATTTTTCACCTTTGAATTAGGCTATAAATCAGAAGGGAAACTTGTCTTAGAGGCATTTGTACATAATTTGTAGGTAAGGCAATAAAAGTCAACATTTACAGAAACAATAGCTTCGTAAACGCCTGCATGAATGTGTTATTTTCCGTTCCTGGTTTTTTTTTTGTTTGTTTGTTTGTTTGTTTGTTTGTTTTTTTTTTTGCTTTTGAATTTATTTGACAGAATTATAGATAGAAAGGTCTTCCATTGGTTCACTCCCCAAATGGCTGTGATGGATGGAGCTGCGCTGAACTGAAGCCAGGAGCCAGGTGCTTCTTGGTCTCCCATGTGGGGCCATCCTCCTCTGCTTCCCCAGGCCACAGCAGAGAGCTGGACTGGAAGAACAACAACCGGGACTAGTACCTGGCGCCCATATGGGATGCCAGCACTGCAGGATTAACCTACTGCGCCACGGCACCAGCTCCCTCTATTTTTTTCTGGTTTTGCATCTTTTGTCCATGTTTAGGTGAGCTGTTAGGAATTCCATTACATATTGTAAATGTTATGAGGGAAGAAACATTTAGATTCACAGAAGTCAATGATTTGGAACATTTTAAACATTCGTGCTGGGATTACCGAGCACAGACTTGAACTAGGAAGCTGATATTTTATAAGTAACAATCATGCATGTTATTTATGTATTTCACCTATACTAGTGAACGGAAAATTTTGAAGTGCTGAGTATAACGGGTAGTTCGTACAATGGAAGAATTCTTGTGATCCTTCGTTGATTATGCTGTGGCTCAAATGAATTGTGAAGAGTGGAAATTGCTAAATACATTTAGGAATTTCTTTACATTCTTTATTCCTGGTCTTTGAAGCTGTTTTCTGGGTTAATGTGTTTCATCAGTGAATTCTGTAAAGTCGTGTTAAATGCCTGTGTAAGTGTGCTGTGTTTTGTCAGGAATTTATTGGCTGCGCTGTTGGGTCAGTAAATACATAGTACATGGATCTCTTTAAGTGGAGCCAAAGAGCTCAAGGTTTGAAATTTCCCATTTTTTTACTTTGCAGATTTTAAAGAAAGTAGTCATTACACATTTAGTGTACTGAAAGGTATTTATAGCTCATGAGGTATTAATCTGTTTGGCTTCCATGTTTCAGAGGAATGATGAGTGCCTTCAGTGGCCTTTGGGAGATCAGAATTAAAAACAGCTAGTATGGAATAGTTACACAGTTGGCATAATGCTAACTGTGTAGCTGTGGTTGGGCTGGATGAATAAAATGTTAAAAGATATCACTGGAATAGAAACAATATAGAAGTGGCCCTGTGTACACAGGCAGTGGTATTTAGCAAAATAATTTCTTTAGGCAGTTCTAGGTTCGCAGCAAACTAGAGTAGTGAGTACTCTGTGAGTACTTGCACATACTCTGTGCAAGCAACCTTCTGCTGCTGACGCCCGGCTTTCCCAGCAGCGCTGCTGTGCTACATTTGTTAAGTTGGTGAGCCTGTGCTGAAACCCAAAAGTAGCAAAGTTTCTGTAGGCTGTCTAGGATGAAGAAATGGACAGAGTGTGTTGATGGCAAATCCTTCCAAGTAGGGCTTGGGGGTGAGTAAATGTGGGAGAGTGCACGGATCCAGGATTGGCCTGGAGAACTAGAATACCTAGGCACTTTGAGGAAGTGATGATCCATGGGGAAAACATAGCACAGTGTCTCTTCTTAGGGAGAAGTTGGAGCAGGAGTCAGCGGATTAGAAATAGCTGTAGGAATGTAAAGCAAGTTAACATTTTACAGAGAAAACCACTTTTTTTGATTGATTTATCTTATTTGAAAGGTGGAGTTAGAGGTCTTCCATCTGCTGATTGACTCTCCAAATGGGTACAAATGCCAGAGCTAAGATCAGGAGCCTCTTCCGGGGTCCCCACATGGGTAGAAGAGCCCAAGGATTTGGGCCATCTTGTGCTTTCCCAGGCCATAACACAGAGTGGGATCAGAAGAGGAGCTGCTGGGACTCTAACTGGTGTCTGGGATGCTGGCACTGCAGGCAGCGGCTTTACCTGTTACACCACAGCACAGGTCCCATTGCTTGCATGGGACCACTGGAAGGCCCAAGCCAGCCTTTGAGTTTGGGTGCTTACAAGGCTCTCTTTCTACAAAATAATTAGCTCATAATTACTTCATGTGTACTCTTTGAAAATTGCAACTTTTAATAGCCCTATTTCAGTGTTGTCTATCTTGAAATTTTAAGTTGTAGTTGGCCTCAGGTAAGAGTTCTGGTTTTGAAGCCAGGACCCTAGAATTCCATCTAGGTCTCCCACATCGTGGCAGGGGTCCAAGCTATATTCCATTGCTTTTCCAGGCAGCATTAGTAGGGAGCTGGGATTGGAAGTGGAGAGGCTGGCCAGGGCCTAAGCCAGTGCTGCTGTATGGGGTGCGTGCATTGCAGGTAGTGGGTTATTGATCTGTTCCACAGTGTCAGCACCTGTTTTGTTTCTTGTCCAGGATGCACTTAATAGTTTGAACCAATAAGTTAATCTTCATTTCCTTGTCAGCAAAATGGAGGAAGTCATTACATCTAATATCAGCTTCTTATGTAGATTAAGTGTTTAAAGTCATATGAAAGGCTTAGAGCAGTGCCTGGCTCAAATGTGATTTAAACTGTGAGCATATAGTAGCAAACAATAAAATGTCCTGTTTTTGTGTCAGTCTTAGGCAAGACAACACAAAAACAAGTGAGCGCTGTAGAGATAGAATGTGAAAATCTTGGGGTGTCTTTGGGGACCTACTTCCACAGGATTGGCTGCTTTTTGTTCCCAGTGTTCTGTGACAGATTTTGTGTCAAAACAGTAAAACATGTTCTTCCTGTTGGATAAACTTTTTAAGGTGAAGCCTACTAACCACCCCTGAGGACCTGGCATATAGGGATTACTCAGTATCTGTTATACAAGTGTGTGCTTCCTACTGCTGCAGTAATGGGAGAACCACAAGCAAGTGACAAGTGTATTGTCTTAACAATTCTGGAGGTCAGAAACCCAGTCAGCTTCACCAATACAGACTTCATTTCAAACTCAGTCTCTGCTTCCATCCTGAACTCTAATCTTCCTGCCTTTTAAACATGGATCCTTGAGATTATATTGGGCCACCTGGGTATTCCCTCTAAAATTATTTAAACTCACCTGTAGATTTCCTTTAGTTGTTACCTAAGGTAATGTTAACAGATTTTAAGAATTAGGGCATGGAGGGGCTGGTGCTGTAACATAGTGGGTGAAGCTAGCACCTGTAGTGCCAGCATCCCATATGGGCACCAGTTCTAGTCCTGGTTGCTCCACTTAGAATCCAGCTCCCTGCTAATGTGCCTAGGAAAGCAGCGGAAAGTGGCCCAAGTCCTTGGACTCCTGCACCCGCATGGGAGACCTGGAGGAAGCTCCTGGCTTCGGATTGGCTCAGTAGTGGCCATTTGGAGAGTGAACCCACATGGAAGAACTTTGCCTCTGGTTATGACTGCCTTTCAATTTTTTTTTTTTTTTTAAGAAAAACTAGGGCATGGAAATCTTTGGGAAAGCCATTTGATCTTTCACCTTTGGCTCTGGCTATATTCTTCAAAAGTGGCAATCTTCTATGCAGGTCTCATGCTTGTGATCACTTTTAATCTACATGTGGAATGTACAGCCCGCAGGTCTCTATGCTGATTTTTCATTTTGGACAAAAGGTTTTTCCTGACACCTCTCTACATAACGTTTTTTAGATAATAGCATTTTTTGCTATTTGGAACTTACGTTATTGTGCAATGTAAGGCTTAAGTCTCAGCCTCTTGTAGCACTAGGGAGTAGTGTCTCCTGCATTGTGGTAGTGGGGTGCGGTTAGAGGAGGAATAGGGCCTGGCATGTAAATTTATGAGGTACACACATGATTTTGGAAGACTTCAAATTGAGGCGTGTATTTTGACTGCAACCCCAGAATTGAATTTATAATTGGTTTTGCATGGGCCCTAGACTTAACACTTCCAAGTTTTTTTTTTTTTTTTTTTTTTTTTTTTTTTAATGCACAGCCTTTACCTCTCACTGATCCCAATTTTTATTCAATGAGAGGTTAGCTCTCCCTACTCGGGATCACAACAAAAAGTGAGCCAGTAATAAATACCAGGTCTAATTTGAGTTGGTTTTCTTAACCAGAGCAGCTTGGAAGAGTTAATATCATCTAAATGAAAATCTGGGAAAGTGTTGAGCTGTTTGAGGATTTTTTTTTTTTTTTTTTTTTTTTTTTTTTTTTTTTTTTTTTTTTTTTTTTGTGGGATCTGAATCTTACCAGAGCTAAGCTTGCAACTCCAGTTGGGCATCCAGAGATGACAGTATTAGAACATAATTTGATAGGAGCAGATGTTTGCCCCTAACAGTGGTTAAGCCATGCTTGGGACACGTGTCGCATGTCAGCGCCTCTGTTGAAGTCCCAAGTCCCAGCTGCCCCACCTTTTCCAGCTTCCTGCTCATGTGTACCCTGCGAGGCAACAGATGGTGACTGCCATCACCTAGGAGACCCAGATTAAGTTCCCAGCTTCCTGCCTGGTCTAACTAGGTTGCAGGCATTTGGGGAGTGAACCAGTAGATGGGACACATGTCTTTGAAAGAAACTAAAGTGATGAGAACTGTCACTAAATGATCAGCAGAATGGTCCCAGTGGGTTGAGCCACTGCTTGGGGCATACATCGCATGAGTGCCAGTTCTAGTCCTCTTGCTCCCCAGCCCCACTCACGATTCAGCTGCTGGTGCACTCTGGGAGGTGATGATGGCTGAAGTGCTTGGTCCCCTGCCACCCTCATGGAAGGCCCTGATGCAGTTCCTACTTCCTAGCTCCTCCCTTGCCCAGCTCTCGTGGGCATTCAGGAACTGAACCAGCAGATGGAAGGATCTCTGGTGCTGCCTTTGAAGTACATGGAGATGATTAAGTACTGGTGCTAAGATCCCATCCAAGCCACGGAGGGGACACACCCAACCTTTTAACAAACGAGTCAGAACATGGAACTGGGACAAGAATTCGGTCTTGTCGCTAAAACTGTGGGTCGGGTGTTGCCTGGTGTTGAACGGTCCAGACTTTGTTACTCTGAAAAGCCTGGTTGCTTTGAAAAGGAGTCCTTGATACAAGCTGATGCACACACGAGACAGAAAACAAGTACACCGACTTTGCCCCCTGCCCACACTGTACCTACCACAGGCGCTTTGTACCTTAGGGCTCCCCCTTGCCTGGTCACCATGGGTCGACAGCAGCTCCACAGCACAGACGAGGGCTTCCCAGCCCTGCCCGCACCCAGAACGGGGTCCCTTCCCCACTGCACTGTGGCCGCTGGCTTGGCCCCTCTGGCACCTAGCAACGGGCGGACGCACGGGGCCACAGCAGCCGGAGCCGCGGGGCCGGGCCGGGCGGCGCACCGCTCGAGAGAGCGTCGCCGGGCTGCCGTCCACGGAGCATGCTTGCTGTCGCGGCCAACACTGCGACGCAGCCAGGCTGGGGCAGGGGCTCGGGTTGGTGCTGGGCCGCCGCTGGCTCCCGCGCTGCCCGCTGCCCCCACTGCTCCCTCTGCCAAAGCTGCCAGAGCCGCGGATCTTGCTGCCGCAGGCCAACCACACAAAGAAGCCCATCCTCTCCTCGTTGGAACTGCAGGGACAGTGAGTGAGGGTGGCCGGGCAGGCTGGGGACCTTGCCCAGGCAGGGCTGGGAGGGAGGTGGGGCCTTCTCCCAAGAAGAGGAAACGGAGGCCTGGAGAGGCAGGTGGGTGACTCCAAGGATTCTCTGGACACACCTGGTAAGGGGAGCTGGCACCAAGGCCTGGCATGAGGACCAGAGCAAGGCCGTCATGTGCGGGGTCTAGTGACGGAGATGACACTGCTGAACCCCAGGGGAGGAGGCCTGCCTGCCGGATGTGGGTTTTCTCTGCACACTGCTTGGGTTCTGGCTCCTGCAACCACACACATCCATCCCTCAAGTGGACGGACAGACACCCCCTCACAGGTGGCTGCTCTAACCCTCCCCAGACTTAACCTTGAAAGGGGTGTGTTTGTGTTGACTCTCCTCCTTTCTTCCGCATTTGCGCCCAGCCGGATGGACAGGACCTGGGAGGCCAACCCTATTAATTGGATTGTTTTAATCCTGTCTTCATCACCAGTTTTGCTTTGTGCCATTTCTGATTCACCTGGATTTTGTGTTAACTTTTCTCACTAGGGGTTGAAACTACTAGAAAATATGTACATAAGGTCAGTGGGGTGGTGTGTTCTATGGAATGGGGATTCCAGAAAACTAGAGCCTTTAGAGAAATGCAAAACAGTTTTGCAGGCAATTTTAGGAAGCACAAGAATCCTTGCTCCACATCTTTACTGGCTTTTTATGTATGTTGCTAAAATTTCCTGTTACAATGGTGTTTCGTCAAAAATATTTAACATTCCCCTTTAAGTTATTCCTTTTTGAAATTACATTATAATGCATTAATACTTATGAAACAGCACAGCAGTATATTGTGTTTATTTCCTATTATATATATGTATATATAATATGTATATATATATATACACACACAGCCCTGAATTTTTTTTTTTTTTTTAAGATTTACTTATTTATTTAAAAGTCAGAGAGAGGGAGAGACAGAGATCTTTCATCCACTGGTTCATTCTTCAGATGGCTGCAACAGCCAGGGCTGGGCCAGGAACCTCATCTGAGTCTCCCACATGGGTGGCAGTGTTCAAATATTTGGGCCATCTTTTGCTGCTTTTCCCAGGCCATTAGCAGGGAGCTGGATAGGAAGTGGAGTAGCCAGGACAAAAACCGATGCCCATATGGGATGCTGGCGTCATAGGCAGCAGTTTTACCCACTATGCCACAGCACCAGCCCCAACCGTTTTTAACCCTGTTTCGTGCTCATCCTGTTTTCCTTTACTTTTTCGGTCATGAATAGAATCATACATTGATTGTTTTAAGAAATTGCTTCTTAAAACTAAGATACAAAGAACACTTTTGAATCAGTTTATTTAGGTCTAAACTGAGTATTTCACTGTAGAAATATAATAGTTTCATTGAGATTGGTTCCAGTTTTTATGAACACTATATGAACATTTTTTAAAGATTTTTTTGAGAAGTAGCGTTAGAGAAAGGAAGAGACAGAGAAAGATCTTCCATCTGCTGGTTCACTCAAACGGCTACAATGGTCGGAGCTGGGCTGATCAGGAGCCAAGAGCTTCTTTGGGTCTCCCATGAGAGTGCAGGGGCCCAAGCACTACTGCTGTCTCAGGCCATAGCAGAGAACTGAATCAGAAAAAGAGCATCCAGAACACAAACTGGCACTCATATGGGATGCTGGTGCCACAGGCAGAGGCTTAACCTACTACACCACAGCGTCGGCCCCAACAATGAACGTTCTTACACATGGGTACAGTTCTGAGGGAGAATTGCTAAATTAGATGTATGTCAATTTAAACAGTGTGATAGATTTTTCCTGATTAACCTTTTCATCAGTAGGCTGTGGTGAGAAAAAACTTCGTTATTATTTAAACATTAGCTTCCTCTTCCTGAGTATCACATACTAAGTGCTATGCTGAACAGTTTACATGCATTTTAAAATTTAACCCCCACAAACCCCATGAGAGTCAGAGGCACTATTTTCTTCAGGATGCTCTGGTTATGCAGAGCTATTGAAGGATGAAGGGCAGAGTCAAGGTCAGAATGCAGGCTCAGTGTACTGTGTTCTTTGTGTGCTCAGTCACTGACCAGGAGCTGTGTTTCACTGGATCGTTTGGGAATTAAGTGAGATCATATATTTGGTATTACAGGTGTTAATTCCTTTCTCTACTGACTCCTGTGGAACTGGACATGGTCCAACCTTACCATGATGCTTGTTCCTCTGGACCATCTGCCTTCCAAGTCACCCCCTTTCCCTGTCTTCCTGCTGTAAAGGAGATCTCTGGCTTTCTTCATTCTCTCAGATCTCCTTTACCGTCTGGAAAGCAGCCTCTGGCCTTCATTCTCCCTGTAGATAGATAACGCCCCACACTTTCGTCTCCAGACCACATTTGTAGCCCTTAATTTCTGCTCCTTGGGTCCAGGTTATGTATCTCATTGATGTCCTCTACTCATTTTATTCAAAATCAGGCTCCTCCTTGCCCTCCAGCCCCAGACTAGCCTGTTCTCTTTGAATTGTAATTTATGGTTCTGTAATTCCCTTAGTCATCCCAGTTCATAATCTCAGCTATCTTTGACTCGTTTTCCGTTGTCAAACCTTCCAAATTCAATCATCAGTCTTGCGTTCTCACTGCTGCTACTCTAATTTAAAACCGCTGGACTATTATAATAGCCCTTTAATTCCTCTCCTTGTCTCCAGTCCCTGCCAGATTAATCTTCCTGAAGTGTAGCTATGAGTATGTGCCACACATCTCTTCAAAAACCTTCAGTGGCTACCCATTGCACAAAGTTGAAAATACAAAGCACTTTGCCCAGCATTCAGATTTGTCTGTAATCTCCAATCTTATTTCATTAATTCTTGGAAATACCCTGGTCCAATCCCCTTTCTCCACTTATATTTCATTTTCCATGACATCTTTCCTATCTCTTTTCCTAGAATGCCTCTATCCACATTTCTGTTTGTTTGAATCCTATTTAAATGTCATTTTCTAGTGTCTTCCAAGTCTTTATGAACCTCTACCTGAAAGTAACATCTCCATTACTCTCATATGTTCTATATTATAAGGCTACTGTTTTTCAGTCTGCATTGGAAATTAAATCAAGGCAGAACATTTATCTTTGTATTTGTCACATGGTGCATTTATTTGTACATAGAACAGGCTTACTGTGTATATTTGAGTAAGTTAGCTAATAAAGAAATAATGTTGTAGCTAGCACATTGCTGACTATAGTGACAAGCAAACAGCAACATTTCAGTGATTTAACATGTAGAAATTACTTCTTGATCACATGATAACAACTCCAAGGTAAATGTTCCTGGTCAGCCAGTAGCTTTCTTCCTCTTGGTAGAAGGACGCAGGCTCTGCCATTCACCTGTGCTCCACTCTTGGTCTGAATGCAGTCAACATATCACCCTTTTTATTCCATACATGTGTCTTACAACATTATGTTATATACCTTAAACAAGCACAATACATTCAAAAAAATTCAATGAAAGGGAAAGGAGAAAGCAGATCTTTGTTGAAGATTCTTACAAAAAGTTAGCACACCCTCACATTCCAGTCACAGAGAGGCAACCATTTCCAATGAGCAGCATTCACAACTTGTATATCACTTACTCAAAAAGCAAAGCCAAAACCCTGCTTCCACATTCTCATTAGGTCAGCCGAGGCTCTATTGTATCGAAGGATGTGAACCTAGCTTTCTTATTAGAATTTGTCATGATGAACTCTCATTGTTTGGTTTATTCCCCCAATAGACTGCATGCCTTTGTATCCTCATCACTCATGTATTTCAACTCCTAGCACAATGCCTGGCATTATGAATAAATAAATAGCTTTCTCAGTGAATCTGTGTCTTGTCTTTTTGTTCACTTGATAATTATTTTGGTTCAGACAAAGTTAAAAATAAGGATGAATTGACCATCTGCTATTTGATACTTGGGTTATTTTCAGCCTCTTTGCTATTATAAAAAAATACAGAAATTTGCATCCTTCAAGTATTTATATGTGTTAATGATCTTTCCTTTAGAATAAATTCATGGAAGTAGAATTCTGGATCAAAGGTATATAAAATCAGGCCGGTGCCACGGCTCACTTGGCTAATCCTCTGCCTGAGGTGCCAGCACCCCAGGTTCTAGTCCTGGTTGGGGTGCCAGATTCTGTCCTGGTTGCTCCTCTTCCAGTCTAGCTCTCTGCTGTGGCCCAGGAAGGCAGTGGAGGATGGCCCAAGTGCTTGGGCCCTGTACCTGCTTGGGAGATCAGGAGGAGGCGCCTGGTTCCTGTCTTCAGATAGGCGCAGTGCACCAGCTGTAGCGGCCATTTGAGGGGTGAACCAACGGAAGGAAGACCTTTGTCTCTCTCTCTCTCACTGTCTAACTCTGCCTGTCAAAAAAAATAAGTATATAAAATCATAAAGACTGATATGTTTGGGGTACTGTTGTGGCTCAGTGGTTTAAGCTGCCACTTGCAACACCAACATTCCATATTGGAGTGCTGGTTCAAGTCCCAGCTGCTCACTCCTGGTTCAGCTGCCTGCTAATGCACCTGGAAAGTAGCAGAAGATGGCTCAAGTGCTTGGGCCCTTGCTGCTCACATGGGAGACCCATATGGAGCAGGGTTTCTGGCTTGGCCTGGCTCAGCCCCAGTATTCGGCTGTTTGGCAGGTAAACTAGTGGATGGAAGATTGCTTTCTCTCTCTGTCTCTGCCACTTTGCCTTTGAAGTAAATAAAAATCTTAACAAGAAGACATACATATTGATAAGTTTGCCCTCTGGAAATATGAATACATGCACACACTGGGACCTTGTGAAAGAATCTGTTTCCTAGAATCCCATTGTACACTTTGATTGGTGTTAAAAAAGTCCCTCCCTTTAGGATTCTTTTTCTTTTTGATTTTATGATCTTTGCATAGAAATCAAATTCTTCAGTTCCTTATGTCATCATTTGAAAAGTTACTCTGGAAACTTCTGTGCTAATGTGGTGGAGTGAGCTGACATGGAAGAACTTCCATTCTACTTTAATATGTATGAAGAGCTGAGTTAAATACAATAAGGTAATTTATGAGTATGTGACTGAGCTAAGCACCAAAAGGAAGAAGTCACCAGGTGCCTGGAATGAAGGAATGCTCACATGGAAAGCCACCGTTGAGCCATCTGCTGAAATTTTGGAGTCACAAAGGAACACTGTTCCAGTTACCATGACTGCATAATAAGTTTCTCCAAAACGTAGTGGTACAAAACAACTATTCGTTGTGCTTATGGACTTTGTGGGTCAGGAATTTGGACAGGGCACAGCAGGGACAGCTTGGCTCTGTTTCATTATGTCTAGGGCCTCAAATGGAAGATTTGAAGACTCTGGGCTGAAATCACCTGAAGGCTTATTCACTCATATATCTGGTGATTGATGCTGGCTGTTGACAGAGACCTTAACTGTAGATGTCAGTAGGAAACTTTATATGTGGCCTCTCATGCCCTCTGGCTTCCTCACAAAATGGTGGCTGGGTTTCAAAGGTGACTATCCAGAAAGGGTCACATGGAAGACATATAACTTTCTTATGACCTAACCTTGGAAATCACAGTATGACTTCCACTGTACCTTTTTGAGTGAGGAAATCAGTTTCAGAGAATGGACACAGATCTCATCTCCTGATGGAAAAGTGTTGACATCACATTGGAGGAAGAGCATGTGGGTTTGGATATATATGAGTGCATCCATCTTTGAAAAGTACAATCTGTCCTAAGGATCTTGACCCTGTGATGATAACTCCAAAAATATCCACCATTGGCCTGAAGAGACTATAAGGATGCTTGCTATCATCCAAGCCATAGTGAGAGTCAGCTGCTAGAGAGCAGAGGCTGATATCCTTTTGCAGTTCAAATCCGAGGTCAGAGTGCACATTACTCCATGATCAGGGACCACAGCCCAAGAACTTGTCATGTTAACTGGTCTGATACCCCTGAAATTCAGAGCCAGAGAGAGACCAGTGGAAAGCCTCTCTCTTTAGCAAAATGTCCATAACTCTAGGAACACCTGACGTGTAGAGAACAATTTCTCCAAGGATGAATTCACAAAGATTACAAATGATGTAAGGGAATAAATGCAAGGAAAGAAACTTGGCAGATGTAGCAAATGGAAGATGTGTACCCCCAAACTGAAACCAATAGAATGGCATGGTCAAAAAATTTTAGTTTAATAGTAAAGAAATGAAGGAATGGAAAACATAAGGTGAAAGAAAACAAGAGTAAAAAAAAAATTGGGGAGTTGGCAAGATGTCCTATAATACTTGGGACAGTTTGACGTAACAAGGAATTGTCTTGCCTAAATGCCAGTAGGGCTTGAGATATCCCATAGAGTAAAGTAAGAGGGATTGTAAATAGACAACTCAGATAACACCTGGTTAAAGTCAGTGAATACATTAATTAATTAACTCCTTCCCTCCTAAAACTGATGGGAATGATAGGAGAAAGATTCAGAAAATTACAATGGCATAAGTTCATAGGGGCCTCAAAGTGATAGAGGAGACAATCTCAACAAAATTTTGGAAGCTGGAATCAGAATGGTGCTATACTTCTCAACAGTGACACTGGAAATGTAGACAATAGAACAGCCCTTTCAAAATTTTTGGACAAATCATCTCTAATGTGAGATTCTATTCCCATCTCAAGTTATCATTAAGTGTGAGGGTAAAATGTAGACAGTTTGCTGACACCTGTTCATAAAAAAAAAGTTACTATGTCCCCTTTTCTCAGGAAGTTTCATCAAATGAGGTATCAACAGGTAAAAGGGGAGAACAGGCTGGTACCGTGGCTCACTAGACTAATCCTCCGCCTGCGGCGCCAGCACACCAGGTTCTAGTCCCGGTCGGGGTGCCAGATTCTGTCCCGGTTGCTCTTCTTCCAGTCCAGCTCTTTGCTGTGGCCTGTGAGTGCAGTGGAGGATGGCCCAAGTGCTTGGGCCCTGCACCTGCATGGGAGACCAGGAGGAAGCACCTGGCTCCTGGCTTCAGATTGGTGCAGCGTGCCGGCTGCAGTGGCCATTTGAGGGGTGAACTAACAGAAAGAAGACCTTTCTCTCTGTCTCTCTCACTGTCTAACTCTGCCTGTCAAAAAAAAGGGGGGGGGGCAAAAAAGAGAGGATTTGCACCTTCATCTGAAAGGAAAGGAAAGAGGCGAGGAGGAGGCATTGAGTCTAGCTTTACCTCCCTTACCACAGCCATTAGTTGATTCTTGACCAAAGTAGCTGCTTATATGTTTTTTAACATTACTTTTTTTTTTTTTTTCCATGGTAGGTGTTTAAGTTTTGTAGTTAAGACACTAGTTAGTATACCCATCTCTCTCTGGTCAGAGTATTGGGTTTGATCCCCAGCTCCAGCTCCTGGATCTAACTTCCTGCTAGTGAAGATCCTCAAGACAGCAGTGATGGTTCAAGTGATTGGGTTACTTGCCACCCACGTGGGAGACCTGGATTGCATTCCTGCCTCCCAGCTTCAGCTCCAGCCAAGCCTTGGCAGTTGCAGGCCTTTGAGGAATGAATCGGCAGATGAGAGTTCTGTCTCTCTGCATCTTAAATAAATGAAAAACAATTTTAAATTGCTTTTCCTAATGTTCTGCATGCATCTTTTGTGAATTTTGTCAGGTCCTCATCTTAATCATTCTTTGTTATTTCTTTGCTGATCTTCCCTCCCCTTAAAAAACACGATTTGATCAAAGTGGTAGTTATTCTTTTGCTGCCTATTGCATTGAGGCAAACCATTTAATTACCCCCAAACTTCAGTTCGTTTAATTTAAAAATTAAGGGATTAAGTCTCTTACAGGTCTAAAAATTACATCAATTTCTCTTGAGCCATTCATTTAATTCTCAAGGAAGTGCTTCAATTCAGACAGCAGTATTTTTTAAAGATTTATTTATTATTGAAAGGCAGAGTTACAGAGAGACAGAGGGAGGTCTTCCATCAGCTGGTTCACTCCCCAAATGGCTGCTACTCGCTTAGGCTATATGATATAGCCTATCTTAAAATTTACTTTTTAGAATTTTTTATACTTTTTGTTAAAAACTGAGACACAAACACAACAGTCTAGGCATACACAGGGTCAGGTCTATCAATATCACTCACTCCCATCGCCAGATATTGTCTACTGTAAGGTCTTCAGGGGCAGTAACATGTGTGGAGCTGTCATCTCCTATGATAATCTTGTCTTCTGGACACTTCCTGAAGGACCTACCTAGTGCTTTTAAAATAAAATTAAATACTCCAAAAGTACATAAAATGTATAGTAAATACATAAATGGATACTGCAGTTTTTTAGTGGTCATTGTCAAGTATGACAATGACCTGATTACATGTGCTATACTTTGACACAAGTGACAGCACAATAGGTCTGCTTATACCAGCATTGCCACGAATGCGTGAGCAATGCATTACTCTGCTATGTTAGGATGGCTAGGATGTTGCTAGGAGATAGGAATATTTAGTTCCATTATAATCTTATGGGACCCTGTCCTATTTGCTATCCATGACTGACTGTAACACCATGGTGCAACATATGACTCCCACAAGTTTCTAAAGAAGGTTCTTGTATTAATCTAAACAACTTTCCATTAACTTACTTGGGCTGCTTCAGTGAATTTAATCTCTTGTAAACAGGCACCACTTACCTTAATACCTCCAGAAATATAGATAGATCTAACCAAATCTCTATTTTGAAGTCACCTTTTACTCATTTCAAAAACTAAGCATTCTCTTTTTAAAGCAGTATGCTTCAAAAGCTAAATACTGCTAATTTTTAAAACAACAATCAAGGATTTAAGAATTTTTT
Organism: Oryctolagus cuniculus; assembly: GCF_964237555.1. Classification (NCBI taxonomy): domain Eukaryota; kingdom Metazoa; phylum Chordata; class Mammalia; order Lagomorpha; family Leporidae; genus Oryctolagus; species Oryctolagus cuniculus. The sequence continues at coordinate 98,836,000 of NC_091437.1, read as the reverse complement.
ATTTTAGTGGCATAGCGGGTAAAGCTGCTGCCTGCAGTGCTGGCATCCCATCTGGGCACCAGTTTGAGTCCTGGCCACTTCACTTTTGATCCAGCTCTCTGCTATAGCCTGGGAAACAATAGAGGATGGCCCACGTGCTTGGGCCCCTGCACCCATGTGGGAGACCTGGAAGAAGCTCCTGGCTTCTGGCTTTGGATTGGCTCAGCTCCAGCCATTGCAGCCATCTGGAGAGTGAACAAGAAGATGGAAGACTTCTATCTCTGCCTCTGCCTCTTTGTAACTCCGCCTTTCAAATAAATAAATAAATCTTTAAAAAAGTTTTTATTTTAAATTTATTTGAGACAGAAAAATCTCTCAGCTACTCTTTCCCTCCCTGAATTGCCTGGGACAGCAAAGTTGGGCCAAGCTAAAGTTGGGAGTTTGGAATGCAATCTAGGTCTCCCACATCTGTGACAGGGACCCAACTCATTGAGCCATCACCATAGGAGTACATGTACATTAGGAAGATGGAATTGCGAATGGAGTCAGGATTCAAACCCAGACACTTTGATAGGGGATGCAGATGTCCCAAGCAGGAGCTCAACTCCTAAGCCATGTGCCTGCCTCAAAGATAAAGCTTTGTTCCAGGTACTGTATTAAGTGATTATGTCATGTGATCCCCTTAAAGAGTTGGGTTGTTGTGAATGTATCTTTGGAAAAGGCTGATAGCCATATCTGAGCTTACAGTTTGCAAGAGTGATGTTCAGATGATTATTTACATCTATTTGTGTGTGTTAAGGGCTCTGAGGATTTGCTGGCTGGCTGGATTTATTATCTGGCCGCCCAGGGATCCTATAAGGGTAAGTGGCCCAAGTTAGTGGAAGGCAATGCACCTGCCTCAACTTCTTACCATCAGTGTGTATCACAGATTATTGTTGCAGTGCGATTTTTTTTTACTGGTAATTGACCTATTCAGTTGTTAACTGAGAGTTTTCCCTCTTGCCATAAAATTTAAGGAGAGCAATACTTGTTGCCAGATTTTTAGGGAGAATCGAGATCTAACAACTGTAAATCTATCAGACTTAATCCCTTTTGTTCAAATTATGCAGGATCATTATTAAGTATGTTCTGTGTTATATTGTCAGACATGGAGGGAGGGGGTGGAGTGTTTGGACTAAGTTTTTAATAGGTATTTTGTCCTAGCCGGTGTAGCAAGGATTACTAAAGTTTCTTCATGGTGGCTGTTCCCTCATCTTTCTTAGTGAAAGAATTTATTTTTAGCTGAGTATGTAATGCCCTGAATACAGACTACATATATTTTCCACCTTCTTTTGCAGCTTAATGTGGCCATGTGGCTAAATGATAGCAAGTAGAAGGTAAGTAGAACTGTGTGTGTCTGCTGGGAAGTGACCCGCACTGGAAAGAGAGGGCCTCTCCCCTCTCTTACTTCTTGCTGGAGTCTGGAACTACAACAGATTTGCTTTGTTTTTTAACTGGAAAAATTCTCAACACATCCCAAAGTTAAAAGAATTGTGTAATTCAGTGTATCAGTCCCCCAGCTGCAACCATCATCAAGTCATGGATGATCTTGTTTTATCTGGACTCTCACCACCACCCTCTTCCTCCCAGGGCCATTATCTTGAAGGGTGTGTCAAGCACTATGTCATTTTATTTATAAATATTTCCAAGATAAGACTCTTTTAAAAATGCAAGCCACTATGACATCCTAAAACATTAATCATAATTCCCTAATGTTGTCATTGCTCAAATTTCCCTGATGAAGTATCTGCTTTTATTTTCTTTTTTTTACAATTTATTCCCCCCAAATCTATACATTACAATTGTTTGTTATGTCTCTTAAATCTCTTATAATCTGTAGATGATCCCTTCCCCCAAGATGAGATGACTGACTGAGTCAATTTATTTGTTAAAACAACCAGGAGGTTGTTCTTCCTAGGTCAAAACTCTAGTCTGATTTTGCTGATTGCATCTCCATGGTACTGTTTAGTGTGCTGCTCTGTCCCCCATATTTCCTCTAAATCAGGAGTTAGATCTAAAGGCTTGATCTGAGTCAGGACTGATTTTATCTTGGCTGGAATCCTCTGTAGTAGAGGTGTTCCGTCAACACATCATGTCTCCTCTCCTTTTGTGTTCTGAGCTGTCAATGATGGTCATTGTAGTATCAGAGTTCTCTAGACAGGGCCAAGAGGAAATGTGTGTATGTGTGTATGTGTGTGTTTCAGAAAGAGAAAGAGAGAGAGGGAAGGGGAAGAGAAGGGGGAGGGGGAGGGAACTTAAGAAGTAGGCTGGGCCAGTGCCGCGGCTCACTTGGCCAATCCTCCACTTGCAGCGCCAGCACCCTGGGTTCTAGTCCCGGTCGGGTCGCCAGATTCTGTCCCAGTTGCTCCTCTTCCAGTCTAGCTCTCTGCTGTAGCCCGGGAAGGCAGTAGAGGATGGCCCAAGTGTTTGGGCACTGTACCCGCATGGGAGACCAGGAGGAAGCACCTGGCTCCGGACTTCAGATCAGTGCAGGTTGGCTTCGGCCGTAGCGGCCATTTGTGGGGTGAACCAATGGAAGGAAGACCTTTCTCTCTGTCTCTGTCTCTCTCTCACTATCTAACTCTGCCTGTCAAAAAAATTTTAAAAAAAATTAAAAAAAAAAAAAAAGAAGTAGGCTGGTGTAATAGTGAGACCTGGATGATAAGTTTTTTTTTTTTTTTAAAGATTATTTATTTATTTGACAGATAGAGTTACAGACAGTGAGAGGGAGAGACAGAGAGAAAGGTCTTCCTTCCGCTGGTTCACCCCCCCAAATGTCCACCACGGCCGGAGCTACGCCGATCCAAAGCCAGGAGCCAGGTGCTTCCTCCTGGTCTCCCATGCAGGTGCAGGGCCCAAGCACTTGGGCTATCCTCCACTGCACTCCCAGGCCACAGCAGAGAGCGGGACTGGAAGAGGAGCAGCCGGGACTAGAACCCGGTGCCCATATGGGATTCTGGCACCGCAGGCAGAGGATTAGCCAAGTGAGCCACGGCTGATAAGTTTTTGAAAGGCAGGCTGGTTGGGCTGAAGGATGTCATCTCCTTGAATTCAGTCTTTCCTGGGAATTAACCACACCTTTCTTTCTTCTTCCACAGTACCCTTTATGCAACTTCTTACTTGTGATTTATTTTTAAACCAACTTCAATATGTTTCCTGTTACTAAAAACCTTCTGATAGATTTTTGATGTGCTTAGAATAAAATCCAAACTATTATGGCTTATATAGCTCCAAAATATCTGATATAGCTATCTTTCCAACCTTATCTTTTTTTAAAAAATGATTTATTTATTTATTTGAAAATCAGAGTTACACGCAGAGAGAGAGAGAGAGAGAGAGGTCTTCCATCTGCTGGTTCACTCCCTAATTGTCTCCTTTGGCTGGATGCTGCGCCGAGGAGCCTGGAGCTTCTTCTAGGTCCTCCATGCGGGTGCAGAGGCCCAAGGACTTGGGCCAACTTCTACTGCTTTCACAGGCCATAGCAGAGAGCTGGATTGGAAGTGGAGCAGCCAGGACTAGAACCTGTGTCCAAATGGGATGCCGGCAATGCAGATGGTGGTTTTACCCACTATGCCACAGCACTGGCCCTGAACCTTATCTTCATACTCTTCTCTTGCTTTCACAAGCCACATATGTAATCTTAAGTTCCTTAGAAGTCACACTAGCAAATTAAAAAGAAAAGGGTGAAGTGTTTTTTTTTTTTTTAAGATTTATTTTATGTACTTGAAAGTCAGAATTACACAGAGAGAAGAGAATTAGAGAGAAAGAGGTCTTTCATCCAATCATTCACTCCCCAATTGGCTGCAATGGCTGGAGCTGCGCTGCAAAGCCAGGAGCCAGGAGCTTCCTCTGGGTCTCCCATGCAGGTGCAGAAGAGGCCCAAGGACTTGGGCCATCTTCCACTGCTTTCCCAGGCCACAGCAGAGAGCTGGATCGGAAAAGGAGCAGGCAGGACATGAACCTGCATCCATATGGGATGCCAGCGCTTCAGGCCAGGGCCTTAACCCGCTGCACCACAGCGTCGGCCCCTGAAGTGATTTTAAATCTATTTCAATTTAACAGATCCGAATCTGTATCGTCAACATGAAAATAATATAGAAATTGAGATTTTTTTTTCCATTCCTTTTTCTCCCACACGAAGTTTCTGGAATGTGGGTATTTTACACTGACAGCGCCATCTCCGTTCTGACTAGCACATGCCAAGTGCATAGCAACCACATAGGGCCAGTGGTTGCCACACTGGGTGCCACAGCTGTTTACAGATCTTTTTGCCTCAGCACACGCCCACCCCCTTCTGGGTTGGGGGCCGTTGTATGCACTGTTGTCTTTCAAAGCATGCTGCCCACCCAGCGGTCTCTGGCTCCTTTGGCTGTCCCGTGTTCTAAGTGGTGCACCTTGTGAAGCCAGTGCATGGGTTAGATCAGCTTCATTCAGTGAAGGCTGGAAGTTCAATGTTAATGAATCAGGCGGTTGGACAGGTTATCCCCAGGACTGGGGAAGTGGAGACCCCGGAGGAAGAGGGAAGGCAGAATCCACTCTGAATCCCCTAATGACTCTTAGTCTGAAGACACAGCACAAGGGACCGATGCCTCGGTCCCCTCGCTCCTGCCTCCCCTCAGTCTCCCCTGGCCACAGGCAGGGGTCGGCCGAGCCGGGCGTCGCTGAGGCGACCGTTACCGTGACTACCGAGCCGGAACCCGCGCCCAGCCCGAAACCTCGGAAACAGAAGCGGGAGGAAAAGGTGAAATGGACAACTGGCCCTGTGGTCCACCACCACAGGGGGCGCTGGGCGCTCGTGAGGGACCTGTGGCAAGAGCTCCGCAGCGAGAGACGAGCAGGAGGAGGGCTGTGGGCCTTCACGCGCCCGCCGTAGACAGGGTCTGTGTACAGGACCGGCCGCCACCCCCTGCCCCAGCCTTTCGACCCTCCAGACCCCCTCCAGGCAATGCAGCACTAAATTCCTCAATCCTGTGCTAAATTCCTCAATCCTGATTGTCTGGGCCTGAATGCATACCCGGGTTACTTGGAGACCACACCGATGGTTTCGATGGTTTCGTTCCTTCTTGCCTTTCTGCCGATAGAGGGAACAGGAACCTGGGTCCTGCAATTCTGACTCGAGGCTGTTCCAGAACCAGAGTTCTTGGGTTCCCCCAGGCTCTCACACCTCCTCCCAAAACTCTCCTCTCTCCAGGGAGCCAGGCATCTTGGTCCTGGTCTCCTCCTCTTGTTCTCATGGAAAACTGCCTGTTTTGGGAGTCTGTTATCTCCCTTCCCCTACAAGTCCTCAACTTGAATCTCAGTGAGCTCCCAGCAGTCCCAGCATTCACTGCCAGGGCCCCAGATTCCAGGTAATCTTGCCCCAGATATGCTAGTTAATCCTGGTTTAGAGCTCTTCCATTAGTGTATTTGTGTAATCCTCATTCTTAGTCCTTGCCTGCGGGGTATGAAGTGTTACAGGAGACATCACATCCCCCCCCCCCCCCTTCTCCTGGGGGCGCCTCAAGCCCTCAAGAGGAGTTAGAAGAGAAAGGTCTTTGCCATTCTCACCTCTCATGGGAAATGGAACATGAAATAGTGGGGAGAGAGTCAAATAATTACTCTCATGTGATGGAGGATGTCTGACCAAGCTTGCTAGAAACCGGTCTCCTCAGCCTTTGGTCTGTCAGCGGCGGATCAGATTCAACACAGTGCTAGGGGCCTGAATTCCTAAAAAAGAGGGAGCAAAAAGCTACACTCTTATTATTATTATTTTTTAACTATCCTACACTCTAACCCCTTCCTTCCTGGGCTTTGATGTCTCTGCCTTCCCCGCCCTTATGCTGGGATCTGGTTATCCTCTTCCAGGGCTCTTGCTGTGCACAGTTGCAGAGATCAGTCAAGTCCATACCACCACTGAGATCTCATCTGTGGCCACCAATGTACAACTATTGTGCAGCATCACAAGCAAAGTCAATGATCAATAATGTCTACTAAATAGGAAGTGGTTTTTTTAAAGATTAATTTTATTTGAATTACAGAGAAGGAGTGGCAGAGGAGAGAGAGGAAGAGAGAGAGAGAGAGAGAATGAGAGAGAGAGAGAGAGTCTTCCATCTGCTGGTTTACTTCCCAGATGGCTGCAATGGCTGGAGCTGAGCTGATCCAAAGCCAGGAGCCAGGAGCTTCATCTGGGTCTCCCATATGGATGCAGGAACCCAAGGACTTGGGCCATCTTCGGCTAATTTCCCAGGCACATTATCAGGGAGCTGGATTGGAGCAGCCGGGACTTGAACCTGTGCCCATATGGGATGCTGGCACTGCATGTGGCAGCTTTACCTGCCACAGCACCAGCCCCAAATATGGGGTCTTTAAACAGAAACACACATAAAACAAGGTTCTGTATTGATGTTGTAAATGTTAGAAGACCTGGAACCTTATATAATTTGGTTTACTGTTGTATCCTCAGTGCCTTGACATGATTGACATTCAATGTTTTTGTTAAATGAATGAATATATTTGGGCTGGCACTGTGGTATAGTGGGTGCAGCTGCCATCTGCAGTGCCAGCCTCCCATATGGGCAGCGGTTCGAGTCCTGGCTGCTCCACTTCCAACCCAGCTCTCTGCTATGGCCTCGGAAAGCAGTAGAAGGTGGCCCAAGTGCTTGGGCCCCTCCATCCTTGTGGGAGACCCAGAGGAAGCTCCTGGCTCCTGGCTTCGGATCAGCACAGCTCTGGCCTTTGTGGCCACCTGGGGAGTGAACCAGCGGATGGAAGACCTCTCTCTCTCTCTCTCTCTCTCTCTCTCTGCCTCTGCCTCTCTGTAACTCTGCCTTTCAAATAAATAAATCTTTGAAACAAATGAGTGAATGTACAGTGGATGGGTGAATAACAAATCAATGAATATTTGACATATCCTTCTAGCTCTGAAAATCTTCCTTTAGAAACAATTGGTATATTTTCAAAGCAAAAAATGTTTAAATACACCTATATTTGGGGATGCCTTGAAAATGTAGTAAATATTTCACATCTATTAATTTTCAGCAATTATTTTATCTCAACTCTGATTCTCTTTACTGTTAATTTGAGAAAGTATTTTGAGTTCTTTATTGCCTGCCCTAGAAAATATGTACTTTGTTCTTTTTATTATCTCTTCCTACATATTTTTTTAATAGTCCTTTTATTATTCCTATAAAGTATCCTTAACTTTTCTCTTTCCCTTAGTAATAGGTAGTGACCATGTTTAGGGGAAACATCAGATCAAAAACATTTGGTTTTTCATTATTTCAGCACATTCCTTAAGTTATGCAGTTTTGCAGATGTGGGCCTTTTTTTTTTTTTAAGGAAAGCCTTTTTATTATGGAACACTCCAAACATACATAAAAGCATAGAGATAACAGTATATTGAATCTCAAGTATTTTTCATGTGAACTTTCTAACAACAACAACAACAACAACAACAACAAACACACAAAGCCTCCAGTATTAAGAAGGCTTACTTTTGAGCTGGCAGGACAAAATACCTCAAGAAGACTATTTTTTTTTGCTACAAAACCTGTCTGGGAATGTTCAGAAATGCAAGTGTCCCCGGAAGGGTAGGAGGCATTTGCTGTTAGCCCCTGTTCTGTCACGGAAGAGGAGTTTCTAAGATGGAGAAGCTGCCTGGATGCTGAAAGAAAATTGCTCATCAAATAAAGAGAGAGAGAGAGAGAGAGGTGCTTAGCATGGAGGCTGGCTCCTGATTCTAAGAGTCCTTTAAGACTGGAAATTATAATTTATTCCATATTTTAGCTTTGTTTTGAAGTCATTTTCGTGACTGTTGTCACCCTTCTGATTGTCTTGTTTGTTTTCTCAAGTCTTTCGCAACAAATTCTATGAAATCAGAAGAGCTTAAGAGCCCGTCCTCAAGAACATCAAAGAAAGGATGAGCCTCTCTTTCTTTGTTGCTGGGAAGGAAGATCAGCTCCAAGAGGAGAGAGGCCGTGGCAGCATTGGAGAATAAGCCTCTGACACTTGCTGCAGGCAAGGAAGCTCGGGCCAGGGCCAGCGGGTGAGGCCGGGCAGGGCGGAGAAGCCGCACGGGTCCCTGGTACCCTGCTGATTTTGGTCTCCCCTTCCCTGTGCCATCCCTGACTGCATTCTGCTGCACTTCACCCACACTCTGTAGCCCATTACCGCCTGGTCTCCACCCTCGCCTCTAACTGCCAACCCTTCCATGTTGAGCAGAACAAAGATCTCATCAGCAGATCCAGACTTCCCTTCATTTATGTATTTATTTAACACGTTCAGTTGACACATAACAATTGCCCATATTTATGGGGTACAGTGTGATACTTGGATACGTACAAATAACATGTAATGATCAAATCACAATAATTAGCGTCTCTGTGTTGGGAACGTTTGAACTCCCTTCTTAGCTCGTTTTCTCCTGTCTCAGTAACTGACCTCTCCAGGATTGGATGCAGCTGGGTCTTCAGGAGTAGCTTTCCTTGGAGACGACTCCTCACCATTCTCCCTCCTTTCATCTTCCCTCTCCCTCCCACGTCCCCGCGTCCTCCTTTTCCCCTTTCGCTCCTTCTTCCCTGTCTCTTCTCTTGTTTTCTCCTCTCTCCAGTTCTACTGAATAGTCTTTAAAAAAGAAGTGGCATGGGAGCCAGTGTTGTGTTGTAGTGAGTAAAGCTGTCACCTGCGATGCTGACATCTCCTATGGGCGCTGGTCCGTGTTTCAGCCACTCCACTTCCCACGCAGCTCCCTGCTAATGGCCTGGGAAAAAGCAGCAGAAGATGGCCCAAGTGCTTAGGTCCCTGCCACTGTCATGGGAGATCTGATTGAAGCTCCTGGCTCCTGGCTTTGGCCCAGCCCAGCCCTGGCTGTTGTGGGCATCCGGAGAGTGAACTAGCAGATGGAAGATCTCTCTCTCTCTCTCTTGCGCACGCGCGCTCTCACTCTGTCTCTGACTTTTAAATGAATAAATAAACACATACATCTTGGGAAAAACTGTATTATGACTTTTAAATATTTATTTATTTATTTGAAAGTTACAGAGAGAGAGACAGAAAGAGAGAGAGATCTTCCATTTGCTGATTCAAGCACTTGGCCTATCCTCTGATGCTTTCCCAGGCCATTAGCAGGCAGTTGGATTGGAAGTGCAGCAGTTAGGAATCAAACCGGTGCCCATAAAGGATGGCAGCATTGCAAGCGGACGCTTTACCCTCTCCACCACAAAGCCGGCCCCTCTGTGATGTTTTGATACATGTATACATTGTGTAATGTCCAATCAGAGAAACCACATCTATCTCCTCATATATTTTGCATTTCTTTATGGTGAAAACATTCCAAATCCTCTCTGCTATTTTTTTAAAAAGTAGATAATATAGTACGTAGACATTATCTGTAGTCTTCCTTCTATGCAACAGAACCTCAGAACTTTTTTATAATAATTTATTTTGTTTATTTGAAAGGCAGAGTTACAGAGAGAGTAGAGACGGGGAGAGAGAGGTCTTCTATCCACTGACTCACTTCCCAAATGGCCACATTGACTGGGGCCAAAGCCAGGAGCCAGAAACTTCTTCCTGTTCCCTAAGGCCATCTTCTGCTGCTTTCCCAGGCACATCAGCAGAGAGCTGGATCAGAAGTGGAGCAGCTGGGACTCCAACTGGTGCCCATATGGACTGCCAGCTCTGTAGGCAGCAGCTTAACCCAATAGGTCACAATGCTGGACTCATATTCTTAGTTTTATGAGGAAATTACATACAGTTTTCCAGAATGGCTTACTAATTTACATTCCCACCAATAGGTGCAAATGTTCCCTTTTCTTCATATCTTCATCAACACTTTTTTTAAATTAAAAATTAATTAACTTGAAGGAGTTATAGAGAGAAAGTAGGAGAGGCAGAGAGGGAGCTCTTCCATTTGCTGGTTCACTCCCCAGATGGCTACATGGGAGGGGCTGGGTCTGGCTGAAGCCAGGGTCTGGTAGATTCATCTGGGTCTTGTGACTGGCAGGGGTCCAAGAATTTGGGCCATCTTTCACTGCCTTCCAGGTGTATTAGCAGGGAGCTGGATTGGAAGTGGAGCAGCTGGGACTCCAACCGGTGCCCATATAGGATGGCAGCATTGCAGGCAGCAAGCTTAACCCACTGTGCTGCAGCACTGGCCCCAACATTTGTTATAGTGTGTGTGTGTGTGTGTGTTTGACAGGCAGAGTTAGACAGTGAGAGAGAGAGAGAGAAACAGAGAGAAAGGTCTTCCTTTTCTCTTGGCTCACCCCCCAAATGGCTGTGCTGGCTGGTGCGCTGCACCGATCTGAAACCAGGAGCTAGGTGCTTCTCCTGGTCTCCCATGCGGGTGCAGGGCCCAAGCACCTGGGCCATCCTCCACTGCACTCCCGGGCCACAGCAGAGAGCTGGCTTGGAAGAGGGGCAACCGGGACAGAATCCGGGGCCCCAACTGGGACTAGAACCAGGGGTGCCAGCGCCACAGGTGGAGGATTAGCCAAGTGAGCCTCGATGCCAGCCTTTTGTGTGTTTTTGAGAATAACCAATCTCATGGGATTGGAGTGATATCTCATTGCATAAACTATACTCTTGAACTGTGTTGTCTCTCATCACAAGGTCTTTTTTCATGCTACAGGAACCATCTTCTATAGGAATCATCCATGCCTTTGCTTTGTTAGCTGCTTTCATAAAGGCTTCCCAAGTGCCCATGACTGGATTAGGGTTCCCTCCAAAGTAGACCCATAGCACTCTGTATCTCTTCCCCATCATGTACTTACTACACTGTATCATCCATTTCTTTGTAATTCCTTTACTGAGCTGTAAGCTTCTTAAGGGCAGGGACTGTTTTGTTTATCATGTTTCTCCAGTGCCTTGTGCAGGTCTTGGCATAGAATCAGCCATTGGTAGATGTATGTAATTTATTTATTTTGTACAAATGAGTGAACATAATTGAATCTGGCTATCTCTGATCCTTTTATTGAGAAAATTGGATAAAATGGAGATAGAATTCCTAGCAAGGAGCCTGGAACAACATGTACTGAGTAAGTTATAACTCTAGTGGTGGTTGTCATGCTTCACTCTTCCACTGGGACTCATGAGGGTAGGGGCCGGTGTCTTGCTCATGGTTATACTGTGTTTGGACCTCAGGAATGCCTTGCACATAATAAGCACTTCATATACATGACTGAATTGAATATATGTTTACTATATTAAATAAGTGGAATAACTGGTTATTCTTCTGTGTCTGTGCTTAGAATAAAAGTAATGACTATATTGAGAAAATGTTTATTATTCTTGGAGCATAGAGTTTTTTAGGTGCATATGTATTTTATAATAGTAATATTTTGGGGATAATCTTAAGTATTTTCTGGTCTTGTAGATATGACTTGCTATTGGAATATACATATTTATACTGCCAAATATTTGTAATGTGGAATTTGAAAGAATTCATTTAGATATTTAAAATTTAAAAGAAGACAATTCCAGCTACATATTTTTGCTTTGTCCCTAAACGTGTCTTGCTTTAACTTTTCATTTAAATCTCTGTGAATATTGAATCTACGTGACGGAGACCAAATTAGAAAAAATACTCACCTCTGCAATATCTGTTTCCTTTGTATTTTGTGTTCTTTACCTGGAGCAGCATCTCCGTTTCATCAACAACGTTGAAAGAAGACAAAAAAATGTCCGTGCTATCTCCTGAAATCAAATTTAATGCTTCTAAAGTCATCAGAGGTTCCCTTGACAGTTGTTTTATTTTTGAGAGTAGTTGGAGGAAAGCAGCTTTAGAAACACAAAAGATAAGGAAAGGTAACTGTATTTCTATTTTTATTTTGCTAAAGGAAACAAAGAATTGACATGATTTTTAAAAAAGCAGTCAGGAAATATTTTGTAACTTCTGTGACATCTCTATATGGATAATATCTTAAGTTTATAGAAAAGAAAAATGGAAGTCAGTTACAATTAATGTAATTCTGTGACTCATGATATAAGCAAATTTTCTAGAACCTCATCTTTTAATGTAAAGTGCAGTATTGTCTGTTGGAACACACTCGTTTCCATAGTGTTTCCTTTTAAATACCTCAAGGTGATTTTGTATTTGAAGACACTCAATTTTTACTAATACCATGGCGTACAACATTAATTTTTTAAAGATTTTTTAATTTCTAATTTATTTTGAAAGACAGATTTACAGAGAGAGAGGTAAGGACAGAGAGAGAAGTCTTTCATCCACTGGTTCATTCCCTAGATGGCTGCAACAGCCGAAGCCGAGCCAATCTGAAGTCAGGAACCAGGAGCTTCTTCTGGGTCTCCCAAGTGGGTGTAGGGGCCCAAGGACTTGGGCCATCTTCTACTGCTTTCCCAGGCCATAGCAGAGAGCTGGATTGGAAAAGGAGCAGTCGGGACTAGAACCTGTGCCCATATGGGATGCCGGCTCTTCAGGCCAGGGCTTTAACCTGCTGTACTGCAGTGCTGGCCCCACTAAGTTAATTTCGACCCAAACTTTACTTTTTGTGACGTACTTGGAGAGTATCTTAAATCCCATGATTGCTCAATATAGACTGATTTGAGAACCTTTGATATATATATATATATATTAAAAGCTTTCTCCCTTTTAATTTATAATTATGTTCCTTGTTCATTCTGGATTTTGCCTTCAGCTTTATTAAGGGAGATATAACTCTAGAACTTCAAAAATTCAAACTACTCAACAATGTCATCTTTCCTGATTTTGAATGTGTTGCTTTATTATTTTTTCAACTCTCTTACCAGGTTCTCAGTAAAATTACTGTACAAGTGATGTTTCCATTACTTTAACCAAAATGCCCAAGAGGAGGTTCCTTAGGAAAGAACAGGTGTCTTTCAGCTCTGAGTTGAATGTTACAGGGTCAGGCAGTCCCACAGCCTGGCGTTTGGTGGAGGCAGCAAGCAGAGAGAGCCTAGGCTGAGCTTGAGTTTTCTCTCCTGAGAACCACCCTCATGCCCCAGTGACTCAGACTTCACACAGGCTCCACTCAGACACCAGCATCAGATCACGTTTCCACCCTTCATCAGTCAACCTTTAACATGAAGACATGGGTTTAAATAGCTGCCTGAGTTTTGGGGTGACAAATTCTACTCATTCCATTCCAGATACTCAGAAGATACTCATTTACCCACTGCCCTGCCCACCAAATCTAGTTGTTGAAAAGAGAATCTCTGCCGGTGCCCCGGCTCACTAGGCTAATCCTCCGCCTTGTGGCGCCCGCACACCAGGTTCTAGTCCCGGTTGCTCCCCTTCCAGTCCAGCTCTCTGCTGTGGCCTGGGAAGGCAGTGGAGGATGGCCCAGGTCCTTGGGCCCTGCACCCGCATGAGAGACCAGGAGAAGCACCTGGCTCCTGGCTTCGGATCAGTGTGATGCGCCGGCCGCAGCGGCCATTGGGGGGTGAACCAACGGCAAAAGGAAGACCTTTCTCTCTGTCTCTCTCTCTCACTGTCTACTCTGCCTGTCAAAAAAAAAAAAAAAAAAGAAAAAAAAAAGGGAATCTCTATAGTGTTTGATCAAGAGAGACTTCTTTTTTTCAAAAGAGGAAAAATCACTGGTTGCAAAATAGCATTTTGAAAATTTACTGTAACGCTAATCCTACTCAAGTCTATTTTTTATTGCTGTGCTAGACTGCTTAGTAAAACAAGCTTAAAAAAAAAAAAAACCTCTATATTTAGTTTAAAGACCACCAAAACTTTAACCTCTTTATCTACTATTTTCCACTTCATGTTTGCATTTTAAATTTTTGAAAAAGATGTGTTTTATTTATTTGAAAGGCAGAGTGACTGTGGCCAGCACTGTGGCGTAGTGGGTTAAGCCTCTGCCTGTGACACCAGCATCCCCTGTGGACGCCTGTTTTGTGTCCTGGCTCCTCCACTTCCCACCCTGTGGGGAGCAACTCGGACTAGACTAAGTTACTGGAATTAAGATTTATTCTATGCATCTGCGCTCCCACAATATGGCGCTGAGAAGGGAGTAACAGCTTCTACACAGCTGCCTCCAGTTCAACCAATAAACTGTAGGACCTGCTCCTGATTGGAGGAGAGCAGCGTACTCGGCGTGTGGGTAGCAGAGTTGGGATTGGCGGAAGAGGACTATAAAGGAGGAGAGAGACAACATACACCAGGAACATCTAAGGGGAACATCTATCTGAAGGAACACCTGTGCAGCCCCCGAGAGAGCCGGCCGGCGGTGTGCCGCTCCCCCGCGGAAGTGGGGAAAAGTGGCAGGGGGAACCGCCCTTCCACGGAGGTGGAAGGGTCGGTAGCCAACCCGGGAAGAACCAGCAGCAAACCCGGGGAGGGCCGAGCAGACAAAAGAACAGCGCAGGGTCCTGTGTCGTTCCTCCACGAAGAGGGGGAGCGACACCACCCAGCTCCCTGCTAATGGCCTGAGAAAAACAGCAGAAAATGGCCCAAGTGCTTGGGCCCCTGCCACCAGCTTGGGAGACCTGGATGAAACTTCTGGCTCCTGGCTTCTGTCTGGCCCAGCCCTGGCCATTATGGCTATTTGGGGAGTGAACTAGCAGACGGAAAATCTTTCTCTGTCTCTCTCTTCTTCTCTTTCTATAGCTCTGTCCTTCAAATAAATAAATCATTAAAAAGAAAAGAAAGGCAGAGTGACAGAGAAAGGAAGATATCTTTTGCCCCCTGGTTCACTCCCCAAATTGCCACAACAACTTGGGCTGGGCCAGGTGGAAGCCAGGAGCCTGGAACTCCACCCACATCTCCCGAGTGGGTAGCAGGGGCCAGAGAACCTGGGCCATCTTTTGTTCCTTTCCCAGGCATGTTAGCATGGAGCTGGATCAGAAGTGGGTCAAACAGGATGCAAAACGTGGTTCCAAGGTTTAACCTGCTGTGTCACAACACTGGACATTGAGTGTGTGTGTCTGTGTGTGTATTACATTTCAGCAATCCTTTTGTCTAATGATATGTGAGGTCTGTAGAAGAAGCAATCTTGATGCTTCAGTTTTGCTGTTTATTAATTTTATATGGAATTTTGTGGAGAAAAAATGAAAATCAATGCCTGAAGTAGAACTTTTTGTATCATTTTGTCAGCTCAAATGATTATATATTCATATTTCATGATTATTTACATAAAAATAAGATGGTAGAAAGACTCAAAATAGTAGATAGGATTCTTGAAAGTGATTTTTATTTCGGTGTGAATGCATCTAATACCATGGCAATTCTGATTAAGTTAAATGAAGGAGGCAGAGGATGCTGATGGCTGTGGAAGATCTGTGGAGCTGCGCTTTGTCCTTATTCTAAGTCAGCTCCTGCCTACAGGCCCTGTGGTAGGAACCGGAAGGCATTCTCCTAGGAAGGATGCTAGAAGGTTTACAGTTCACTAATTTTCTTGATGACTGATGTAGTATGTTTTATTATATGTTTTAGCATGTAGTAAAAAAAAGTATTCATTTAACCAAGACAATATGATAATATTTCAACTAGAATACACCACAGCATTTGGTCTACAAGAGTTCAAAGAAGGTGTCAAAATGCCATATTTACCAAGATTTCCAAGTTGCCAAAAACATGTAAATTCAACTCCACTAGAGGTTCATAAAAGGCTGCTGCGAGCGGACACAGAAATGCCCACACTCAGGTAGATGGCTGCTATTCAACTTTCTTTGTGGAATATTATCTGTGGTAATACTGCTGAATGAGGAAGTTTCTCTGGCTAGTGCATGGAATTCTTCCTTGCCTACTGATTTGGATTCCAAGTTAGCCATTTTATTCAGTTTGAAAAAGTGGGCACTTTTCTCTGTCTTCAAGTGACATTGGCAGGAAGGACTTGAGGATTTTCTTTTAACAATCGTGATTGCCCTAAGTTAGGTAATTTCCATGAGAGTTCTGGAACTTTTAAAAATGAAACAACCAACTCTGCTATGTTATCAGTTGTGTGTACCCTGGCTATAGAAACTTGTCTTTTATTTCTAGTCAAACTGAATTAGAGTGAAGGAAGATTTTGAATAAGATGTCAGCCTAATTAAGCCCTTGCCTTGATTATCAGGAATGATTTATTCATCCAGGAAAGGCTGCCAGAAAATTACCATCTTTACAAACTGATGTCTTAATATTTTTAATGCCTCAAACTAGATCCTGCTCAGTTCTATTACAATGAGGTAGTATAAGTTTTATGGCAAAAAAATTTTGGTGGAAAAAATGTTGAGATCCATGCATAGTTTTTTTCATAATATATATTTCCCATGAATTTTGTGAAGGCCCCTCATATTTCATTGATGGATCCATAGATTATCTTATCATTGACTTTTGAGGTTGTGTAAATGGCACCACAACAAATAATATCATTTGAACAGCCTTGCTCACCATATTTCATATAATCTGAAGACAGATTTTCAAGCTATAAAAATGTAAAAAGCAGGGCCGGCGCCGCGGCTCACTAGGCTAATCTTCCGCCTTGCGGCGCCGGCACAAGGGGTTCTAGTCCCGGTTGGGGCGCCGGATTCTGTCCCGGTTGCCCCTCTTCCAGGCCAGCTCTCTGCTGTGGCCAGGGAGTGCAGTGGAGGATGGCCCAAGTCCTTGGGCCCTGCACCTCATGGGAGACCAGGATAAGTACCTGGCTCCTGCCATCGGATCAGCGCGGTGCGCCAGCCGTAGCACGCCGGCCGCGGCGGCCATTGGAGGGTGAACCAACGGCAAAAGGAAGACCTTTCTCTCTGTCTCTCTCTCTCTCTCACTGTCCACTCTGCCTGTCCAAAAAAAAAAAAAAAAAAAAAAAAAAAAAAGTAAAAAGCAACTCTTTCTGAAATACAATTATAATGAGACAAGCTGGAATCAGTGGTGGTGGAAGAGAGATAGTAGTTACTAATAGAGCAGATGGTAGCCAAAGTCAAAGTGGAGGGATGGCAGGGATGCAGACAGAGGAGGGATCATTGAAACAGGAATATAAAACCTACTACTAAGCATTGAAGGTTTAAAGTCCCTGACCCTCACAACTTACTCTTGTCATTGTCATCAGGGGTCACAGTACAATTTGGAGAGTGTGGGAGTAGAATGTGTAGGGCTGCTTGTGGCAATGAACTTTGTATCAGTACAGATCAGTCTTGTTGCCGTTCTTCAATATACTTGATCATCTTAAAGAACCTGGGAACTGGAAAGCACTCTGTATTAGCCCATTTTGCCCCTTAGTTTTTTTTTTTTTTTTTTTTTTTTACAGGCAGAGTGGACAGTGAGAGAGAGAGACAGAGAGAAAGGTCGTCCTTTTTCCGTTGGTTCACCCCACAATGGCCGCTGCAGCCGGTGCGCTGCGTCCGGCGCACCGCGCTGATCAGAAACCAGGAGCCAGGTGCTTCTCCTGGTCTCTCACGCAGATGCAGGGTCCAAGCACTTGGGCCATCCTCCACTGTACTCCCGGACCACAGCAGAGAGCTGGACTGGAAGAGGAGCAACCAGGACAGAATCTGGCACCCCGACTGGGACTAGAACCCAGGGTGCCGGCGCCGAAGACGGAGGATTAGCTTATTGAGCTGAGGCACAGGCCGCCCCTTAGTTTTGAGTCATCATTTTTGCTTCCTACTGTTTCCACCCATCTCAATTTTTTTTGTTTCTCATTGTGGTTTATCTGTTTGTGAAATTACTCTGAAACATTTCAAGTTAACATGAGTGTGAATTTACTTAAGTCAGTGAAGGATAATCTGAATACATTTTACATACCTATTGGCAAGTGCTCTTCACACATAAAGTAGAATAGTGGTGACTAAGTAACATAATCTCTATGAAGTGTTTGGCAATCTAAATATTGGTTCTTTTTTCCTGCCTTTGATACAAGTCTCTTTATTTTAGCCCTTCTGGTGAGAAGGTACAAAGTTACCTGCCAGTATTTTATTCTCCTCTGCGTGTTGCACAATGCCCTGTGAAAGAACAGCCTTGGCAAAACAGGGAAGTATTCATTTTTGTTTGCTTTATTTACAACACTTTATCCTCCATTATTCCCCCTCTATATGTAGATACTTGATTTAAAGATTCCTATAAAAGTGTAATATTTCTCCCAATGTCTTTAACAGTAATAAAAACTGTCCAGTGAATCTCCAAGTATGCCCTGGTAATATAACTGCTGATAGCAATCGTATAGGTGAAGACTGTTCGATAACTGCTGCTGAGTTTTAAATTTTAATAAGGTTGTAGGATGTTTGGAGTTCTTACAGTGAATTATCTCACCCACAGCAGACTCAATCATGATGTATTGACCCTAAAATCTAGTCTAGGTGTACTCCAGCAGGAGCAAAAGTTAATTGTGACAAAATTCAGATTGTAGAGGGTGATGGATAAAAAATACACAAGCAGTGATCTTTGGTAGGCAATATCCAGTTATTTACTAATCTTGATTGCCTTCCTGTTAGTATTGCCTGAGTTATGCTGTGGGGTAAGTTACATTCAGCACTCATCCACTGGTCCAGTTTCCTAACAACCAAAGTACTGGGTTGGTGCATATCTGCTTCTGATTGGATTAACTGTGATGGAAGGCACTTTCTTTCTTTCACATTTATTTCATGTGATACTATTCAACAGATGAGTTTCACTGAAAGTTTGTTGCTTGCCCCTTTTGTATCCCTTAAAACTAATGGACCCTGGATTCATATTCAAGTGATTTTAAGATAATATGTAATCTTAGGATAAAGAAGACTAAGGAGACATGCACCATGGGACCACTTCAGGAGAGATCAAAAGGTAAGCCAGCTGACCTTTTAGCCCTACCACTTGTTTGTCAACATGTCACCTAGTTGTCTTTTTTTTTTTTTTTTTACTTTCTTTTCATTAATAGAAATGTCTGTTTTGTTACTACCGTCTTCAACTTTATTTATTTTGTAAATCTAATGGGTGTGTATTCATTATATATGCACATCTCTGTAATCTCAGGACTCTGGAACAGACCCTTACTGGCTCTTGCTTGGGCCATTTCAGTAGCCTGCAAACTGGTGTTCCTGTTTAGAGTCTCTGACCTTTGGAATCCTGTAACACCACGACTAGAGTCTAAAACCTTGACCTTTAATCATGTTACTCCCATCTTGAAAACCAAATAATCCTCATTACCCCAGTCTTAAAGTACAAACTCCTTAGTCTGGCATTGAACACTTTATCATCTTTCTCTAACTTTCCTTTCTAGCCTCATTTTCCAGTTTTATTTGTTTGTGTGTGTGTATGTGTGTGTGAATCCTGTGCATTAAGACATCCAAATACAGAAACTTATGTATATACCAACAGTTGGGTCTCAAAAAACTACTTTTAAGTCACTTTATTCCTAAGTCCATAGTGACTGAAGAGGGTTTGTAGGCACCTTGGTGTGTTTCTTTCTACCATTCTACCATTTTTAGATGTTTGTTCTATGGTCAAATTAAAAAAAAAAAATTGCAAAGGAGGTGGGGGGAGGGAATCTTGTGTTGGTTCACTCCCCAAATGCCCGCAATATCTGGGGCTGGGCCAGGCCAAAGCCAGGAGGCCAAAACTCAATCCAGGCCTCCCACATGAGCAGCAGGAACTGAAGTACTTGAGCCATCATGGCTGCCTCCCAGAGTGTGCATTAGCAGGAAGCTGGAATTGGAATTCACTCTGGGAGTGAAGTGCAGGCACTTTAACATGGAATGCAGGCATTCCAAGTGTCCTCTTAACTGCTGCTCCAAATGCCCACCCCAGCTTTAAAATCAGGCAGTCTCACCTCTACATTTCTGACATATCTAATCAAAATATTGTTTTCCTAAAGTAGACAGGGAAAAATCTATTGGGATAGATGATTTTACCTTTTGTGATGTGTATGGATTTTAGAGAATTTCCTAGATTGAGAGCTATATTCACTGCCTCATCCCTTGTGTTAATGTGTCACAGACTCACTGGGGCATTAGACCAAGGGAATCATAGATCGTATGTGATATACTGCATTTGTCTAGGACTTCATTTCTACAGGAAACTCAGCCATTTCCTGTTGTAATTTAACTCAAGTTTAATGGTAAAGGTTCTTGGGCTGTATAGTGAAAAGATTTCCATTTTATCACCTGTGTTTTCTCATCTTATCTACCTTGTCTTTTGTTGATTATCATCTAAGCCAGGATTTTTCAAGTGTCAGTATTAATATTTTGGACCAGATAATTCTTTGTTGGGGGGAATCTAGCCTGTGCATTGTAGGATGTCTAACAGCACCCATGGCCTCTACCCACAACATACCACTAGCACATCCCAGTTGTGAAAGCCAGAAAGGGCGTCCAGATATTGCCAAATGTTCCCAGGGTAGTAAAATCACCCCCTGTTGAGAAAACATTGGTTTAAACATAACATCTTTAACATGATTTGTTACTTGCTAGTTGTCCTACAGATTATCAAGTGGTCATTCTTTGTTTAAAAATTTTAAAATGTTTTTATTTTTTAAAAGATTTATTTCTTTGAGAGACAGAGTTACAGAAAGAGAGAGAGAGAGAGAAAGAGGTCTTCCATCTACTGGTTCACCTCCCAGATGGCTACATTGGCTGGGGCTGGGCCAGGCCAAACCCAGGAGCCAGGAGCTTCTTCCAGGTTTCCCTTGTGGGTGCAGGGGCCCTAACACTTGAGCCATTTTCCACTGCTTTTCCCAGGCCATTAGCAGGGCGCTGGATCAGAAGTGCAACATCTGGAACATGAACTGACACCCATATTGGGTGCTGGTGTCACAGGAGGCAGCTTTACCCACTATGCCACAACGCTGGCCCCTCATTCTTTCCTATGTGCAGAAATTCTTTCTGTTTGAGATTTTTTTAAGATTAGTTTTTAAGTTTAAGATTTTTAAAACCTTATTTTTGTTTTATTTTTATCATAATCATAGTAGTCTTCTCTTGGTGCGTTTATCACTTCAAAAAATAATAAAAATTGAAATTACCTTTAGGCCGGCGCCACGGCTCACTAGGCTAATCCTCTGCCTTGCAGCGCCAGCACACCGGGTTCTAGTCCCGGTTGGGGCACGGATTCTGTCCCGGTTGCCCCTCTTCCAGGCCAGCTCTCTGCTATGGCCCGGGAGTGCAGATGGAGGGTGCTTGGGCCCTGCACCCCATGGGAGACCAGGAGGAAGCACCTGGCTCCTGCCAGCGGATCAGCGTGGTGCGCCAGCTGCAGTGCGCGGGCCGCGGCAGCCATTGGAGGGTGAACCAACAGCAAAGGAAGACCTTTCTCTCTGTCTCTCTCTCTCACTATCCACTCTGCCTGTCAAAAAAAAAAAAAAAAAATTACCAAGTAAGGCCCCTATTTACACTGTTGGTAGCAGTCAGAATTGACTGGGGGGTGGGCATGTAGCCTAGTGGTTAAGATGACAGTTAAGATGCCCATATCCTATGTTGGAGTACCTGACTCTGATATCCAACTCCAGCTTCCTGCTAATGTGGACCCTGGGGGGCAGTGGTGATAACTTAAGTGATTGGCTTCCTGATACATTGGAGACATGTGTTTGAATTCCTGGCTCCTTGCTTTGGCCAGCCCAGTTCTGACCATTGTGGGAACAAGAAGTTAACCAGTGGATGTGACTCCCCCACCCCCTTCCATCTCTTTCTGCCTCTCAAATTAAAAAAAAATTAAGATAGTAGTATTGACTTGATAGTAGCTTTGCAAGTTCAATCTTTGAAAGTTCATAAGATCTAAATGTTCATGGACTTTTCATTGGATATATTCTTTCTCTGAATTTCCATATTTTATAGACAACAGGCAGCATAAAACAAAAGTATAGGGGCTGACATTGTGGTGCTGTGGGTTAAGCTGCTGTCTTTGATGCCAGCATCCCATTTTGGAGCACCTGTTCAAGTCCCGCTGTTCCACTTCCTATCAAGTCCGCTGTTCCACTTCCTATCCAGCTAAAGCACCTGGGAAGGCAGTGGAAGATGGCACAAGTACTTGGGTCCCTGCCACCCTTGTGGGAGATCAGGATGGAGTTCCTGGCTCCTGGCTATGGCCTGGTATTGACCTTGCTGTTGTTGCCATTTAGGAAGTGAATCAGTGAATGGAAGATCTCTCTCTCTCTCTCTCTCTCTCTCTGTCTGTCTCTCTCTCTTCTTCTGCCTTTACAAATAAATAAATAAATCTAAAAAAGAAATTAAAAATAAACTAAATTGAAATAAAAATATGAATGCTAATTAGTTGCCTATTTTCTAGTAGTTCATTTTTTTGGGTCTTTCAGAATGAGTACTGCTGTGATTTGAATGTATATGCTCCTCCAAAACTCACATATTGGAACCTAATTCCTAATGTGATAAGAAGTGGGGCTTTTGGGGAAGCAAGTGAGGACTCCACCCTTATGGATGGATAAGTGCTGTTATAAAAAGAGATTGACAAGGCTGGCACTGTGGCATAGCTGGTAAAGCTGCTGCCTGCAGTGCCGGCATCCCATATGGACGCTAGTTCAAGTCCCAGCTGTTCCACTTCTGATCCAGCTCTCTGCTATGGCCTGGGAAAGCAGTAGAAGATGGCCCAAGTCTTTGGGTCCCTGTACCCATGTGGGAAGACCTGGAGGAGGCTCCTGGTTCCTGGCTTCATTGTGGCCATCTGGGGAGTGAACCAGTGGATAGAAGACCAACCTCTCTCTCTCTCTGCCTCTCTGTAACTCTGCCTTTCAAATAAATAAATCTTTTTTTTTTTTTTTTAAGAGATTGACAGGTAAGCCCAATGCCCTTCCATCTGTTCCATCACAAGAGGACACAGCAGTTGTCCCCTTTTGACCTTTTCCCTTTCCCTCTCTCCTGCTCTCTGAGGACAAAGTGTGTGTCCCCGTTTTGCCCTTCTGCCTTTCCACCATGTGAGGACACAGCTGCAGGTGCTATCTTGGAAGTAGACAATAATTTTCTCCAGTCACTGAATCTTCTAGTACCTTGCTCTTGGAATTTTCATCTCCAGATTGTGAGAAATAAGTTTCTGTTGTTTATCAGTTACCCAGTAGAAGTTTTTTTGTTTTGTTATTTATTTATTTATTTATTTATTTTTGGTACTGGCAGGAAGGCTGACACAGGTGAGGTGTCTATTTCACCTCTGTATCTCTTGCAATACCTATATCAATTTATGTAACAGATTGAGTCATTATTAAATACTTGTTGAAAATTCTTTTCCTTTAAGCTCACGTGAAACGGCAGTTTTATTTCGTTATTTACTAAATATGAATTGAGTGTCTACTATGTGCCAGGCATTGTTCTAAGCACTTGAACTTAGGGACACATTCCTGAGTAGGACAAACATCCCTGGCCTTGTGGCATTTACATTCTAGTGAGAGAATACAGCCAACAAATGCTAAATATAATTAGTGAGTACACCATATAGAAGAGATTGAATATTCCTAACCCAGAAATCTGAAATTCTTCCAAATCTGAAGCTTTTTGAGTACCAACATCATTCCACAAGTGGAAAATTCCACATCTAATGTCATGTGAGGGGTTGCAATCAAAATGCAGATGTACTAAGAATATTGTATATTAAATTGCCTTCAGACTATGTGTATGAGGTGCTTATGAAATATAAATAATTTTTTAACACTTGGGTCACATCCCCAAGAAATCTTGGTGTGTGTGAAAATATTCCAAAATAAAAAAAAATATTCCCAAACAGTTCTGGTCCCAAGAAATTTAGATAAGGGCTGTTTAACTTAGATATCAAAGAGTACATGAGTATGATAGAAACAACAGAGATAGAGCAGGATAAGAGAAATCAGGGGATCTGGCAGAAAAGGGAGTTTTACAATTTTAATAGGGTGGTCAGCATAGGTTTAACTGACAAGGTAGTCATTGGGCAATGAGGAAGGAGGTGAGGGATTTAAGTTATTCTCTTGGGACCAGCAAAGGACCCAAGGTAGGATGGGGCCCAGCCTGCTGGAAGAATATCAGGAGTCCAGTATGGCTTAGCTGGAGATGAGAAAAGAGAACTGATAGAGTGTCTGATCACGTGGGGCCTTCATAAGGACTTGCTACCTGACTCATTGAAATGAAGAGCCACTGAATTCTTTTAACAAAAGAATGATTAATATGATTTTACTTTCTGAAGGATCATTGTGGCAGCCATCAATTATTTCAATAGTTACACCTTAAAAAAAATTCACCCTGAGAGCCTCCACCCCTGGCTCTGATGGAATAGCTTCTATCACAGCAACATGATCAACAGAGAGGACCTGAGAGCCCAACATTCTGTGAGCCATTTTCCCTCCACGTGTTTGTTCCCAAGTGGCATGCGTGCTAGACAGTATTTCAAGAGATAAAGCAGAAATCAGCTTCTTGGAGGCTAAAGAACTAAGCAGAGATTTCAGTAACTTAGCATTTGCTGCAGCGACCGAGGAGACAGTTTAAAGCCTGCCAAGCTGGAACACCCTTGGTAAACACCAGGTTTTCAGTTGCAACTCTTGAAGAGGTTGTGTATGAAGAGAGGCACATCAAGAATAGAATCACTTTTAAAAAAAAGCCCAAAGCCTAGTCTTGACTGAATTAAAGTGGTCTGCCTTCCAGAAGGAAATAAGATTCTCTCTGGAGGTCTGTATGATGAATAAGAGCCTTACAGGTTTCCATATGCAGCGTCTAACATTCAGTCAAAACTTACCTGGCATAGAAGGACAACAAAAGCCAAGAGAAGAAACAGATAATAGAAGCTGACCCACAAATGATTCAGATGGCTTCGTCTGCTTGGGCTGTTAGAACAAGAAACCATGAACTGGGTAGCTCATAAACTATAGAAATTTATTTCTGTTAGTAAATTGGTAACTAAGCTATGGTTAGCTCTGAAGCACTAGCTGAGAAATCTAATCTAAACCTGAATGACAATGTGCTTAGCCAAACTTCAGTAATGGAGAAAGGAGATAAAAAAATTCTGGGAAAATGATTAGTAGTTTGCCACAGTTCTCTTTCTAAATTAAAATTTTAACTTTCTATTACACGTATTTTGATCTTATAGTTTCCACATAGGTATTTCTTTAAGAATTTTAAAATTTAATTTTTATTTGAAAGGCAGAGAGACAAAGACAAGGACAGACAGAGTGAGATCTCCCATCCACTGGTTTACTCTCCAAAAGCTAGAAATAGCCACATCTCACCAAGGAGCCTGAAATCAGTCTGCATCTCTCGTGTGGGTGGCAGGGACCCAAATACTTTAGCCATTATGTGCTGCCTTCTGAGTGCACATTAACAGGAAGCTGGAATTGGAAATGGAATTGGTACTCAAACCTTGGCACTCTGGTATGAGATGCAGGCATCCTAAGTGACAGCTTAACCACTGTGCCAAATATTCTTACTCTTTCTTAATTAACATATAGGTTATTTTGGATTGCCTATGCAGGTTATCATACTCATTTGTCAATAATGTCAGTTTTGTTTCTTCCTTTCCAAACCCTATCCCCTAATTTTTATCATTTTACTAAGCTGACTGGAAACACAAATGCAATGTAAAATAAGAAGGAATGGTGGGCATCTTTGACTTATTATCATTAAGAATGATACTTGAGGGAATGGGTGTTAGCCCAGTGATAGACATGCCTGCATTCCACATCAGAGTATCTGTGTTTGATTCCCAACTCTGGCTTCTGACTCCAGCTTTCTGCTAAGACAGACCCTGGGAGGCTGCAATGGTGGCTCAAACGATTGAGTTCCTGCCACCCATGTGGGAAACTTGAACTGAGTTCTCAGCTCCTGGCTTCAGCATAGCTCAGTCCTGGCCATAGTGGCCTATAGGGGAATAAACTTGTAGATGGGAAATGTCTCTCTCTGTGTCTGTATCTATATTTCTGTCTGTGTCTCTCCTCCCATCTCTGCCTCTCAAAAATATAAAATTAAAATAAGTTATTTTTTGGACCCAGAATTCTGGCACAGTGGATTAGACTGCTACTTGTGACACCAGCATCCCATTTAGGAGTATTAATTTGAATCTTGGCTGCTCTGCTTCTGATCCAGCTCCCTGCTAATGTGCCTGGGAAAGAAGTGGAGAATGACTCAAGTACTTGGGCCTCTACCACCTGCATGGGAGACCCAGATGGAGTTCTTGGCTCCTGGCCTCTGCCTGGCCCAGCCCTAGCAATTGTGGTCATTCGGGGAGTAGATCAGTGAATGAAAGACCTCTTTCTCTCTTTGTCTCTCAAATACATAAATAAATAAAATCTTTTAAAAGAAAGAAAGAAAGAAAGAAAGAAAGAAAGAAAGAAAGAAAGAAAGAAAGAAAGAAAGAAAGAAAGAAAAAAATAAAGAAAGAGAGAGAGAGAGAGAGAAAGAAAGAAAGAAAGAAAGAAAGAGAGAAAGAAAGAGAAAAGAAAGAAAAAGAAAGAAAGAAAGAAAGATCGATCTTGTGGGTCCAGCATTGCGGTGCAGCAG